>NC_143031.1:80679155-80983311 GCF_057628025.1 Oncorhynchus mykiss | reverse complement strand
CTAACCACTACCCTGCTGCCCCAATAATACACTAAATACATGTAATATAGCCTATACAGTCTGACCCTTATATAACATTCTAACCACTAGGCTACCCTGCTGCCCCAATAATACACTAAATCCATGTAATATAGCCTATACAGTCTGATCCTTACATAACATTATAACCACTACCCTGCTGCCCCAATAATACACTAAATACATGTAATATAGCCTATACAGTCTGATCCTTACATAACATTCTAACCACTAGGCTACCCTGCTGCCCCAATAATACACTAAACACATGTAATATAGCCTATACAGTCTGATCCTTACATAACATTCTAACCACTAGGCTACCCTGCTGCCCCAATAATACACTAAATACATGTAATATAGCCTATACAGTCTGATCCTTACATAACATTCTAACCACTACCCTGCTGCCCCAATAATACACTAAATACATGTAATATAGCCTATACAGTCTGATCCTTACATAACATTCTAACCACTACCCTGCTGCCCCAATAATACACTATATACATGTAATATAGCCTATACAGTCTGATCCTTACATAACATTCTAACCACTACCCTGCTGCCCCAATAATACACTAAATACATGTAATATAGCCTATACAGTCTGATCCTTATATAACATTCTAACCACTAGGCTACCCTGCTGCCCCAATAATACACTAAATACATGTAATATAGCCTATACAGTCTGATCCTTACAAAACATTGTCACTCCACTTTATGAATCTAGTTGTCTTGCTTAGTTTCCATTCTCTTATTGGCTCAGACATTGGGGCATAGATTCTATTGGTGGCGACATGCACACTCCTACTGGGGCCTATAACTGATTATCTAATGTTCCTGTCCACAGGTCTTCACAAGTTCAGACTGATGTTGTCTATGTGATTAACCCATGTGTGTGTCCAGTAGCCTTCACAAGTTCAGACCGATGTTGTCTATGTGATTAACCCATGTGTGTGTCCAGTATCCTTCACTAGATCAGATATGGTTCAGACCAGTCACATCTTGTTAGTCTACCTTGCCTCATCTACACAGATTCTGCTGATGTTCTGTTTTTTACATGTCCAATGGTCAATTTGATGTTGATCCAGCTCTGTACTCACATGGGAATCCCAATCACAGCTGGATATGATGCAGCCTGGATTCAAACCAGGTACTTCAGTGACACCTCTTGTACTGAGATGCAGTGTCTTAAATACATAAACATAAATGAAATGGCCAGCAGCATACCACCCTGCATACCACTGCAGGCTTGCTTCTGAAGCTAAGCAGGATTTGTCCTGGTCAGTCCCTGGATGGGAGACCAGATGCTGCTGGAAGTGGTATTGGAGGGCCAGTAGGAGGCACTCTTTCCTCTGGTCTAAAAAAATATCCCAATACCCCAGGGCAGTGATTGGGGACATTGCCCTGTGTAGGGTCCTGTATTTTGGATGGGATGTTAAACGGGTGTCCTGACTCTCTGAGGTCATTAAAAACCCCATGGCACTTATCATAAGAGTAGGGGTGTTAACCCTGGTGTCCTGGCTAAATTCCCAATCTGACCCTCAAACCATCACGGTCACCTAATAATCCCCAGTTTACAATTGGCTCATTCATCCCCCTCCTCTCCCCTGTAACTATTCCCCAGGTCATTGCTGCAAATGAGAATGTTGTTCTCAGTCAACTTACCTGGTAGAATAACAGATAAATAAAATAAATAAATACAAATGTGTTGAATACAACAGGTGTAGACTTTACTGTGAAATGCTCTGAGACCCAACGATGAAGAGTTAAAACATCATACCTTTTATGAGGTACATTTTCACATCTCATAGTACAGAACTCCTAACTGGTCACCTTGTGACACAGACAGTCTTTCATTCAAAACCTGTCATTCATTCATTCATTTGGATTGTAAACATCTCACCACACAACCATTGATTCAAAATATAAGTTTATTGTGAAATGTAATTAGAACGTTGGTTTAATCACCAAAACACAACATATTGAAATCTTTTTTCAATTTAGTCGTTTTAACTACCAGTTGATCCAATAGAAAACAATGCAGGATACGTGTTTCAAATGTCCCTTAGAAGTGCTGACAGTAATATACTACAGTACTGTAAATTATAGTAGATTACACAGTTCACATTAGACAATACACTTAGTGAAATTACAAGATGATGTCATAATACTGCATCAACTGGTTGTTTGATGCAGCAGAATGAGGTTCTTAGAGTTCTACTGTGTCTGAACTGAGAGGAGCTTCTGAGATGGAACTCCAGCTACTGATTGATGATGGTCAGTAGATCTTCTGAGATGGAACTCCAGCTACTGATTGATGATGGTCAGTAGATCTTCTGAGATGGAACTCCAGCTACTGATTGATGATGGTCAGTAGATCTTCTGAGATGGAACTCTAGCTACTGATTGATGATGGTCAGTAGAGCTTCTGAGATGGAACTCCAGCTACTGATTGATGATGGTCAGTAGATCTTCTGAGATGGAACTCCAGCTACTGATTGATGATGGTCAGTAGAGCTTCTGAGATGGAACTCCAGCTACTGATTGATGATGGTCAGTAGAGCTTCTGAGATGGAACTCCAGCTACTGATTGATGATGGTCAGAAGATCTTCTGAGATGGAACTCCAGCTACTGATTGATGATGGTCAGTAGAGCTTCTGAGATGGAACTCCAGCTACTGATTGATGATGGTCAGTAGATCTTCTGAGATGGAACTCCAGCTACTGATTGATGATGGTCAGTAGATCCTCTGAGATGGAACTCCAGCTACTGATTGATGATGGTCAGTAGAGCTTTTGAGATGGAACTCTAGCTACTGATTGATGATGGTCAGTAGAGCTTCTGAGATGGAACTCCAGCTACTGATTGATGATGGTCAGTAGATCTTCTGAGATGGAACTCCAGCACTTGAGGCACGTTGGCTAGGAAAACTCCCTAGAAAGGCCAAAACCTGGGAAGAAACCTAGAGAGGAACCAGGCTATGAGGGGTGGCCAGTCCTCTTCTGGCTGTGCCGGGTGGAAATTATAACAGAACATGGCCAAGATGTTCAAATGTTCATAAATTACCAGCATGGTCAAATAATAGGTCTGGGACAGGTAGCACGTCTGCTGAACAGGTCAAGATTCCATAGCCGCAGGCAGAACAGTTGAAACTAGAGCAGCAGCACGGCCAGGTGGACTGGGGACAGCAAGGAGTCATCATGCCAGGTAGTCCTGAGGCATGGTCCTAGGGCTCAGGTCCTCCGAGAGAGAGAAAGAGAGAAAGAAAGAGAGAAAGAGAGAATTAGAGAGAGCTTACTTAAATTCACACAGGACACCGAATAAGACAGGAGAAGTACTCCAGATATAACAAACTGACCCTAGCCCCCAACTACTGGAGGCTGAGACAGGAGGGGTCAGGAGACACGGTGGCCCCATCCGATGATACCCCCAGACAGGGCCAAACAGGAAGGAGATAACCCCACCCACTTTGCCAAAGCACAGCCCCCACACCACCAGAGGGATATCTTCAACCACCAACTTACCATCCTGACGTCCACATACTGATGTTGATGTATTGTATGTACTGCAGACAGACAGACAGACAGACAGACAGACAGACAGACAGACAGACAGACAGACAGACAGACAGACAGACAGACAGACAGACAGACAGACAGACAGACAGACAGACAGACAGACAGAACTACTTGTCACCCCTCCACTCTCTCCCTGAGTCCAGGCCCCAGACATACAGAACAGCAACAAAGAGAGAAAAAGAGAAAATTAGAGAGAGCTTACTTAAATTCACACAGGACACCGAATAAGACAGGAGAAGTACTCCAGATATAACAAACTGACCCTATCCCCCAACTACTGGAGGCTGAGACAGGAGGGGTCAGGAGACACTGTGGCCCCATCCGATGATACCCCCAGACAGGGCCAAACAGGAAGGATATAACCCCACCCACTTTGCCAAAGCACAGCCCCCACACCACCAGAGGGATATCTTCAACCACCAACTTACCATCCTGATGTCCACATACTTTTGTTGATGTATTGTATGTACTGCAGACAGACAGACAGACAGACAGACAGACAGACAGACAGACAGACAGACAGACAGACAGACAGACAGACAGACAGACAGACAGACAGACAGACAGACAGACAGACAGACAGACAGACAGACAGACAGACAGACAGACAGACAGACAGACAGACAGACAGACAGACAGACAGACAGACAGACAGACAGACAGACAGACAGACAGACAGACAGACAGACAGACAGACAGACAGACAGACAGACAGAACTACTAGTCACCCCTCCACTCTCTCCCTGAGTCCAGGCCCCAGACATACAGAACAGCAACACCGTCAGAACTATAGCAGTCTTCATTCTGAAATGACTCTGGTCTTCTTCAGAGGTAGTGCAGTAGTCTACAGGGTTCAGAACTCACCTTTTTAAACACTTCTTATCACTCATATCATGAGGTTTCACATGTGTTTGGTTACATAGTGCCAAATGTTCTTCTGGGTGATAAAACAGCAAACATTAAGAGTGTTTACTTATCAGACCCACATATATAATAAATATACTATAATATACTATATTCATTTGCTTTTAGTACTCACACATGAATCATATCCTGTTTGCAGGTATTGTGTTGTTTTGAGCCAGCAGTAAAAACACACTGACAGGACAGTTCCTCTTATGGCCACTAGCATTGCTTGCTGTTTGGGGTTGTAGGCTGGGTTTCTGTACAGCACTTTGAGACATCAGCTGATGTAAGAAGGGCTTTATGAATAAAATTGATTTGATGATTGATTTGATAGTCCTCTGAGTGGAACGGTGGGAGACAAACAGGACCCCCCCCCCCCCCCATCTCCCATACTCTTCTTCTCTCCCCTCTCCACTTCTCTCTCTCCCCTTTTCTCCCCCTCTCATCTTCCCCCGCTAATCTCCCTTCTCCTCTTCTCCACCTCTCATCTTCCCCCCCTCTCATCTTCCCCCTTCTCCCCTCTTCTCTCTCTCCTCTTCTCCCCATCTCCTCTTCTCCACTCTATTCTCCCCCTGTCCTCTTCTCCCCCCTCTCCTCTTTTCTCTCTCCTCTCCTCTCCTCTCCTCTCCTCTCCTCTCCTCTCCTCTCCTCTCCTCTCCTCTCCTCTCCTCTCCTCTCCTCTCCTCTTCATATTTTATCACTGACTATCACCAGTGATGTCATCATAACCAGTAACCTGTTCCTCTCTTGGCCCAGCCTGACCCTGACATATAGCATCAGGCCTGTTGAGTTGACTTGGGTAACAGACCTCTAGCTTCTACACCACATCCCCCCTTCTACTGCTCTAACATGAGACCTCGTCAGTACCCATTTTGGGTGCTGGTAATGTTTATATTTTATATTTAGATGCTGGAACATTAAGCCAATATTCTATAAGAGGTGAACTCAAGCAGTAGAAAGTTAGAGGTGATATTATAGGACACACTATGTGTAACGTTGCTGCTCTGTCAGCAGTTTCCTGTGGAGTTTTTTTAACATATCAGTTTGCTGTAGTGTGTTCAACCACTGATCCAAGATAAGTTGCTAAGAAGTTAATCTCACATCATTGAAGTTAGGACGTAATGAGAGAGAAGTCATATAGCCTAGCAGTATTTTCCACTCTTCAGTCCACTCTTTTTGACAGCAGACTGTGGAGCCCCAGTTAGAGACAGATATGATACCTGCAGTGATACTGATGACCCTGTTGTGGAGCACAGGTAGGTTTTGCTATACTGATATACACTTGTGACAGTTACTGAGATATGATTTGATATTGTAAGATATATTATAATTTGCAGGGTTAGTAAAATAGCATACAACTGGAAGCAGACAGTAAAAATGTGTCTCAAAGCAGGACAATGATGATCACCTGTAAATTTACTTTACTGTAGTCTAACTGTCCATCTGGGGACAGGCACTAATGTCAGTTAAGTTGTGATGGTGTCATGCATCTGACTGTTGTATATTCAGTGTGTCAATGATTGATTGTATCTGTCTCTATGTAAATGAATGAGAGTATATGTTATGTATTATATATTATATTGGTGTTATGTTAGAGTAGGAGAAGGGAGGGGTGTAGATGATAGAGGTCTATGAGCTGAGTCAAGATCAACAGGTCCAACACTATACGTCATGAAGAGAGAGAGAGAGAGAGAGAGAGATGAGAAGAGAGGAGGGGTGGGGAGAGAGATTTGAGGAGGAGGAGAGAGAGAGAGGGTAGGGAGAGAGGAGGGGTGGGGAGAGAGATTTGAGGAGGAGGAGAGAGAGAGGGTAAGGAGAGAGGAGGGTTGGGGAGAGAGAAAGGGAGGCGCGATGGGAAAGGAGGGCATAGAGCAAGATAGGTGAGAGAGGAGGGTATGGGAGAGAGATTTGAGAAGGAGAAAAGAGGGAAGGGTAGAGGAGAGAGGAGGGTAGGGGAGAGAAGGTAGGGTAGAGAGAAGGGGAGGGGAGAAAGGAGGGAAGGGGAGAGTGGAGGGTAGGAGAGAGAAGGGTAGAGTAGAGACGATGGGAGGGGAGGGGATAGAGAGATTTGCAGAGGAGAGAAGAGGGTAGGGGAGAGAGGAGGGTGGAGGAGAGATGGGGAATGTGTTTACACATGGGTGTTGTTGCACCATACCAACGATAAGCCTGTCTTCCCCATCATATCATGAAAGGTCATGTTGATGTTCATTTAACCTCTGTCTCTCTCTTCCTCTGACTCCTCCCTTTCTCTCTCTCTCTGTCCCTCGCTCCCTTTCTCCTCTGTCTCTCTCTTTCTCCTCAGATCTCCAGGCTCAAAGCGTCAGTCCACCAGGTAGGTAGAGTATAAATCTACAGTGATTATAGCAGTTCAATATTAGTAAACTTTATTATCCCACATGGAGAAAATCATGTGTCCATACAAACCATTCTAAACCCCAATAACAAGTAGTGTTTTATGGAACTACTTAGACTTGACATATTATATATTATATTGGTCTGATGTTAGAGTAGGAGAAGGGGGGTATAGATGATAGAGGTCCGTTACCAAGGCAACAGGTCTGATGCAATCTGTCAGGAAGAGAGAGAGAGGAACAGAGAGAGAGAGAGAAGGCGTGGAGAGAAAGTGAGATGTCAACAGAGATAGGACTGACAGACTAACATGCAGCCAACTGAATATCTTGTCTTTACTGACTTCTCACCAGTGATGTCATCATAACCAGCAACCTTTTCCACACTTGGTCCGGCTCAGCTTGACCCCTGACCCTTGAAATTAATGATTTAAAAAATTATATATATATATATTTTTTTAATTAGATTTATTCTCATCTGCAAAGAAAGTTACAAATTTGCATGGAAGGGGAATGTACACTACATGACCAAAAGTATGTGGACACCTGCTCATCTAACATCTCATTCCAAAATCATGGGCATTAATATGGAGTTGGTGCCCCATTGCTGCTATAACAGCCTCCAGTATTCTGGGAAGGCTTTCCACTAGAAGATGGAACATTGCTGCAGGGACTTGCTTCCATTCAGCCACAACAGCATTAGTGAGGTTGGGCGATTAGGCCTGGCTCAGTCGACGTTTCAATTCATCCCTAAAGGTATTCAATGGGGTTTAGGTCAGGGCTCTGTGAAGGCCAGTAAAGTTCTTCCACATCGATCTCAACAAACTATTTCTGTATGGACCTCGCTTTGTGTACAGGGGCATTGTCATGCTGAAACAGGAAAGGGCCTTCCCCAAACTGTTGCCACAAAGTTGGAAGCACAGAATAGTCTAGAATGTCATTGTATGCTGTAGCGATTACATTTCCCTTCAATGAAACTAAGGGGCCTAACCCGATCCATTAAAAACAACCCCAGACCATTATTCCTCCTCCACCAAACTTTACAGAAGCGGTGTCCACATACTTTTGTATATATAGTGTATGTACACATGGGTGTTGATGCACCATACCAACGATAAGCCTGTCTTCCCCATCACATCATGAAAGGTCATGTTGATGTTCATTTAACCTCTGTCTCTCTCTTCCTCTGACTCCTCCCTTTCTCCTTTGTTTCTCTCTGTCTCTTTCTCTCTCTTTCTCCTCTGTCTCTCTCTTTCTCCTCAGATCTCCAGGCTCAAAGCGTCAGTCCACCAGGTAAGTAGAGTATAAATCTACAGTGATTATAGCAGTTCAATATTAGTCAACTTTATTATCCCACATGGAGAAATTCATGTGTCCATACAAACCATTCTAAACCCCAATAACAAGTAGTGTTTTATGGAACTACTAATACTTGTCAACCACAAAGCATTACTGCTGTTAGAATAACAGAATCACTGTCATCATCTGTCCTCACCACTGTGTTTTCCTCTCTGCTGTTTACAGCTGAACTCTCAGTCAGACTGGTGAATGGGACCACTTCCTGTTCTGGGACAGCGGAAGCCTTCTACAGAGGAGAGTGGTTGAGTCTATGTTCTAGTTGGTGGAGAATGATCGGAGAGGTTAAGGTTGTGTGTAGAGAGCTGGACTGTGGGAATCCTGTAGCTGAATCTAGAGGAGGTCTGATTGAAGAGGGAAGAGGAGGAGTCATGCAAATTAGTACTTGCAGGGGAAATGAGTCTTCTATTAGACAGTGTGGCATCAGAAGAGGAGGACCTGGTGTCTGTGATGGTAAATATTATCGTCATGTGACCTGTTCAGGTAAGAGACTGGTCATATTGAGAGATTTATTTATACATTATACAATATTACCATGTATCATGTTTTATGTGTTTTTATTTCATTTAAATAGAGGGAGAGATGTCAGATGTATTTAAACATTATATTTGTGTTTGTCATATTGGTTTATGGGAGATGTTCATGGGCAGATCATTGTAGTTCAGATGGTACTGAAGTGAAGCTGCCTGATGGATGTCCAGCTGTTTATTTTCTATAAAGTGAAGTGAACTTATTCCTGTCTCCTGCCTGCATTATTCCCAACCCTATCCTGAGTGACTAAGAACCCATTTCTACCTCTTACAGTATCAAACATAGTAAACTACAATCTTTTATCCAACATATTTGTGTTTAGTCCTTGACAGTGTCATCAACAAAACTGATTGAATGGTCAACCAACTCTTTTTCTCCAGAGTCTGTGCGGCTTGTGGATGGAGCTGGTCTCTGCTCTGGGAGAGTGGAGGTGAAGTCCAATCAGTCCTGGGCCTCAGTGTGTGAAGCTGACTTTGACCGGCAGGATGCAGAGGTAGTCTGTAGGGATGTTGGCTGTGGTGCTCCTGCAGCTCTACAGGGGGGGCTCTATGGAGAAGGTGAGGGTCAGACCTGGGATAAAGAGTTCCAGTGTAAAGGCAATGAGTCCCTTCTCCTGGACTGTGACACCTCAGACAGAGAGAACAACACCTGCCCACCTGGTAATGCTGTTGGACTCACCTGCTCAGGTAAGAAACAGTTTGTCACTCAGTCAACATTGTTTCTCACCTGGAGTGAAGAATATGAGAGACAATATAGGTGTGTTTTAGTGAGAAAATAGTAAGATTACTGTCTCTCTCTTTTCTCAGAGCCTGATAATGTGAGGCTGGTGGGAGAAGGCAGTCGCTGTGCTGGTGGAGTGGAGTGGTCCGACCAGGGAGAGTGGAGGACTGTGGGAGCTGATAACTGGAACCAGGAGGCTGTAGCTGCAGTAGTGTGTAGACAGCTGGGTTGTAGCTCCACTGTTTCAGCACTACCTGGAAACACCAATAGAGGGTTTGGAGTTTTCTGTTCTGGGTCTGAGTCTTCACTGAGGGAGTGTTCCAGAAGTTATTATCTCCTTCCTGGACTCACAGTGATCTGCTCAGGTAATATCAACATGTTATCATTATATTCAACTGATTTCCTTCATTCATACAACTTCCTCTGCACCTCTCATGATGACTGTTTAGCTTGTCAGTCTGCTTTACTAAATAGATCACTCAGTCAAGTAGGAATCAAATACAACTTAAATATCCCAGAATGCTTTTGTATTTGAGTGTTATCTCAGTGAACGTCTCTACTCACTACCACTGTCACATGTCATGTTATTGTCACATCTAAATGAGGACAGTAGTTGAGGAGCTACGTTTTCTTTTTCTCTCCTCTTGTTCCAGATGTCCTGCTTCAGCCTGATATCAACATATGTTGTCTCAGTGACTGTAGGCCCACTACTCATGTTGCCCTGTGAGGGAGGGTGGCTGGCACTGTTACATGCTGATGTTATTGTCATATCTATAGGAAACTAGTTGAAGAGGTTTGTCTTGTTCTCTTTTATTGTTACAGATCTCCTGGTCCAGCCTGATATCTTCCTGACTGACTCAATGGGAGGGGTCTTCAGGGGCCACCAGGGGCCTGAGATGTTCAGGGGCTACAACTTCACCATCACCTGCTCCACTCAGCCACAGTACCCAGGAGGCTCCTTCCTCCTCACATTCACCGGCTCCAACAGAACCCAGACCCAGCCAGCTGTCAATCACTCTGCTGCCTTCCTCTTCCCTGCTGCAGATGACTCCCACCAAGGGAACTACATCTGTGTTTATGACAATTATGTTTTCTCTCATAACTTCTCCTCTGAGAGTGAGCTCCTCTCCCTCACCATCACAGGTAACTGAACATGAACCAGACTTATAACTTTGTCATTGACAGATTTCCCACAGATCTATGTGATGATGATCAGTCCCCTCATCAAAGGTGTTTCTGTTTGCAGCCTCTCCTCTGCCAGCCTTCATCATCAGACACGTTGTAGTGCTGCTGATCCTACTGACAGCCATCACCACCTCCTACCTGTACTACAAGGTAAAGACATTTACTCAGACGTTACAAGTCATTTAAACTAGAGGGAGAGGGAGAGGGGGAGAGAGAGAGAATGGAGATACTAGAGAGTAAATGTCTGACTGTTGGTGATGTGTCTCACTAGCCCACCAGGAGACAGAAGAGAGTGAACAGGGTGAGCAGCATGGATCTTGATGTCAATGCCATGGAGATGGTCTCTCTGAGCTCCAGAGCTGAAGCTGGACCGGGAGAGGAGAGAGCAGCCCAGGGGACGGAGTAGGAGTAGAATGAATCTGACCCTACATGCTGATCTTAGGTCAGTTTTGTGTTTTAAATCGATGGTCAGCAGTGGACTGGTGTTTAAAATGTGGTGACAAACCTGAAGTGGTTCTAATTTTAGCAACAAGTTCAGAATTAGTTTATCTTTCTAGAACCTTGGAAGAAATCTAAAAGGAGTGACTGCAACCACCATTATTAATTTAGTTTGGTTTTTACCATCAGAGAAACATGGGGTTCAGGGTAACATGGTGTTCTGCGTAACATGGGGTTTTGGTAACATGGGGTTTTGGGGAACATGGGGTTTTGTGTAACATGGGATTTTGGGTAACATGGGGTTTGGGGTAACATGGGGTTTTGGGGAACATGGGGTTTGGGGTAACATGGGGTTTGTTAATATGGAGTTTGGGGTAACATGGGGTTTCGGTAACATGGGGTTTGGGGTAACATGGGGTTTGGGGGAACATGGGGTTTCGGGTAACATGGGGTTTGGGGTAACATGGGGTTTGTTAATATGGAGTTTGGGGTAACATGGGATTTTGGGGGAACATGGGGTTTGGGGGAACATGGGGTTTCGGTAACATGGGGTTTGGGGTAACATGGGGTTTGGGGGAACATGGGGTTTCGGTAACATGGGGTTTGGGGTAACATGGGGTTTGGGGGAACATGGGGTTTGGGGGAACATGGGGTTTGGGGGAACATGGGGTTTCGGTAACATGGGGTTTGGGGTAACATGGGGTTTGGGGGAACATGGGGTTTCGGTAACATGGGGTTTGGGGAAACATGGGGTTTGGGGGAACATGGGGTTTGGGGGAACATGGGGTTTTGGTAACATGGGAATTCGGTAACATGGGGTTTTGGTAACAATCGGTTTTTAATTATTTTAAGAGAGCAGCTCAATTACGTCTGTTTCATGTTCCAGTATTGCTTCTTATCTTTATTTTTTTGTCTTATTTAGTGTCTCTTAGATTCTTTATCTTATTTAGTGTCTCTTAGATTCTTTATCTTATTTGGTGTCTCTTAAGATTCTTTATCTTATTTAGTGTCTCTTAGATTCTTTATCTTATTTAGTGTCTCTTAGATTCTTTATCTTATTTAGTGTCTCTTAGAATCTTTATCTTATTTAGTGTCTCTTAGATTCTTTATCTTATTTAGTGTCTCTTAGATTCTTTATCTTATTTAGTGTCTCTTAGATTCTTTATCTTATTTGGTGTCTCTTAAGATTCTTTATCTTATTTAGTGTCTCTTAGATTCTTTATCTTATTTAGTGTCTCTTAGATTCTTTATCTTATTTAGTGTCTCTTAGATTCTTTATCTTATTTAGTGTCTCTTAGATTTTTTATCTTATTTAGTGTCTCTTAGATTCTTTATCTTATTTAGTGTCTCTTAGATTCTTCATCTTATTTAGTGTCTCTTAGATTCTTTATCTTGAAGTGTTTCCATTATTAGTCCAGGTATTATTATAATCATCTGTTCATTCTTTGTATTTTGAAAAAAATAATAATAAAGGGGTTTGTTGTTGTTGTTGTTTACCTCTCATGATGTTGTTGATTATAAACGTTATGATATTGGTTATGATGTAGATTGTTGTTTTGATGTTGCTCTCTAAACTGCAATGTAATCAACTGAATACTTTTAATAAAATTACAGGCTGTCAATCTTGTGTGATTTAATTATTAGACAGACTACAACATACAGTATGAATTAACTGAGATCAGTCTGTGTGATTCCCCTCTTGGACAGACTACAACATACAGTATGAATTAACTGAGATCAGTCTTGTGTGATTCCCCTCTTGGACAGACTACAACATACAGTATGAATTAACTGAGATCAGTCTTGTGTGATTCCCCTCTTGGACAGACTACAACATACAGTATGAATTAACTGGTCATACATTTGGCAGGAGGTTAGGAAGTGCATCTCAGTTTCCACCTCATGTTGTGGGTTGTGTGCACATAGCCTGTCTTCTCTGGAGAACCAGGTACTGACCTGTATATAGTCCTGCTATTGTTATTTTACTGTTGCTCTTTAATTACTTTTTACTCTTTAATGACTTGTTACAGGCCAACCCAAGTGGTACTGGTCAGTAGGATAATAGTAGACCAACCCAAGCTGTACTGTCCAGTAGGATAATAGTAGACCAACCCAAGTGGTACTGTTCAGTAGGATAATAGTAGACCAACCCAAGCTGTACTGTCCAGTAGGATAATAGTAGACCAACCCAAGTGGTACTGTTCAGTAGGATAATAGTAGGCCAACCCAAGTGGTACTGTTCAGTAGGATAATAGTAGACCAACCCAAGTGGTACTGTTCAGTAGGATAATAGTAGACCAACCCAAGTGGTACTGTTCAGTAGGATAATAGTAGACCAACCCAAGTGGTACTGTTCAGTATGATAATAGTAGACCAACCCAAGTGGTACTGTTCAGTAGGATAATAGTAGACCAACCCAAGCTGTACTGTTCAGTAGGATAATAGTAGACCAACCCAAGCTGTACTGTTCAGTAGGATAATAGTAGACCAACCCAAGTGGTACTGGTCAGTAGGATAATAGTAGACCAACCCAAGCTGTACTGTTCAGTAGGATAATAGTAGACCAACCCAAGCTGTACTGTTCAGTAGGATAATAGTAGACCAACCCAAGCTGTACTGTTCAGTAGGATAATAGTAGACCAACCCAAGCTGTACTGTTCAGTAGGATAATAGTAGACCAACCCAAGCTGTACTGTTCAGTAGGATAATAGTAGACCAACCCAAGCTGTACTGTTCAGTAGGATAATAGTAGACCAACCCAAGCTGTACTGTTCAGTAGGATAATAGTAGACCAACCCAAGTGGTACTGGTCAGTAGGATAATAGTAGACCAACCCAAGCTGTACTGTTCAGTAGGATAATAGTAGACCAACCCAAGCTGTACTGTTCAGTAGGATAATAGTAGACCAACCCAAGTGGTACTGTTCAGTAGGATAATAGTAGACCAACCCAAGCTGTACTGTTCAGTAGGATAATAGTAGACCAACCCAAGCTGTACTGTTCAGTAGGATAATAGTAGACCAACCCAAGCTGTACTGTTCAGTAGGATAATAGTAGACCAACCCAAGTGGTACTGTTCAGTAGGATAATAGTAGACTAACCCAAGTGGTACTGCTCAGTAGGATAATAGTAGACCTACCCAAGTGGTACTGTTCAGTAGGATAATAGTAGACCAACCCAAGTGGTACTGTTCAGTAGGATAATAGTAGACTAACCCAAGTGGTACTGCTCAGTAGGATAATAGTAGACCAACCCAAGTGGTACTGTTCAGTAGGATAATAGTAGACCAACCCAAGTGGTACTGTTCAGTAGGATAATAGTAGACCAACCCAAGTGGTACTGTTCAGTAGGATAATAGTAGACCAACCCAATATGTACTTTTCAGTAGGATAATAGTAGACCAACCCAAGTGGTACTGGTTAGTAGGATAATAGTAGACCAACCCAAGCTGTACTGTTCAGTAGGATAATAGTAGACCAACCCAAGCTGTACTGTTCAGTAGGATAATAGTAGACCAACCCAAGCTGTACTGTTCAGTAGGATAATAGTAGACCAACCCAAGCTGTACTGTTCAGTAGGATAATAGTAGACCAACCCAAGCTGTACTGTTCAGTAGGATAATAGTAGACCAACCCAAGTGGTACTGTTCAGTAGGATAATAGTAGACCAACCCAAGCTGTACTGTTCAGTAGGATAATAGTAGACCAACCCAAGCTGTACTGTTCAGTAGGATAATAGTAGACCAACCCAAGCTGTACTGTTCAGTAGGATAATAGTAGACCAACCCAAGTGGTACTGTTCAGTAGGATAATAGTAGACTAACCCAAGTGGTACTGCTCAGTAGGATAATAGTAGACCAACCCAAGTGGTACTGTTCAGTAGGATAATAGTAGACCAACCCAAGTGGTACTGTTCAGTAGGATAATAGTAGACCAACCCAAGTGGTACTGTTCAGTAGGATAATAGTAGACCAACCCAATATGTACTTTTCAGTAGGATAATAGTAGACCAACCCAAGTGGTACTGGTTAGTAGGATAATAGTAGACCAACCCAAGCTGTACTGTTCAGTAGGATAATAGTAGACCAACCCAAGCTGTACTGTTCAGTAGGATAATAGTAGACCAACCCAAGCTGTACTGTTCAGTAGGATAATAGTAGACCAACCCAAGCTGTACTGTTCAGTAGGATAATAGTAGACCAACCCAAGCTGTACTGTTCAGTAGGATAATAGTAGACCAACCCAAGCTGTACTGTTCAGTAGGATAATAGTAGACCAACCCAAGCTGTGCTGTTCAGTAGGATACTAGTAGACCAACCCAAGTGGTACTGTTCAGTAGGATAATAGTAGACCAACCAAAGCTGTACTGTTCAGTAGGATAATAGTAGACCAACCCAAGCTGTACTGTTCAGTAGGATAATAGTAGACCAACCCAAGCTGTACTGTTCAGTAGGATAATAGTAGACCAACCCAAGCTGTACTGTTCAGTAGGATAATAGTAGACCAACCCAAGCTGTACTGTTCAGTAGGATAATAGTAGACCAACCCAAGCTGTACTGTTCAGTAGGATAATAGTAGACCAACCCAAGTGGTACTGTTCAGTAGGATAATAGTAGACCAACCCAAGCTGTACTGTTCAGTAGGATAATAGTAGACCAACCCAAGCTGTACTGTTCAGTAGGATGATATTAGACCAACTAGACCAGTTTTCCAAAACCACTATTGTGTTATACAGTTTGAAACAGTTTTTATGTACAGAGGAAGAGGACTCGAACCTGCTCTCAGAATATCTGTCAGACTGAGGAGCGGGCAGACCAACTTCCCAAATAGGGGCGAAGCACTCAAAACACACTAGTTGTTCTTTCAAAGAAAATAATACAAACATGGTAGGTCCGAAGACCTCTTATATTACCAACTTTACTACAATGGCAGCAAATATTTTAATGAATTCAGTAACACATAATGAAAGGAAACGTTATTTATATCACCCCTTTTCCCGAGGTGAATGGTTTCACCCACTACTCTCCCGGAACTGAGGCTTTGACATCAACAGTTTCACTTTGTTCCACCTTTGGTGAGCAAAACAGCTAATAACGTAGCTAAATACTGACATTATCCTCAATCGAGATATCTGTTCATATCTAAATACATGGCTCTGCTTTGGTCTATTCCATTGATATTGTCAACCTGAACATTACATTGAACATGTGAGTCATTTAGCAGACGCTCTTATCCAGAGAGACTTACAGTGGTGACTGGATACATTTTCAGACGTTGCATTGGCAGGACAATTCCATTAGTAGTTGGGAGGAGAGCAGAAACAGCCTAACACCTCCACTGATACTGTGTAACCGGTCTGCAGTCAACCAGCCATCCAGACTGAAGTGAAGGCCTTGTTACAGAATGAAAACACCTTCTCTTTCGTCGGCATGGCAACCTGTAAACATGTCAGTGGCGTCACAATGTTGCACAACAGCAGCAGAACATTGGATGGAGGGTCATTGTATCATTACACAGTGTCCCTGTCTATTCTACTGTATTGGTACATGTGGTATTACAATACATTAGAAGATCTGTAGACGGCAGCATTGAAACAATTTACAACACATCGTCAACTAGCAACCTACTCTGTTTCAGTGCTGTTTAAATATCCCACTTATTTTATTCTGCTGTTAGAGGCCTTCAGTAGAGACAGTCAGGAAAATAGTCTTTGTAGCTAGGTGTTTTACTGTCAAACCTGGGAAGTGTGTCTATATAGGTAAGTATATATACAATTAGGATTTTACTTTAAGGTCAAATGTACTGTAACTGTCTAGTTGTGAAGAGAATCTAAATATATTGTTTACTGATCTCCTCTCCATTCTAGCACCATACGTTCTGTTGTTTATTGTCCTCCTCCCCATTCTAGCATTCTAGGGCCATTCCCCCCAGAAATGTCTGGGAACTTGCAGGTGCCTTTGTGGAAGAGTGGGGTAACATCCCACAGCAATAACTGGTAAATCTGGTGCAGTCCATGAGGAGGAAATGCACTGCAGTACTTAATGCAGCTGGTGGCCACACCTGATACTGCCTGTTACTTTGGATTTTGACCCCCTCCCCCCTTTGTTCAGGGACACATATTATATTTCTGTTAGTCACATGTCTGTGGAACTTGTTCAGTTTATGTCTCAGTTGTTGAATCTTGCTATGTTCATACAAATATTTACACATGTTAAGTTTGCTGAAAATAAAGGCAGTTGACAGTGAGAGGACGTTTCTTTTTTTGCTGAGTTTAGTTCTTACTGACCAACTGGGTTGGTAGAAGGAGACAGGGGAGGAGAGAGAGATGAGAGAGAGAGAGAGAGAGAGAGATAGGACTTAATGACAGACTGAGTTGGTAGAAGGAGACAGGGGAGGAGGGAGAGAGAGATGAGAGAGAGAGAGATAGGACTTATTGACAGACTGAGTTGGTAGAAGGAGACAGGGGAGGAGGGAGAGAAAAACTGACATTTAAATCAGCTGAATATATTTTCATCACTGACTTCTCACCAGTGATGTCATCATAACCAGTAACCTGTTCCTCTCTTGTCCCAGCCCAGCCTGACCCTGACATATAGCATCAGGCCTGTTGAGTTGACTTGGGTAACAGACCTCTAGCTTCTACACCACAGCCCCCCTTCTCCTGCTCTAACATGAGACCTCATCAGTACTCATTTTGGGTGCTGGTACTGTTTATATTTAGGTGCTGGAACATTAAGCCAATATTCTATAAGAGGTGAACTCAAGCAGTAGAAAGTTAGAGGTGATATTATAGCACACACTATGTGTAACTTTGCTGCTCTGCCAGCAGTTTCCTGTGGAGTTTTTCTAATGTCAGTGTTTCCTGTAGGTAGGTGTGTTTAAGTGATCTTATCTTCTTAGTTTGTCACGTCATAGAAGTAGGGAAGTAATGATATAGAAGTCATATAGTCTAGCAGTATTTCTCACTCTTCAGTCCTCTCTTCATGACAGTAGACTTGTTTCGCTCAGTGGAGCCCCAGTTAGAGACAGATATGATACCTGCAGTGGTACTGATGACCCTGTTGTGGAGCAGAGGTAGGACGCTGTTATACTGATATACACTTGTGACAGTTACTGAGATATGATTTGATATTGTAAGATATATTATAATTTGCAGGGTTAGTAAAATAACATGCAACTGGAAGCAGACAGTAAAAATGTGTCTCAAAGCAGGACAATGATGTGATCACCTGTAAATGTACTTTACTGTAGTCTAACTGTCCATCTGGGGACAGGCACTAATGTCAGTTAAGTTGTGATGGTGTCATGCGTCTGGGGAGATGGTGTCATGTGTCTAGGTAGGGGAGAGAAAAGGGGAGTGGAGAGAGAAGGGAGGGTGGAGAAGTGGAGGGGAGAGAGATTTTTGGAGGAGAGAGAATGATAGAGAAGGGGAGGGGAGAGAGGAAGGGAGGGGACATTTGTGGAGGAGAGAGAAATTGTCTCAGTCAGCCGGCTCCACTAGGGCCCTCTCAGTCAGCCGGCTCCACTAGGGCCCTCTCAGCCAGCTGGCTCCACTAGGGCCCTCTCAACCAGCTGGCTCCTCTAGGGCCCTCTCAGTCAGCCGGCTCCACTAGAGCCCTCTCAGCCAGCCGGCTCCACTAGGGCCCTCTCAGTCAGCCGGCTCCACTAGGGCTCTCTCAGCCAGCCGGCTCCACTAGGGCCCTCTCAGTCAGCCGGCTCCACTAGGGCCCTCTCAGCCAGCCGGCTCCACTAAGGCCCTCTCAGTCAGCTGGCTCCACTAAGGCCCTCTCAGTCAGCCGGCTCCACTAGGGCCCTCTCAGCCAGCCGGCTCCACTAGGGCCCTCTCAGTCAGCCGGCTCCACTAGGGCCCTCTCAGTCAGCCGGCTCCACTAGGGCCCTCTCAGCCAGCCGGCTCCACTAAGACCCTCTCAGTCAGCCGGCTCCACTAGGGCCCTCTCAGTCAGCCGGCTCCACTAGGGCCCTCTCAGCCAGCCGGCTCCACTAAGGCCCTCTCAGTCAGCTGGCTCCACTAAGGCCCTCTCAGTCAGCTGGCTCCACTAAGGCCCTCTCAGTCAGCTGGCTCCACTAGGGCCCTCTCAGCCAGCTGGCTCCACTAGGGACCTCTCAGCCAGCCGGCTCCACTAGGTCCCTCTCAGCCAGCCGGCTCCACTAGGTCCCTCTCAGTCAGCTGGCTCCACTAGGGCCCTCTCAGCCAGCCGGCTCCACTAGGGCCCTCTCAGTCAGCCGGCTCCACTAAGGCCCTCTCAGCCAGCCGGCTCCACTAGGGCCCTCTCAGCCAGCCGGCTCCACTAGGGCCCTCTCAGCCAGCTGGTGTGTGTAGGAGAGTGTGAGATGTGTGTACAAAACATAGAAGTACAAATTACATGATTGCACACTGTGGTATTTTACCCAACAGATACGGGAGCTTGTCAATATTATATTTGTTTTCAAATTATTTTGGGGTCTTTGTAATCTGAGGGAAATATGTGTCTCTTATATCGTTGTACATTTGGCAGGAGGTTAGGAAGTACAGCTCAGAATCCAACTCATTTTGTGGGCAGTGGGCACATAGCCTGTCTTCTCTCTGCCTACCTCTCTCAATAGCAAGGCGATGCTCACTGAGTCTGTCAATTGTCCATTTTTTTCTCAGTTTTTTCTCAGTCACGGTGGTCAGATAGTTTGGAATCGTTTATCTACGTTTGGTTATAATTTGTTTGGGCCAGACTGTCTGAGTTCTGTCCTGAGGCTTTGTTGGGTTAGTAGTGGTTTGTGAACTAAGCTTCAGGACCAGCTGGATGAAGGGACTTTTCTCTATGTTCATCTCTTGGTATTTCAGTGCTGCTCTCTTGTTTTTATGTGGTTATAGACATTGAAGTCTTGTTTCTGGATATTAATTAGTGATGGATATTAATTAGTGAGGGATATTAATTAGTGATGGATATTAATTAGTGATGGATATTAATTAGTGATGGATATTAATTAGTGATGGATATTAATTAGTGAGGGATATTAATTAGTGATGGATATTAATTAGTGATGGATATTAATTAGTGATGGGTATTAATTAGTGATGGATATTAATTAGTGAAGGATATTAATTAGTGATGGATATTAATTAGTGATGGGTATTAATTAGTGATGGATATTAATTAGTGATGGATATTAATTAATTATTCTGTCCAACATTATTTGGGTATTTTCTAAGAATGTTTATGCAGATAGTACATAACTCAACTCTCTCCCTGACCCCCACCAGTCTAGTACATAACTCAACTCTCTCCCTGACCCCCACCAGTCTAGTACATAACTCAACTCTCTCCCTGACACCCACCAGTCTAGTACATAACTCAACTCTCTCACTGACCCCCACCAGTCTAGTAAATAACTCAACTCTCTCCCTGACCCCCACCAGTCTAGTACATAACTCAACTCTCTCCAACACAATTTCATTCCTACCTTTTGTTTGTTTTCATCCCAAGGGAAAGGTTTGGAAACACCTGCACATATATTAACACAGAAACAGCACAATTCATCTCATATGACCTAGTAGTCCTGTAGAGCTGTTTAACATCCACACAATATACACTACATTACATCCTCCATATAATTCATCTCATATGACCTAGTAGAACTGTAGAGCTGTTTAACATCCACACAATATACACTACATTACATCCTCCATATAATTCATCTCATATGACCTAGTAGAACTGTAAAGCTGTTTAACATCCACACAATATACACTACATTACATCCTCCATATAATTAATATCATATGACCTAGTAGAACTGTAGAGCTGTTTAACATCCACACAATATACACTATATTACATCCTCCATATAATTCATCTCATATGACCTAGTAGAACTGTAGAGCTCTTTAACATCCACACAATATAGCTGGGTCTCCCTGTTCTGTCCCTATGTGTCCACTGCCCTGCAGAGCCCCAACCCAACACATCCCACTCAGCTTTAGGGTCTGAGTGAAACATTCATTATTGGTTTCAGGTGTGTTAGGTCAAGGCCAGAGTGACAACCCACAGGACAGCAGACCCCCAGGGCAGGACTGAACAACCCAGCAGCTATTGAAAACAGGAAGTGGGCATCTTTTCAATACAGACTCCTTTTGTTGTAGTGTTTTCAATATAAGTCATCCAGACCTTATTCAAGTTGTCCAGTAAACCCTTATAAGAGGTGAACTCAAGCAGTAGAAAGTTAGAGGTGATATTATAGTACACACTATGTGTAACTTTGCTGCTCTGCCAGCAGTTTCCTGTGGAGTTTTTCTAATGTCAGTGTTTCCTGTTGTTATGTGGGTTTAACTGATCTTATCTGCCTAAAAGTTTGTCACGTCATAGATGTGACCTGAGTCAAACTCAACAGGCCTGATGCTATATGTCAGGAAGAGAGAGAGAACGAGAGAGAGAGAGAGGGGAGGGGGTAGTGGAGAGAGAGAGGAGGGGAGGGGACAGAGGAGAGAGTAGTGGAGAGAGAGAGGAGGGAAGGGGACAGATGAGAGAGTAGTGGAGAGAGAGAGGAGGGGAGGCCAGAGGAGAGTAGTGAAGAGAGAGAGAGAGGAGGGGAGGGGACAGAGGAGAGAGTAGAAGAGAGAGAGAGAGGAGGGGAGGGGACAGATGAGAGAGTAGTGGAGAGAGAGAGGAGGGGAGGGCAGAGGAGAGAGTAGTGGAGAGGGAGAGGTGGGGAGGGGACAGAGGAGAGAGTAGTGGAGAGAGAGAGGAGGGGAGGGGACAGAGGAGAGAGTAGTGGAGAGAGAGAGGAGGGGAGGGGACAGAGGAGAGAGTAGTGGGGAGAGAGAGGAGGGGAGGGAGACAGAGGAGAGAGTAGTGGAGAGAGAGAGGAGGGGAGGGAGACAGAGGAGAGAGTAGTGGAGAAAGGGAGTAGAGGAGGGGACAGAGGAGAGGGTAGTGGTTTGTCGACCAATCACGTTCACGTTGTCATGCTGCGTCACGCGGTTGCTAAACCAATCACCACGAAATCCCTTCTCAAAGTCAGTGTACTTCATGTCGAGAAACTGCCTGTTTTCATCAAAAGTACGTTCTGTCACGATTCCAAAGCTATACGATACTACAGACAGCAAGTTCATTATCTCACATCTCCGAAAATATCTGGAATGTTGTACTTCTTGTTGACAAAACTCATGATAATGTTGTGTTTTTGATCTAGAGCCCAATAGACCCATTCAAGCCTTAAAAGAGCGCTCTCCTTGTCCCAGAATCACCCAGAATGCACCGCACCGCCTATTGAGGTAGCAAGGGCAACGTTTCCCATCTCCTCAACAGTATTTCTGAAGTTGTGAATGTTAGATTCCACTCTGGGAGACACATCGATCTGAAGGTTGAACATGGTGAGATTGGAGACTCCTAAATTGATAGTACAGTTTGTTTATGTGATTTAACAGCTACCTCACATGCTGATATTGTCTTTGGTATTATTGTGTGTAGATACACTTAGCTAGCCAGGTAGCCAGCCAGCCCGCCCACACAGAGAGCATTGCATTGTGGATGTTGTAGTCGACTTGAGCTGCAACAGATTTCCTCAACGATGTTCCATCTTGTTACCAACCTTATTAAAAGTGTTCATTAAAACAAATCAGCATGTTTGTTGGATGGATTCAGTGTAGATGTTCTGCTGTGTATCGAGGTGTTTATATGAAAGTGGTAGATTTGTAATTCTTTCCCAGAGAAAGTTCTGGATTACTTGTCTTTGGGTGACCTCAGTCTTTGACGATTCAGCTACTTTGTTCACAGTCCTACTGTAATGTTCTGGGTGTAGCTGATGCAGAGGAGTCAGGACAGTAGAGATGAGTAACACATGTAACTTTACTCAAATATTCCAATAACGTGTCGTAAATACCGAGCCCACAGTAACAGACCGAACATACATAAAACAATCCCGCACAAAAACCATGGGGAAAACAGAGGGTTAAATAATGAACATGTCATTTGGAATTGGAACCAGGCGTGTAAAACAAAGACAAAACAAATGGAAAATGAAAAGTGGATCAGCGATGGCTAGAAGGCCGGCGACGTCGCTGCCCGAACAAGGAGCGGGACCGACTTCTGTGGAAGTTGTAACAGTACCCCCCCTTGACGCGCAGGGCGATCCGGATGGAGACGGTGGAACTCCCGCAGCAACGAAGGGTCCAAAACGTCCTCCACCGACACCCAGCATCTCTCCTCCGGACCGTACCCCTCCCACTCCACGAGGTACTGAAGGCCTTTCGCCCGATGCCTCGAGTCCATTATGGCTCAAACAGCATACGCCGGGGCCCCCTCGATGTCCAGAGGGGGTGGAGGAACCACCTGCACCTCAGACTCCTGGAGTGGACCAGCCACCACCGGCCTGAGGAGAGACACATTAAACGAGGGGTTAATACGGTAATCGGAGGGAAGCTGTAACCTGTAGCAAACCTCATTCAGTCTCCTCAGGACTTTGAACCGCGGGCCCAGCTTCCGGCAGGGCAGGCAGAGGGGCAGGTTTCGGGTCAAGAGCCAGACCAGTGAAAACCCGATGGCGGAGGTGAAAACCAGAGGTATGGCTGACCGAGACCCCCAGACGTTCCATAAACGCCCTCCAGACCCTTGACGTGAACTGGGGACCTCGATCAGACACTATATCCTCTGGCACCCCATAGTGCCGGAAGACGTGTGTAAACAGGGCCTCCTCAGTCTGTAGGGCCGTAGGGAGACTGGGAAAAGGATGGAGACGGCAGGACTTAGAGAACTGATCCACAACGACCAGGACCGTGAGGGAGGAAGATCCGTGAGGAAGTCCACCGACAGGTGAGACCACGGTCATTGAGGAATGGCTAAGGACTGTGGGCTCTGTACGTAACGCCCCCTCAATGTCCACGTCCAGCTCCCACACTACCGGTGCCACCAGGCAAGAGGCCGGAAGTTCGGGAGTGTGATCTATGGACCGCTCCTCTGATCTATGATCAGTGATCTATGGACCGCTCCGTCTCCTCGCTGCCCGGATGTACTCCAGATTGCGGTGGTCAGTCCAGATGAGAAAAGGGTGTTTAGCCCCCTCAAGCCAATGCCTCCACACCTTCAGAGCCTTGACAACAGCCAACAGCTCCCGGT
Organism: Oncorhynchus mykiss; assembly: GCF_057628025.1. Lineage (NCBI taxonomy): Eukaryota > Metazoa > Chordata > Actinopteri > Salmoniformes > Salmonidae > Oncorhynchus > Oncorhynchus mykiss. The sequence continues at coordinate 80,959,117 of NC_143031.1, read as the reverse complement.
CCCCCACATCATAGTTTCGCTCTGCCGGACTGAGCTTCTTCGAAAATAAAGTACAGGGGCGGAGCTTTAGTGGCGTACCCGAGCGCTGAGGGAGCACGGCTCCTTTCCCAGATCCGGATGAGCCAGCAGGGGAGCCGAGGTAAACAGAGCCCTCAGGTGACCAAAAGCCCTGTCCGCCTCAGCCGTCCACTGCAGTTGCACCGGTCCCCCCTTCAGCAGTGAGGTAATGGGAGTCGCTACCTGACCAAAGCCCTGGATAAACCTCCGGTAGTAGTTGGCTACCTGACCAAAGCCCTGGATAAACCTCCGGTAGTAGTTGGCTACCTGACCAAAGCCCAGAATAAACCTCCGGTAGTAGTTGGCAAACCATAGAAACCGCTGCACCTCCTTTACCGTCGTGAGAGTCGGCCAATTACGCACGGCTGAAATGCAGTCACTCTCCATCTCCACCCCTGAAGTGGAAATGCGGTACCCTAAGAAGGAGACGGACTGTTAGAAGAACAGACATTTCTCAGCCTTGACGTACAGGTCAGGCTCCAACAGTCAACCAAGTACCATGTGCACCAGGGACACACACTTGGCGCGTGTAGCGTAGTATATCAGAATGTGGTCGATATGTACACCACTACACCCTGCCCCTGCAGGTCCCGGAAAATCTTGTCTACAAAGGCCTGGAAGACATCAACCCGTACGGCATGACAAGGTACTCATAGTGCCCTGAGGTGGTACTAAATGACGTCTTCCACTCGTCCCCCTCCCGGATACGCACCAGGTTGTAAACGCTCCTGAGATCCAATTTTGTGAAGAAGCCCTGTGAATTGACTCTATCGCACTGGATATGAGAGGCAGCAGGTAGCAGCAGGCAATATCAGTGTGAACACATCTGATTGGACTAGATCCATGTTGCGGTGAGACACATCTGATTGGACTAGATCCATGTTGAGGTGAGGCATGTCTGATTGGACTAGATCCATGTTGAGGTGAGGCATGTCTGATTGGACTAGATCCATGTTGAGGTGAGACACATCTGATTGGACTAGATCCATATTGAGGTGAGACACGTCTGATTGGACTAGATCCATGTTGAGGTGAGACATGTCTGATTGGACTAGATCCATGTTGAGGTGAGACACGTCTGATTGGACTAGATCCATGTTGAGGTGAGACATGTCTGATTGGACTAGATCCATGTTGAGGTGAGACATGTCTGATTGGACTAGATCCGTGTTGCGGTGAGACACATCTGATTGGACCAGATCCATTTTGAGGTGAGACACATCTGATTGGACTAGATCCATATTGAGGTGAGACACGTCTGATTGGATGGGAGAATGAGAGGGGGAGAAGAGGAGAATAGAGTGTCAAAAGAGGAGATGAGATGTTGTGTGTTATCTAGAATACCAGGCAGATGTTGGAGTACAGAATTAAATGGAGAGGAGAGGAGAGGGGAGGGGAGGAGAGGAGAAGAGAGGGGGAGTAGAGGAGAGGAGAAGGGGAGGAGAGGAGAAGTGGGGGGGGGGTAGAGGAGAGGAGAAGGGGAGGAGAGGAGAAGAGAAGGGGAGAAGGGCAGAGGGGTATAAGAGGGGGGAGAAGAGGAGAGGGGGAGGTGAGGGGGAAGATAGGGGCAGAAGAGTAGATGATAGGCAGAAGAGGACAAGAGAGGGGGAGAAGAGGAGAGAGAGGAGGGGAGGGAGGGGAGGGGAAGAAGAGGAGAGGGGGAGGAGAGGGGGAGAAGGGGGGAAACAGGAAAGGGGGAGAAGAGGAAAGAGGGGAGGGGAGGGGAAGAAGAGAGGGGGAGAAGGGAGAGAAGAGGAGAGAGGGGAGAGGAGGGGGAGGGGGAGAAGAGGAGAAGAGAGGGAGAAGAGGCTGGAGAAGAGGGGAGGGGAGAAGACGAGAAGAGAGGGGAGGGGAGAAGACGAGAAGAGAGGGGAGGGGAGAAGACGAGAGAGGGAGAAGAGAAGAGGAGAAGAGGAGAAGGGGGAGTGGAGAAGACGAGAGAGGGAGAAGAGAAGAGGAGAAGGGGAGAAGAGGAGAAGAGATGGGGAGAAGAGGAGAAGAGAGGGGAGAAGAGGAGAAGAGAGAGGGGAGGGGAAGGGAGGGGAGGGGAAAAAGAGGAGAGGGGGAGGAGAGGAGAAAGGGAGAAGGTGGAGAAGAGGAGAAGAGAGGGGGAGAAGAGGAGAACAGAGAGGGAGAAGGGAAGAAGAGGAAAGGGAGAGAAGCGGAAAGGGGGAGAAGAGGACAGGGGGATGGCAGGGGAAGAAGAGGAGAGGGGGAGAAGTGTGAGAAGAGGAGAGGAGGGAGGGGAAGAAGAAGAGAGGGGGAGAAGAGGAGAAGAGAGACTGGGAGAAAAGGAGAGGGGAGGGGGAGAAGAGGGGAGGGGTAGGAGAAGAGAGACTGGTAAATGAGTAGAGGAGAATAGAGGGTCTGAAGAGGAGAGGGAGAGAAAAAGAGAAGAGAGGGAGAGAAGAGTAGAGGGGGAGAAGAGGAGAGTGGGAGAAGAGTAGAGGGGGGAGTTGAGGAGAAGAGAGGGAGAGAAGGGAGAAGAGAGGTGGTGAAAAGGAGGAGGGGGGAGAAGGGGGAGATGGGGAGAGGGGGAGAAGATGAAAAGAGAGGGGGAGAAGGGAGAGAAGAGGAGAGGGGGGAGAAGGGGGATAAGAGAGGGAGAGAAGAGTAGAGGGGGAGAAGAGGAGAGTGGGAGAAGAGTAGAGGGGGGAGTTGAGGAGAAGAGAGGGAGAGAAGGGAGAAGAGAGGTGGTGAAAAGGAGGAGGGGGGAGAAGGGGGAGAAGGGGAGAGGGGGGAGAAGATGAAGAGAGAGGGGGAGAAGGGGGAGCAGAGGAGAGGGGGGAGAAGGGGGAGAAGAGAGGGGGAGAAGGGGGAGAAGAGAGGGGAGAAGAGGGGAAGAGAGGGGGAGAAGAGGGGAAGAGAGTAGGAGATGGGGAGAAGAGTAGAGGTGGGAGGATGTTTGTCTATGGAGATTGCATGGCTGAGTGCTTGATTTTATACATCTGTTAGAAGGGGTGTGGCTGAAATAGAATCCACTAATTTGAAGGGGTGTCCACATACTTTTGTATATATAGTGTATGTACACATGGGTGTTGATGCACCATACCAACGATAAGCCTGTCTTCCCCATCACATCATGAAAGGTCATGTTGATGTTCATTTAACCTCTGCCTCTCTCTTCCTCTGACTCCTCCCTTTCTCCTTTGTTTCTCTCTTTCTCTCTCTTTCTCCTTAGATCTCCAGGCTCAAAGCGTCAGTCCACCAGGTAGGTAGAGTATAAATCTACAGTGATTATAGCAGTTCAATATTAGTCAACTTTATTATCCCACATGGAGAAATTCACGTGTCCATACAAACCATTCTAAAACCCAATAACAAGTAGTGTTTTATGGAACTACTAATACTTGTCAACCACAAAGCATTACTGCTGTTAGAATAACAGAATCACTGTCATCATCTGTCCTCACCACTGTGTTTTCCTCTCTGCTGTTTACAGCTGAACAATCAGTCAGACTGGTGGATGGGACCACTTCCTGTTCTGGGACAGTGGAAGTCTTCTACAGAGGAGAGTGGTTGAGTCTATGTCCTGGGTGGTGGAGAATGAAAGAGGCCAAGGTTGTGTGTAGAGAGCTGGACTGTGGGAATCCTGTAGCTGAATCTGGAGTTCTGATTGAAGATGGAAGAAGAGGAGTCAGACTATATATACATGGTTGCAGGGGAGATGAGTCTTCTATTAGACAGTGTGACATCACAGAAATATATCCTGGTGGCTGTAATGGTGAATATTATCGTCATGTGACCTGTTCAGGTAAGAGACTGGTCATATTGAGAGATTTATTTATACATTATACAATATTACCATGTATCATGTTTTATGTGTTTTTATTTCATTTAAATAGAGGGAGAGATGTCAGATGTATTTAAACATTATATTTGTGTTTGTCATATTGGTTTATGGGAGATGTTCATGGGCAGATCATTGTAGTTCAGATGGTACTGAAGTGAAGCTGCCTGATGGATGTCCAGCTGTTTATTTTCTATAAAGTGAAGTGAACTTATTCCTGTCTCCTGCCTGCATTATTCCCAACCCGATCCTGAGTGACTAAGAACCCATTTCTACCTCTTACAGTATCAAACATAGCAAACTACTATCTTTTATCCAACATATTTGTGTTTAGTCCTTGACAATGTCATCAACAAAACTGATTGAATGTTCAACCAACTCTTTTTCTCCAGAGTCTGTGCGGCTTGTGGATGGAGCTGGTCTCTGCTCTGGGAGAGTGGAGGTGAAGTCCAATCAGTCCTGGGCCTCAGTGTGTGAAGCTGACTTTGACCGGCAGGATGCAGAGGTAGTCTGTATGGATGTTGGCTGTGGGGCTCCTGCAGCTCTACAGGGGGGGCTCTATGGAGAAGGTGAGGGTCAGACCTGGGATAAAGAGTTCCAGTGTAAAGGTAATGAGTCCCTTCTCCTGGACTGTGACACCTCAGACAGAGAGAACAACACCTGCCTACCTGGTAATGCTGTTGGACTCACCTGCTCAGGTAAGAAACAGTTTGTCACTCAATCAACATTGTTTCTCACCTGGAGTGAAGAATATGAGATCCAATATAGGTGTGTTTTAGTGAGAAAATAGTAAGATTACTGTCTCTCTCTTTTCTTTTCTCAGAGCCTGATGATGTGAGGCTGGTGGGAGGAGGCAGTCGCTGTGCTGGTGAAGTGGAGCGGTCCGACCAGGGAGAGTGGAGGACTGTGGGAACTGATGTCAGGGACCAGAGGGATGTAGCTGCAGTTGTGTGTAGACAGATGGGTTGTGGTTCCACTGTTTCAGTACTTCCTGGAAACACCACTAGAGGGTTTAGAGTTTCCTGTTCTGGGTCTGAGTCTTCACTGAGGGAGTGTTGGAGAAGTTATGATCTCTCTCCTGGATTCACAGTGATCTGCTCAGGTAATATAACAAGATACACTATATGGCCAAAAGTTTGTGGACACTAGTGGTTTCGGCTATTTAAGCCACACCTGTTGCTGACAGGTGTATAAAATTGAGCACACAGCCATGCAATCTCCATAGACAAACATTGGCAGTAAAATGTCCTTACTGAAGATCTTAGTGACTTTCAACGTGGCACGTCTAGGAGCAACAACGGCTCAGCAGTGAAGTGGTAGACAACACAAGCTCACAGAACGGACCACCGAGTGTTGAACCACGTAGAGCGTAAAAATAATCCTCTGTTGTAAAACTCACTGCTGAGTTCCACATACTTTAGTCCATGTATTATATCTCCTTCCTGGACTCACAGTGATCTGCTCAGGAAATATCAACATATTATAATTATATTCAACTGATTTCCTTCATTCATACAACTTCCTCTGCACCTCTCATGATGACTGTTTAACTTGTCAGTCTGCTTTACTAAATAGATTACTCAGTCAAATAGGCTTCAAATACAACTTAAATATCCCAGAATGCTTTTGTATGTGAGGGTTATCTCAGTGAACGTCTCTACTAACTACCACTGTCACATGGTAGTCAAATGGTTGTCTCAGTGACTGTAGGCCGACTACTCATGTTGCCCTGTGAGGGAGGGTGGCTGGCACTGTTACATGCTGATGTTATTGTCATATCTATAGGAAACTAGTTGAAGAGGTTTTTCTTGTTCTCTTTTATTGTTACAGATCTCCTGGTCCAGCCTGATATCTTCCTGACTGACTCAATGGGAGGGGTCTCCAGGGGCCACCAGGGGCCCGAGATGTTCAGGGGCTACAGCTTCACCATCACCTGCTCCACTCAGCCACAGTACCCAGGAGGCTCCTTCCTTCTCACGTTCACCGGCTCCAACAGAACTCAGCCAGCTGTCAATCACTCTGCTGCCTTCCTCTTCCCTGCTGCAGATGACTCCCACCAAGGGAACTACAGCTGTGTTTATGACAATTATGTTTTCTCTCATAACTTCTCCTCTGAGAGTGAGCTCCTCTCCCTCACCATCACAGGTAACTGAACATGAACCAGACTTATAACTTTGTCAATGACAGATTTCCCACAGATCTATGTGATGATGATCAGTCCCCTCATCAAAGGTGTTTCTGTTTACAGCCTCTCCTCTGCCAGCCTTCATCATCAGACACGTTCTAGTGCTGCTGATCCTACTGACAGCCATCACCACCTCCTACCTGTACTACAAGGTAAAGACATTTACTCAGACGTTACAAGTCATTTAAACTAGAGGGTGAGGGGGAGGGGGAGAGAATGGAGATACTAGAGAGTAAATGTCTGACTGTTGGTGCTGTGTCTCCCTAGCCCACCAGGAGGCAGATGAGAGTGAACAGGGTGAGCAGCATGGATCTTTATGTCAATGCCATGGAGATGGTCTCTCTGAGCTCCAGAGCTGAAGCTGGACCGGGAGAGGAGAGAGCAGCCCAGGGGACGGAGTAGGAGTAGAATGAAGCTGACCCTACATGCTGATCTTAGGTCAGTTTTGTGTTTTAAATCGATGGTCAGCAGTGGACTGGTGTTTAAAATGTGGTGACAAACCTGAAGTGGTTCTAATTTTAATAACAAGTTCAGAATTAGTTTATCTTTCTAGAACCTTGGAAGAAATCTAAAAGGAGTGACTGCAACCACCATTAGTTTGGTTTTTACCACCAGAGAAACATGGGGTTTTGGTAACATGGGGTTCTGGGTAACATGGGTTTTTGGTAACGTGGGGTTTTAATTATTTTCAATTACCTCTGTTTTGTGTCCAGAATGTTTTGATTTTTGCTTTTGTCTTCATGTCTTTATCTTATTTAGTGTCTCTTAGATTCTTTATCTTATTTAGTGTCTCTTAGATTCTTTATCTTATTTAGTGTCTCTTAGATTCTTTATCTTGAAGTGTCTCTTAGATTCTTTATCTTATTTAGTGTCTCTTAGATTCTTTATCTTATTTAGTGTCTTAGATTCTTTATCTTATTTAGTGTCTCTTAGATTCTTTATCTTATTTAGTGTCTCTTAGATTCTTTATCTTATTTAGTGTCTCTTAGATTATTTATCTTATTTAGTGTCTTAGATTCTTTATCTTATTTAGTGTCTCTTAGATTATTTATCTTATTTAGTGTCTCTTAGATTATTTATCTTATTTAGTGTCTTAGATTCTTTATCTTATTTAGTGTCTCTTAGATTCTTTATCTTATTTAGTGTCACTGATTCTTTATCTTATTTAGTGTCTCTTAGATTCTTTGTCTTATTTAGTGTCTTAGATTCTTTATCTTATTTAGTGTCTCTTAGATTCTTTATCTTATTTAGTGTCTCTTAGATTCTTTATCTTATTTAGTGTCTCTTAGATTCTTTATCTTATTTAGTGTCTTAGATTCTTTATCTTATTTAGTGTCTCTTAGATTCTTTATCTTATTTAGTGTCTCTTAGATTCTTAATCTTATTTAGTGTCTCTTAGATTCTTTATCTTATTTAGTGTCTCTTAGATTCTTTATCTTATTTAGTGTCTTTACCATTATTCGTCCAGGTATTATTATAATAATCTTTTACTCAAGTCGTTTTGGTTTGTTGTTGTTTACCTCATGATGTTGTTGGCGGTATATATATGGAGATAGTGATGCTATTGATAAAAAATGTTAAGATATTGATTATTGATTATGATGTAGATTATTGTTATGATGTTATTAGTAGTATATGTAGATAATGATGTTATTGATTATAAATGTTATAATATTGATTATTGATTATGAAGTAGATTATTGTCATGATGTTGCTCTCTAAACTGCCATGTAATCAACTGAATGTTTTTAATAAAATTACAGGCTGTCAGTCTTGTGTGATTCCCCTCTTGGACAGACTACAACATACAGTATGAATTAACTGAGATCAGTCTGTATAATTACCCTCTTGGACAGACTACAACATACAGTATGAATTAACTGAGATCAGTCTGTGTGATTCCCCTCTTGGACAGACTACAACATACAGTATGAATTAACTGAGATCAGTCTGTGTGATTCCCCTCTTGGACAGACTACAACATACAGTATGAATTAACTGAGATCAGTCTGTGTGATTCCCCTCTTGGACAGACTACAACATACAGTATGAATTAACTGAGATCAGTCTGTGTGATTCCCCTCTTGGACAGACTACAACATACAGTATGAATTAACTGAGATCAGTCTTGTGTGATTCCCCTCTTGGACAGACTACAACATACAATATGAATTAACTGGTCATACATTTGGCAGGAGGATAGGAAGTGCATCTCAGTTTCCACCTCATGTTGTGGGCTGTGGGCACATAGCCTGTCTTCTCTGGAGAGCCAGGTACTGACCTGTATATAGTCCTGCTGTTGTTATTTTACTGTTGCTCTTTAATTACTTGTTACTTTCATTTCTTATTCTTATCCATATTATTTTAACTGAATTGTTGGTTAGGGGCTCGAAACTAATACAATTTGATTTGAGGTCTGCCTACGGTGGCCTTTCTCAATAGCAAGGCTATGCTCACTGAGTCTGTTCATAGTCAAAGCTTTCCATAAGTTTGGGTCAGTCATAGTGGTCAGGTATTCTGCCACTGTGTACTCTCTGTTTAGGGCCAAATAACATTCTAGTTTGCTCTTTTTTTTATAATTATTTCCAATGTGTCAAGTAATTATATGTTTTTCTCATGATTGGCCTAATATGTTTGCTGTCCTGGGGATCTGTGGGGTCTGTTTGTGAACTGGCTTAGGGGACTCTTATTGTCTGTCTCTCTTTCACACACAGATGAGGGGCTAATAATATCACCTGCTAATTCAAACAGTGATAAACTACAAACAAACAGAAAGAGAGAAGATAAGACATCACTGTAGTTATTTATCCTCCATAGACTATGATGTATTGTTGTCCTGGTGTGTAGTTATTTATCCTCTATAGACTATGATGTATTGTTGTCCTGGTGTGTAGTTATTTATCCTCCATAGACTATGATGTATTGTTGTCCTGGTGTGTAGTTATTTATCCTCCACATAGACTATGATGTATTGTTGTCCTGGTGTGTAGTTATTTATCCTCCATAGACTATGATGTATTGTTGTCCTGGTGTGTAGTTATTTATCCTCCACATAGACTATGATTTATTGTTGTCCTGGTGTGTAGTTATTTATCCTCCATAGACTATGATGAATTGTTGTCCTGGTGTGTAGTTATTTATCCTCCACATAGACTATGATTTATTGTTGTCCTGGTGTGTAGTTATTTATCCTCCATAGACTATGATGTGTGTGTTTGGTGATAGGTGGGTGTGCTGTGAGTGTAAATGCAGAGCCAACTACTCCATGTCTGATCAAGGTCCAGCAGTCACCAACCCTGGAGAGATACAGTCACCCACCAACCGTGGAGAGATACAGTCACCCACCAACCCTGGAGAGATACAGTCACCCACCAACCCTGGAGAGATACAGTCACCACCAACCCTGGAGAGATACAGTCACCCACCAACCCTGGAGAGATACAGTCACCCACCAACCCTGGAGAGGTACAGTCACCCACCAACCCTGGAGAGATACAGTCACCCACCAACCTTGTAGAGTTACAGTCACCCACCAACCCTGGAGAGATACAGTCACCCACCAACCCTGGAGAGAGACAGTCACCCACCAACCCTGGAGAGATACAGTCACCCACCAACCCTGGAGAGATACAGTCACCCACCAACCCTGGAGAGATACAGTCACCCACCAACCCTGGAGAGATACAGTCACCCACCAACCCTGGAGAGGTACAGTCACCCACCAACCCTGGAGAGATACAGGCTTTGCAGGATTTTGTTCCAGACCATCACTGAAACGCCTAAAGTTAAATTGGCTGATCATAAAGGACTTGATGATATATTGATTGGTTGAAGTAGTGCTTGTCTGGGGAAACATCTGCATACCTGGTCTCTGCCCCAATAATCTCTCCTTCTTCCCAAAGTGTGCACTTGTTCACTTCCCTTCATGGACAGGATTTGACATGAAATTAATAAGCATACTAATTTTATGACCTATGCCTACTACAACAATCCAATGCTTTTACACTTTATGGGGTGTGGTGAACGAGTGCACACTTCAGGAAGCAGGAAAGACATTTGGGACACACACCTGACCCAGGCCCGAGGATCTCCAAATTGACCCTTGTCAAAGGTAGCCTATACATTCTGTGGTGCTCTATTCTGGAAAATGAACTACCGTTTGTCGCCCCCTTATGGAAAGAACGTAATATTGATCTCCTTCTCTCTATATTTCTGTGCAGTTTGTACCTCGCAGCACACCGTACAAATATTCAAAGTTAAACGCCTATATTACCGTTCTGCTAGCAGCAGGATAATTTGTTGGCAGCACATCATCAGGTAATTTTTTTCTAAATAAGAGTCCCCCTGCAAAGACAAACTCAACTTTGAGAATATCTATTATTTTAGCACTGAAGTTCAGTACAACTATTTTTCACAGCATTGCAACCACTTTAGAAACAAATAAATGGATAATTTGACATATTTTAATATTGTATAATTTATACCAGCATTTCTTTTGACAGTTTCCAAACTGAATACTGGTATGTTGAAAGCTGTTGTGTGGGTCAGTGGTGTAGTGGTGCTTGGAGAAGTGGGTATACAGTACTCTAATTTAGCAAAACATTTTCCAAACGGCCCAGAGAAAGAAAGGCACCCTGTGTGAAAGATTCCATGAGAAACAGTGATACACTCTGAATGACCTAAAACTATAAATCCCCATATTGGTCTTTCACAGTAAGACCAACCCAAGCTGTACTGTTCAGTAGGATAATAGTAGACCAACCCAAGCTGTACTGTTCAGTAGGATAATAGTAGACCAACCCAAGCTGTACTGTTCAGTAGGATAATAGTAGACCAACCCAAGCTGTACTGTTCAGTAGGATAATAGTAGACCAACCCAAGCTGTACTGTTCAGTAGGATAATAGTAGACCAACCCAAGCTGTACTGTTCAGTAGGATAATAGTAGACCAACCCAAGCTGTACTGTTCAGTAGGATAATAGTAGACCAACCCAAGCTGTACTGTTCAGTAGGATCATAGTAGACCAACACAAGCTGTACTGTTCAGTAGGATAATAGTAGATCAACCCAAGCTGTACTGTTCAGTAGGATAATAGTAGATCAACCCAAGCTGTACTGTTCAGTAGGATAATAGTAGACCAACCCAAGCTGTACTGTTCAGTAGGATAATAGTAGACCAACCCAAGCTGTACTGTTCAGTAGGATAATAGTAGACCAACCCAAGCTGTACTGTTCAGTAGGATAATAGTAGACCAACCCAAGCTGTACTGTTCAGTAGGATAATAGTAGACCAACCCAAGCTGTACTGTTCAGTAGGATCATAGTAGACCAACACAAGCTGTACTGTTCAGTAGGATAATAGTAGATCAACCCAAGCTGTACTGTTCAGTAGGATAATAGTAGATCAACCCAAGCTGTACTGTTCAGTAGGATAATAGTAGACCAACCCAAGCTGTACTGTTCAGTAGGATAATAGTAGACCAACCCAAGCTGTACTGTTCAGTAGGATAATAGTAGACCAACCCAAGCTGTACTGTTCAGTAGGATAATAGTAGACCAACCCAAGCTGTACTGTTCAGTAGGATAATAGTAGACCAACCCAAGCTGTACTGTTCAGTAGGATCATAGTAGACCAACCCAAGCTGTACTGTTCAGTAGGATCATAGTAGACCAACACAAGCTGTACTGTTCAGTAGGATAATAGTAGACCAACCCAAGCTGTACTGTTCAGTAGGATAATAGTAGACCAACCCAAGCTGTACTGGTCAGTAGGATAATAGTAGACCAACCCAAGCTGTACTGTTCAGTAGGATAATAGTAGACCAACCCAAGTGGTACTGTTCAGTAATATAATTATTACTAAGTATTATTAATTATTAAGTATTACTATTATCGAAACAGAGAAACTGACGAAGAAACAGGCTTCAGAATTGATCTCATTTTTATTTCAGGTTTTCGTTCTCAATGTCAGACTTTTTTAAACAGAAAAACAATACAAGTATATAACAATGTATATAACAATGCTTAAATCCCATCAGGAGACCACGTTTGAGTTTTGGGAAGAATCTAAGAAATGTAGATTTTAATTAAAGTGTGAACCTGTAGTACAGACACCTAGCAGTATTGTTGTATTAGCAGTGTTTATATAGTACAGACACCTAGCACTATTGTTGTATTAGCAGTGTTTATATAGTACAGACACCTAGCACTATTGTTGTATTAGCAGTGTTTATATAGTACAGACACCTAGCACTATTGTTGGATTAGCAGTGTTTATATAGTAAAGAAACCTAGCACTATTGTTGTATTAGCAGTGTTTATATAGTACAGGCACCTAGCACTATTGTTGGATTAGCAGTGTTTATATAGTACAGACACTATTGTTGTATTAGCAGTGTTTATATAGTACAGGCACTATTGTTGTATTAGCAGTGTTTATATAGTACAGACACCTAGCGCTATTGTTGTATTAGCAGTGTTTATATAGTACAGACACCTAGCACTATTGTTGTATTAGCAGTGTTTATATAGTACAGACACCTAGCACTATTGTTGTATTAGCAGTGTTTATATAGTACAGACACTATTGTTGTATTAGCAGTGTTTATATAGTACAGACACCTAGCGCTATTGTTGTATTAGCAGTGTTTATATAGTACAGACACTATTGTTGTATTAGCAGTGTTTATATAGTACAGGCACCTAGCACTATTGTTGTATTAGCAGTGTTTATATAGTACAGACACCTAGCACTATTGTTGGATTAGCAGTGTTTATATAGTACAGACACCTAGCACTATTGTTGTATTAGCAGTGTTTATATAGTACAGGCACCTAGCACTATTGTTGGATTAGCAGTGTTTATATAGTACAGACACCTAGCACTATTGTTGGATTAGCAGTGTTTATATAGTACAGACACCTAGCACTATTGTTGTATTAGCAGTGTTTATATAGTACAGGCACCTACACTATTGTTGGATTAGCAGTGTTTATATAGTACAGACACCTGGTGGAACCAACTTCATAGTGATGACAGGCATTGACAGATAGGACACAATATATCTGTTAGATAGGAACAACAGTAGTGACACATGGTTAGGTAGGACACGAGATATCTGTTAGATAGGAACAACAGTAGTGATACATGGTTAGGTAGGACACAAGATATCTGTTAGATAGGAACAACAGTAGTGATACATGGTTAGGTAGGACACAAGATATCTGTTAGATAGGAACAACAGTAGTGATACATGGTTAGGTAGGACACAAGATATCTGTTAGATAGGAACAACAGTAGTGATACATGGTTAGGTAGGACACAAGATATCTGTTAGATAGGAACAACAGTAGTGATACATGGTTAGGTAGGACACAAGATATCTGTTAGATAGGAACAACAGTAGTGACACATGGTTAGGTAGGACACAAGATATCTGTTAGATAGGAACAACAGTAACGTTATTGATTCAAACCCTCAATGTGAAGTGATATTAATCCATAAATACAGAGCACAAGTACAACCCTTTTATATAAACATTTTAAGGTAGTAAGAAAATAAACATTCACTTAATATTTCAATAAGTCACCTGCTAGTAAATCACCTGCTGGTAATAACTAGCGTGACATTTTAGTGCAGAGACCAACGGTGCTCGTTAGCTCGTCATTAACACGGCTAGCTAAGACAGCAACAACTTGGTTAACTGGCTGAAATAGGTCTTCAATTCATGAACGGCTAAATAAATATCTACAGAGCCACATTCGCTATTGACTTTAGGATATGTGAACCAGTTTTCCAAAACCACTATTGTGTTATACAGTTTGAAACAGTTTTTATGTACAGAGGAAGAGGACTCGAACCTGCTCTCAGAATATCTGTCAGACTGAGGAGCGGGCAGACCAACTTCCCAAATAGGGGAGAAGCACTCAAAACACACTAGTTGTTCTTTCAAAGAAAATTATACAAAAATGGTAGGTCTGAAGACCTCTCGTATTACCAACCTTACTACAATGGCAGCAAATATTTTAATGAATTCAGTAACACATAATGAAAGGAAACGTTATTTATATCACCCCTTTTCCCGAGGTGAATGGTTTCACCCACTACTCTCCCGGAACTGAGGCTTTGACATCAACAGTTTCACTTTGTTCCACCTTTGGTGAGCAAAACAGCTAATAACGTAGCTAAATACTGACATTATCCTCCATCGAGATATCTGTTCATATCTAAATACATGGCTCTGCTTTGGTCTATTCCATTGATATTGTCAAACTGAACATTACATTGTGTAGCTCCCTTCAGTAACCACGAGCACAACCGTTCCTTGATTTTAACTGGCGGCTTTATTCTGTAGTTTTAGTCAGAATTATCACCTTCCGTGATATAAAGTAAATGAAAAATACAGTTAAGCCACTCTTACAACCTTATCTTACGAGTGACTTATTAGCTTGGTATAACTCTGAAGTGCTTACATACATAACAGTTTAACCGGCGTTATAACGGGTCCAGATTAAACACATGAATAAAGGAGAAAATACCTCTTGAAAAAATACGGCTGCTTATTACAGAAGGGAGGAAATCAAACTTCACACTTATTATTCCTGGCATGAATTCACACTTCATCCTAACATACACTCTTCAACCTTTATGAACTACACCCGATGACATGAAAACTTAGCTAACGCAGCGCAGGATTGCCTTCCCTCCAAAAGTGTGTTGCTACAATAAGGATCCCCGTTACAACAATTACAATTAGCTACGTAGTTCCGCTTGTATTATCATTTCCCCCGCACAGCGGACACGTAAACAATTCAAACAAAAGACAACGACATAACCTGTAAGTCTAACTGTCAGTTACACATTGAACATGTGAGTCATTTAGCAGACGCTCTTATCCAGAGAGACTTACAGTAGTGACTGGATACATTTTCATACGTTGCATTGGCAGGACAATTCCATTAGTAGTTGGGAGGAGAGCAGAAACAGCCTAACACCTCCACTGATACTGTGTAACCTGTCTGCAGTCAACCAGCCATCCAGACTGAAGTGAAGGCCTTGTTACAGAATGAAAACACCTTCTCTTTCGTCGGCATGGCAACCTGTAAACATGTCAGTGGCGTCACAATGTTGCACAACAGCAGCAGAACATTGGATGGAGGGTCATTGTATCATTACACAGTGTCCCTGTCTATTCTACTGTATTGGTACATGTGGTATTACAATACATTAGAAGATCTGTAGACGGCAGCATTGAAACAATTTACAACACATCGTCAACTAGCAACCTACTCTGTTTCAGTGCTGTTTAAATATCCCACTTATTTTATTCTGCTGTTAGAGGCCATCAGTAGAGACAGTCAGGAAAATAGTCTTTGTAGCAAGTTTTTTACTGTCAAACCATGGGAAGTGTGTCTATATAGGCAAGTACATATACAATTAGGATTTTACTTTAAGGTCAAATGTACTGTAACTGTCTAGTTGTGAAGAGAATCTAAATATGTTGTTTACTGATCTTCTCTCCATTCTAGCACCATACGTTCTGTTGTTCACTGATCTCCTCTCCATTCTAGCACCATACGTTCTGTTGTTTACTGATCTCCTCTCCATTCTAGCACCATACGTTCTGTTGTTTACTGATCTCCTCTCCATTCTAGCACCATACGTTCTGTTGTTTACTGTCCTCCTCCCCATTCTAGCATTCTAGGGCCATTCCCCCCAGAAATGTCCGGGAACTTGCAGGTGCCTTGGTGGAAGAGTGGGGTAACATCCCACAGCAATAACTGGTAAATCTGGTGCAGTACATGAGGAAATGCACTGCAGTACTTAATGCAGCTGGTGGCCACACCTGATACTGCCTGTTCCTTTTGATTTTGACCCCTCCCCCCTTTGTTCAGGGACACATATTACATTTCTGTTAGTCACATGTCTGTGGAACTTGTTCAGTTTATGTCTCAGTTGTTGAATCTTGTTATGTTCATACAAATATTTACACATGTTAAGTTTGCTGAAAATAAAGGCAGTTGACAGTGAGAGGACATTTCTTTTTTTGCTGAGTTTAGTTCTTACTGACAGACTGGGTTGGTAGAAGGAGACAGGGGAGGAGAGAGAGAGAGACTGGGTTGGTAGAAGGAGACAGGGGAGGAGGGAGAGAGAGACTGACATTTAAATCTACAATGTATTTTTACCACTGACTTCTCACCAGTGATGTCATCATAACAGTAACCTGTTCCTCTCTTGGCCCAGCCTGACCCTGACATATAGCATCAGGCCTGTTGAGTTGACTTGGGTAACAGACCCCTAGCTTCTACACCACATCCCCCCTTCTCCTGCTCTAACATGAGACCTCATCAGTACTCATTTTGGGTGCTGGTACTGTTTATATTTAGGTGCTGGAACATTAAGCCAATATTCTATAAGAGGTGAACTCAATCAGTAGAAAGTTAGAGATGATATTATAGGACACTATGTGTAACTTTGCTGCTCTGTCAGCAGTTTCCTGTGGAGTTTTTTTAACATATCAGTTTGCTGTAGTGTGTTCAACCACTGATCCAAGATAAGTTGCTAAGAAGTTAATCTCACATCATTGAAGTTAGGACGTAATGAGAGAGAAGTCATATAGCCTAGCAGTATTTTCCACTCTTCAGTCCACTCTTTATGACAGCAGACTGTGGAGCCCAAGTTAGAGACAGATATGATACCTGCAGTGGTACTGATGACCCTGTTGTGGAGCACAGGTAGGATTTTGTCATACTGATATTCACGTGTGACAGTTACTGAGATATGTTTTGATATTGTAAGATATATTATAATTTGCAGGGTTAGTAAAATAACATACAACTGGAAGCAGACAGTAAAAATGTGTCTCAAAGCAGGACAATGATGTGATCACCTGTAAATGTACTTTACTGTAGTCTAACTGTCCATCTGGGGACAGGCACTAATGTCAGTTAAGTTGTGATGGTGTCATGCATCTGACTGTTGTATATTCAGTGTGTTAATGATTGATTGTATCTGTCTCTATGTAAATGAATGAGAGTATATATTATGTATTATATATTATATTGGTGTTATGTTAGAGTAGGAGAAGGGAGGGGTGTAGATTATAGATTAGTTAAGTCAAGACCAACAGATCCAACACTATACGTCACAAAGAGAGAGAGAATGAGAGAGAGAGAGAGATGAGAAGAGAGGAGGGGTGGGGAGAGAGATTTGAGGAGGAGGAGAGAAGAGGGTAGGGGAGAGAGGAGGGTAGGGGAGAGAGGAGGGTTGGGGAGAGTGGAAGATAGGGGAGAGAGAAGGGGAAGGGATAGAGGGTAGGGTAGAGAGAAGGGGAGGGGAGAAAGGAGGGAAGGGGAGAGTGGAGGATAGGAGAGAGAAGGGTAGAGTATAGATGATGGGAGGGAGGGGATAGAGAGATTTGCAGAGGAGAGAAGAGGGTAGGGGAGAGAGGAGGGTAGGGGAGAGAGGAGGGTGGAGGAGAGATGGCGAATGTGTTTACACATGGGTGTTGTTGCACCATACCACTGTCTTCCCCATCGTATCATGAAAGGTCATGTTATGTTGATTTAACCTCTGCCTCTCTCTTCCTCTGACTCCTCCCTTTCTCTCTATCTCTCTGTCTCTCTCTCTCTCTCTTTCTCTCTGTCTCTCTCTCTCTCTCTTTGTCTTCTGTCTCTCTCTTTCTCCTCAGATCTCCAGGGTCAAAGCGTCAGTCCACCAGGTAGGTAGAGTATAAATCTACAGTGATTATAGCAGTTCAATATTAGTAAACTTTATTATCCCACATGAAGAAAGTCATGTGTCCATACAAACCATTCTAAAACCCAATAACAAGTAGTGTTTTATGGAACTACTTATACTTGACATATTATATATTATATTGGTCTGATGTTAGAGAGGGAGAAGGGGGGTGTAGATGATAGAGGTCTGTTACCAAGGCAACAGGTCTGATGCTATCTGTCAGGAAGAGAGAGAGAGAGGAACAGAGAGAGAGAGAGAGAAGGCGTGGAGAGAAAGTGAGATGCCAACAGAGATAGGGCTGACAGACTAACATGCATCCAACTGAATATCTTGTCTTTACTGACTTCTCACCAGTGATGTCATCATAATCAGCAACCTTTTCCACTCTTGGTCCGGCTCAGCTTGACCCCTGACCTCTGAAATTAATGATTTAAAAAATGATTTTTTTTTTTAAATTAGATTTAATCTCATCTGCAAAGAGAGTTACACATTTGCATGGAAGGGGAATGTACACTACATGACCAAAAGTATGTGGACACCTGCTCATCTAACATCTCATTCCAAAATCATGGGCATTAATATGGAGTTGGTCCCCCCTTTGCTGCTATAACAGCCTCCACTGTTCTGGGAAGGCTTTCTACTAGATGTTGGAACATTGCTGCTATAACAGCCTCCTTCTGCGAAGACTTTCCACTAGATGATGGAACATTGCTGCGAGGACTTGCTTCCATTCAGCCACAACAGCATTAGTGAGGTTGGGCGATTAGGCCTGGCTCAGTCGACGTTTCAATTCATCCATAAAGGTATTCAATGGGGTTTAGGTCAGGGCTCTGTGAAGGCCAGTAAAGTTCTTCCACATCGATCTCAACAAACTATTTCTGTATGGACCTCGCTTTGTGTACAGGGGCATTGTCATGCTGAAACAGGAAAGGGCCTTCCCCAAACTGTTGCCACAAAGTTGGAAGCACAGAATAGTCTAGAATGTCATTGTATGCTGTAGCGATTACATTTCCCTTCAATGAAACTAAGGGGCCTAACACGATCCATTAAAAACAACCCCAGACCATTATTCCTCATCCACCAAACTTTACAGTTGGCACTATGCTTTGGGGTAGGTAGCGTTCTCCTGGCATCTGCCAAACCCAGGTTTGTGGTACGGACTGCCAAATGGTGAAACGTGAGGGGGGGGGGGGGGGTCTTTAATCAACCACAAGGCTGGGAGAGAGAGATAGTTCTTACTCACTGACAGACTGAGGAGGAGACAGGGGAGGAGGGAGAGCGAGAGAGATAGGAGAGTGAGATCTTACTCACTGACAGCCTGAGGAGGAGACAGGGGAGGAGGGAGAGAGAGAGAGATAGGAGAGAGAGATCTTACTCACTGCCAGCCTGAGGAGGAGACAGGGGAGGAGGGAGAGCGAGGAAAAGATAGGGGAGAGAGATAGTTCTTACTCACTGTCAGCCTGAGGAGGAGACAGGGGAGGAGGGAGAGAGAGAAAGGAGACAGAGATAGTTCTTACTCACTGACAGCCTGAGGAGGAGACAGGGGAGGAGGGAGAGAGATACATAGGAGAGAGAGATAGTTCTTACTCACTGACAGACTGAGGAGGAGACAGGGGAGGAGGGAGAGAGAGAGATAGGAGAGAAAGATAGTTCTTACTCACTGACAGACTGAGGAGGAGACAGGGAGAAGGGAGAGAGAAATAGTTCTTACTAACAGACTGGGTTGGTAGAAGGAGACAGGGGAGAAGGGAGAGATAAATAGTTCTTACTAACAGACTGGGTTGGTAGAAGGAGACATATAGGAGACATACAGCATCAGGCCTGTTGAGTTGACTTGGGTAACAGACCTCTAGCTTCTACACCACATCCCCCCTTCTCCTGCTCTAACATGAGACCTCATCAGTACTCATTTTGGGTGCTGGTACTGTTTATATTTAGGTGCTGGAACATTAAGCCAATATTCTATAAGAGTTGAACTCAAGCAGTAGAAAGTTAGAGGTGATATTATAGGACACACTATGTGAAACGTTGCTGCTCTGCCAGCAGTTCCCTGTGGAGTTTTTTTTAACATATCAGTTTGCTGTTGTGTGTTCAACCACTGATCCAAGATAAGATGCTAAGAAGTTAATCTCACATCATTGAAGTAAGGACATAATGAGAGAGAAGTCATATAGCCTAGCAGTATTTTCCTTCAGTCCACTCTTTATGACAGCAGACTGTGGAGCCCCAGTTAGAGACATATATGATACCTGCAGTGGTACTGATGACCCTGTTGTGGAGCACAGGTAGGATTTTGTTACACTGATATACACTTGTGACAGTTACTGAGATATGCTTTGATATTATAAGATATATTATAATTTGCAGGGTTAGTAAAATAACATGCAACTGGAAGCAGACAGTAAAAATGTGTCTCAAAGCAGGACAATGATGTGATCACCTGTAAATGTACTTTACTGTAGTCTAACTGTCCATCTGGGGACAGGCACTAATGTCAGTTAAGTTGTGATGGTGTCATGCGTCTGACTGTTGTATATTCAGTGTGTCAATCATTGATTGTATCTGTCTCTATGTAAATGAATGAGAGTATATATTATGTATTATATATTATATTGGTGTTATGTTAGAGTAGGAGAAGGGAGGGGTGTAGATGATAGAAGTCTATGAGCAGAGTCAAGATCATCAAGTCCAACACTATATGTCAAGAAAAGAGAGAGAACGAGAGAGAGAGAGAGAGAGAGAGAGAGAGAGAGAGAGACAGAGAGAGAGAGAGAGAGGAGCAGAATGAGAGGGAGGAGAGAGGAAGGGTGGGGAGAGCAGAGGACGGGGTGGGACAGAGGGGGGTAGGGGAGAGAGGAGGTAGAGGAGGGAGGAGGGCAAGGGAGAGAAAAGGAGAGGGGAGAGAGAGAATTGTCGAGGAGAGAGAAAGAGAGAGAAGGGGAGGGAAGAGAGAAGGGAGGGGAGAGAGGGGGGGGGGGGTAAGAGAGAGATTTGTACAGACCAAACATACATAAAACAATCCCGCACAAAAACCATGGGGAAAACAGAGGGTTAAATAATGAACATGTCATTTGGATTTGGAACCAGGCGTGTAAAACAAAGACAAAACAAATGGAAAATGAAAAGTGGATCGGCGAAGGCTAGAAGGCCGTTGACGTCGCTGCCCGAACAAGGAGCGGGACCGACTTCTGCGGAAGTTGTAACTGTACCCCCCCTTGATGTGCAGGGCGATCCGGATGGAGACGGTGGAACTCCCGCAGCAACGAAGGGTCCAAAACGTCCTCCACCATCTCTCCTCCGGACCGTACCTCTCCCACTCCACAAGGTACTGAAGGACTTTCGCCCGACGCCTCGAGTCCAGTATGGCTCGAAAAGCATACACCGGAGCCCCCTCGATGTCCAGAGGGGGCGGAGGAACCACCTGCAACTCAGACTCCTGGAGTGGACCAGCCACCACCGGCCTGAGGAGAGACACATGGAACGAGGGGTTAATACGGTAATCGGGGGGGAAGATGTAACCTGTAGCAAACCTTGTTCACTCTCCTCAGGACTTTGAATGGCCCCACAATCCGCGGGCCCAGCTTCCGGCAGGGCAGGCGGAGGGGCAGGTTTCGGGTCGAGAGCCAGACCGGGGCCTCACTGCGGTGGCGGAGGTGAAAACCCGATGGCGGAGGGGAAAACCAGAGGTAAGGCTGACCGAGGCCCCAGACGTTCCATGATTGCCCAACAGACCCTTGACGTGAACTGGGGACCTCGATCAGACACTATATCCTCTGGCACCCCATAGTGCCCATAAGACATGTGTAAACAGGGCCTCCTCAGTCTGTAGGGCGGTAGGGAGACCGGGAAAAGGAAGGAGACCGCAGGACTTAGAGAACCGATCCACAACGACCAGGATCGTGAGGGAGGAAGATCCTTGAGGAAGTCCACAGAAAGGTGCGACCACGGTCGTTGTGGAATGGGTAAGGGCTGTAACGTCCCTCTGGGCAGGTGGAGGGGAGTGGGCTCTGTACGTAACGCCCGCTCGATGTCTTGCGTCCAGCTCACACACTACCGGTGCCACCAAGCAAGAGGCCGGAAGTTCGGGAGTGTGATCTATGGACCGCTCCTCTGTGTTATACATCCGAGACAGTGCGTCTGCCTTAGCGTTCTGGGAACCTGGTCTGTAGGACAGTGCGTCTGCTTTAGCGTTCTGGGAACCTGGTCTGTAGGACAGTGCGTCTGCCTTAGCGTTCTGGGAACCTGGTCTGTAGGACAGTGCGTCTGCCTTAGCGTTCTGGGAACCTGGTCTGTAGGGCAGTGCATCTGCCTTAGCGTTCTGGGAACCTGGTCTGTAGGATAGTGCGTCTGCCTTAGCGTTCTGGGAACCTGGTCTGTAGGACGGTGAAAACAAAAAGGGTAAAAACAACATGGCCCACCTTGCCTGGCGAGGGTTCAGTCTCCACCTTGCCTGGCGAGGGTTCAGTCTCCACTTTGCCTAGCGAGGGTTCAGTCTCCACCTTGCCTGGTGAGGGTTCAGTCTCCACCTTGCCTGGCGAGGGTTCAGTCTCCACCTTGCCTGGCGAGGGTTCAGTCTCCACCTTGCCTGGCGAGGGTTCAGTCTCCACCTTGCCTGACGAGGGTTCAGTCTCCACCTTGTCTGGCGAGGGTTCAGTCTCCACCTTGCCTGGCGAGGGTTCAGTCTCCACCTTGCCTGGCGAGGGTTCAGTCTCCACCTTGCCTGGCGAGGGTTCAGTCTCCTCGCTGCCCGGATGTACTCCAGATTGCGGTGGTCAGTCCAGATGGGAAAAGGGTGTTTAGCCCCCTCAAGCCAATGTCTCCACGCCTTCAGAGCCTTGACAACAGCCAACAGCTCCCGGTCCCCCACATCATAGTTTTGCTCCGCCGGGCTGAGCTTCTTCGAAAAGAAAGCACAGGTGCGGACCTTTAGTGGCATACCCGAGCGCTGAGGGAGCACGGCTCCTATCCCAGATCCGGATGAGCCAGCAGGGGAGCCGAGGTAAACAGAGCCCTCAGGTGACCAAAAGCCCTGTCCGCCTCAGCCGTCCACTGCAGTCGCACCGGTCCCCCCTTCAGCAGTGAGGTAATGTGAGTCGCTACCTGACCAAAGCCCCGGATAAACCTCCGGTAGTAGTTGGCTACCTGATTAAAGCCCTGGATAAACCTCCGGTAGTAGTTGGCTACCTGACCAAAGCCCTGGATAAACTTCCGGTAGTAGTTGAAACCATAGAAACCGCTGCACTTCCTTTACCGGGGTGGGAGTCAGCCAATTACACACAGCTGAAATGCAGTCACTCTCCATCTCCACCCCTGAAGTTGAAATGCAGTCACTCTCCATCTCCACCCCTGAAGTGGAAATGCGGTACCCTAGAAGGAGACAGACTGTTAGAAGAACAGACATTTCTCAGCCTTGACGTATAAGTCATGCTCCAACAGACGACCAAGCACCCTGCACACCAGGGACACATGCTCGGCGCGTGTAGCGGAGTACATCAGAATGTCATTGATATACACCACTACACCCTGCCCGTGCAGGTCCTGGAAAATCTTGTCTACAAAGGCCTGGAAGACTGATGGAGCATTCATCAACCTGTACGGCATGACGAGGTACTCATAGTGCCCTGAGGTGGTACTAAATGCCGTCTTCCACTCGTCCCCCTCCAACTCACCAGGTTGTAAACGCTCCTGAGATCCAATTTTGTGAAGAAGCCCCGTGCATTGACTCTATCACACTGGCTATGAGAGGCAGCAGGTACCTCACAGTGATTTGGTTGATACCTTGATAGTCAATGCACGGGCGCAGACCGCCATCCTTCTTCACCGCCAGAACAAGGACAGGGACCGACTTCGGCGGAAGTCGTGACACCTACAACTGTCACCTTATGTAACAACTGATTTACTTAACTGAAGGCACATCTCAATATGTGGTCCAGGTGCCTTAGTGTTCCTATAAAAACCTGTGTCCAAACTCAGCATTAAATAGTATCTAATCAGAGTACTGTACAGAGATAAGTTATTCAACCTATTGAAATGTAATGTGTTTATTCTGTCATTAAAAAAAATCACTGTTGCCTATTAGATCAATATCAGTGTGAACACGTCTGATTGGACTAGATCTATGTTGAGGTGAGACACGTCTGATTGGACTAGATCCATGTTGATGTGAGACACGTCTGATTGGACTAGATCCATGTTGATGTGAGACACATCTGATTGGACTAGATCCATGTTGATGTGAGACACGTCTGATTGGACTAGATCCATGTTGAGGTGAGACACGTGTGATTGGACTAGATCCATGTTGAGGTGAGACACGTCTGATTGGACTAGATCCATGTTGAGGTGAGACACGTCTGATTGGACTAGATCCATGTTGAGGTGAGACACGTCTGATTGGACTAGATCCATGTTGAGGTGAGACACTTGTGATTGGACTAGATCCATGTTGAGGTGAGACACGTCTGATTGGACTAGATCCATGTTGAGGTGAGACACGTCTGATTGGACTAGATCCATGTTGAGGTGAGACACGTCTGATTGGACTAGATCCATGTTTAGGTGAGACACGTCTGATTGGACTAGATCCATGTTGAGGTGAGACCATTCCATGTCTTTATTGGTTTGTATGAGAAGGCAGTTTGGGAGAAGGTGGTGGACCATTTGAGGAGTCTACAATTCCCCTGGTGGAGGTTCTTGGAACACTGATATTTAAGTCTGAGGTTGATGAAAACCAAAATGAAATGGAGAGGAGAGGGGAGGGGAGAAGAGGAGAAGAAAGGGGGAGATGAGGAGAAGAAGAGGGGGAGAAGAGAAGTGAGCGGGAGATAAGGCGAGTGGGGAGAAGAGGAGAAGAGGGGGGGCAGCAGAAGGGGAGAATAAAGGGTCAGAAGAGGAGAAGAGATGTGGAGAAGAGAAGAGGGGGAGGGGAGGAGAAGAGAGGGAGAGAAGAGGAGAGGGGGAGAAGAGGGGGAAGAAGAGAGGAGGAGAAGAGGAGAAGAAAGGGGGAGAAGTGGGGGAAGAAGAGAGGAGGAGAAGAGGAGAAGAAAGGGGGAGAAGTGGGGGAAGAGCGGGCTAGAAGGGGGAGAAGAGGAGAGGGGGATAAGAGGAATGGGAGAAGAGGAGTGGAGAGGGGAGAAGAGTAGAGGAGAGGGGGAGAAGAGGAGAATAGACTGGAGAAGAGAGGGGGAGAAGAGGAGAAGAGAGGGGAGGAGAAGAGAAGTGTAGAGGGGGAGAAGAGAGGGGAAAGTCACTGAGCTCTTCATTAAGTACATACTACTGCAAATGTTTGTCTATGGAGATTGCATGGCTGAGTGCTTGATTTTTTACATCTGTCAGGATGGAGAGTGGCTGAACTAGAATCCACTCATTTGAAGGAGTGTCCACATACTTTTGTATATATAGTGTATGTACACATGGGTGTTGTTGCACCATACCAACGATAAGCCTGTCTTCGCCATCACATCATGAAAGGTCATGTTGATGTTCATTTAACCTCTGTCTCTCTCTTCCCTTTCTCCTTTGTTTCTATCTATCTCTCCGTCTCTTTCTCCTCTGTCGCTCTCTTTCTCCTCAGATCTCCAGGCTCAAAGTGTCAGTCCACCAGGTAGGTAGAGTATAAATCTACAGTGATTATAGCAGTTCAGTATTAGTCAACTTTAGTATCCCACATGGAGAAATGCATGTGTCCATACAAACCATTCTAAAACCTAATAACAAGTAGTGTTTTATGGAACTACTAATACTTGTCAACCACAAATTATTACTGCTGTTAGAATAACAGAATCACTGTCATCATCTGTCCTCACCACTGTGTTTTCCTCTCTGCTGTTTACAGCTGAACTCTCAGTCAGACTGGTGGATGGAACCACTTCCTGTTCTGGGACAGTGGAAGTCTTCTATGAAGGAGAGTGGTCAGGTCTATGTTTTAAGTGGTGGGGAATGAGGAGAGATGTTAAGGTTGTGTGTAGAGAGATGGACTGTGGGAATCCTGTATCTGTATCTAGAGGACCTCTGATAGAAGATGGAAGAAGAGGAGTCAGACTATTTAGTATTTGTAGTGGAGATGAGTCTTCTATTAGACAGTGTAACATCATAGAAGAACCTGGTTTCTGTTATGGTGAATATTATCATCATGTGACCTGTTCAGGTAAGAGACTGGTCATATTGAGAGATTTATTTATACATTATACAATATTACCATGTATCATGTTTTATGTGTTTTTATTTCATTTAAATAGAGGGAGAGATGTCAGATGTATTTAAACATTATATTTGTGTTTGTCATATTGGTTTATGGGAGATGTTCATGGGCAGATCATTGTAGTTCAGATGGTACTGAAGTGAAGCTGCCTGATGGATGTCCAGCTGTTTATTTTCTATAAAGTGAAGTGAACTTATTCCTGTCTCCTGCCTGCATTATTCCCAACCTGATCCTGAGTGACTAAGAACCCATTTCTACCTCTTACAGTATCAAACATAGCAAACTACTATCTTTTATCCAACATATTTGTGTTTAGTCCTTGACAGTGTCATCAACAAAACTGATTGAATGTTCAACCAACTATTTTTCTCCAGAGTCTGTGCGGCTTGTGGGTGGATCTGGTTTCTGCTCTGGGAGAGTGGAGGTGAAGTCCAATCAGTCCTGGGCCTCAGTGTGTGAAGCTGACTTTGACCGGCAGGATGCAGAGGTAGTCTGTAGGGATGTTGGCTGTGGGGCTCCTGCAGCTCTACAGGGGGGGCTCTATGGAGAAGGTGAGGGTCAGACCTGGGATAAAGAGTTCCAGTGTAAAGGTAATGAGTCCCTTCTCCTGGACTGTGACACCTCAGACAGAGAGAACAACACCAGCCTACCTGGTAATGCTGTTGGACTCACCTGCTCAGGTAAGAAACAGTTTGTCACTCAATCAACATTGTTTCTCACCTGGAGTGAAGAATACGAGAGACAATATAGGTGTGTTTTAGTGAGAAAATAGTAAGATTACTGTCTCTCTCTTTTCTTTTCTCAGAGCCTGATGATGTGAGGCTGGTGGGAGGAGGCAGTCGCTGTGCTGGTGGAGTGGAGTGGTACGACCAGGGAGAGTGGAGGATTGTGGGAGCTGATGACAGGGACCAGAGGGATGTAGCTGCAGTTGTGTGTAGACAGATGGGTTGTGGCTCCACTGTTTCAGCACTACCTGGAAACACCACTAGAGGGTTTGGAGTTAGATGTCCTGGGTCTGAGTCTTCACTGAGGGAGTGTTGGAAAAGTTATGATCTCCTTCCTGGACTCACAGTGATCTGCTCAGGTAATAACAAGATACACTATATTGCCAACAGTATGTTGACTTCAGTGGATTCGGCTATTTCAGTCACACCTGTTGCTGACAAGTGTCTAAAATTAAGCACACAGCCATGTAATCTCCATAGACAAACATCGGCAGAAAACTGTCCTTACTGAAGATGTCAGTGAATTTCAACGTGGAAAATCTCGGAGCAACAACGGCACAGCCGTGAAGTGGTAGACAACACAAGCTCACAGAACGGACCGCCGAGTGTTGAACCACGTAGAGCATTAAAATAATCCTCTGTTGTAAAACTCGCTGCTGAGTTCCACATACTTTTGTCCATGTATTATATCCCCTTCCTGGACTCACAGTGATCTGCTCAGGAAATATCAACATATTATAATTATATTCAACTGATTTCCTTCATTCATACAACTTCCTCTGCACCTCTCATGATGACTGTTTAACTTGTCAGTCTGCTTTACTAAATAGATCACTCAGTCAAGTAGGAATCAAATACAACTTAAATATCCCAGAATGCTTTGTATTTGAGTGTTACCTCAGTGAACGTCTCAACTCACTACCACTGTCACAAAGAGAGAATGAGGGAGGAGGAGAGGAAGAGGAAGATATGGGAGAGATAAAATGTATTATTATCACTGAGTTCTCACCAGTGAGGTCATAATAACCAGTAACCTTTTCTACTCTTGGCCCAGCCTGACCCTGACATACAGCATCAGACCTTGTAGATCAGATGGTACTGAAGTGAAGCTGCCTGATGGATGTCCAGCTGTTTATTTTCTATAAAGTGAAGTGAACTTATTCCTGTCTCCTGCCTGCATTATTCCCAACCCTATCCTGAGTGACTAAGAACCCATTTCTACCTCTTACAGTATCAAACATAGCAAACTACTATCTTTATCCAACATATTTGTGTTTAGTCCTTGACAGTGTCATCAACAAAACTGATTGAATGTTCAACCAACTCTTTTTCTCCAGACTCTGTGCGGCTTGTGGATGGAGCTGGTCTCTGCTCTGGGAGAGTGGAGGTGAAGTCCAATCAGTCCTGGGCCTCAGTGTGTGAAGCTGACTTTGACCGGCAGGATGCAGAGGTAGTCTGTGTGGAGCTTGGCTGTGGGGCTCCTGCAGCTCTACAGGGGGGGCTCTATGGAGAAGGTGAGGGTCAGACCTGGGATAAAGAGTTCCAGTGTAAAGGCAAAGAGTCCCTTCTCCTGGACTGTGACACCTCAGACAGAAAACACAACACCTGCCTACCTGGTAATGCTGTTGGACTCACCTGCTCAGGTAAGAAACAGTTTGTCACTCAATCAACATTGTTTCTCACCTGGAGTGAAGAATATGAGACAGTATAGATGTGTTTTAGTGAGAAAATAGTAAGATTACTGTCTCTCTCTTTTCTTTTCTCAGAGCCTGATGATGTGAGGCTGGTGGGAGGAGGCAGTCGCTGTGCTGGTGGAGTGGAGTCGTACTACCAGAGAGAGTGGAGGATTGTGGGAGCTGTCAAGAACCAAGAGGATGTAGCTGCAGTAGTGTGTAGACAGTTGGGTTGTGGCTCCACTGTTTCAGCACTACCTGGAAACACCACTAGAGGGATTGAAGTTTCCTGTTCTGGGTCTGAGTCTTCACTGAGGGAGTGTAGCAGAACGTATGATCTCCTTCCTGAACTCACAGTGATCTGCTCAGGTAATAACAACATTTTATAATTATATTCAACTGATTTCCTTCATTCATACAACTTCCTCTGCACCTCTCATGATGACTGTTTAACTTGTCAGTCTGCTTTACTAAATAGATCACTCAGTCAAGTAGGAATCAAATACAACTTAAATATCCCAGAATGCTTTTGTATTTGAGTGTTATCTCAGTGAACGTCTCTACTCACTACCACTGTCACATGTCATGTTATTGTCACATCTAAATGAGGAAAGTAGTTGAGGAGCTACGTTTTCTTTTTCTCTCCTCTTGTTCCAGATGTCCTGCTTAAGCCTGATATAAACATATGTTGTCTCAGTGACTGTAGGCCCACTACTCATGTTGCCCTGTGAGGGAGGGTGGCTGGCACTGTTACATGCTGATGTTATTGTCATATCTATAGGAAACTAGTTGAAGAGGTTTTTCTTGTTCTCTTTTATTGTTACAGATCTCCTGGTCCAGCCTGATATCTTCCTGACTGACTCAATGGGAGGGGTCTCCAGGGGCCACCAGGGGCCTGAGATGTTCAGGGGCTACAACTTCACCATCACCTGCTCCACTCAGTCACAGTACCCAGGAGGCTCCTTCCTCCTCACGTTCAACGGCTCCAACAGAACCCAGACCCAGCCAGCTGTCAATCACTCTGCTGCCTTCCTCTTCCCTGCTGCAGATGACTCCCACCAAGGGAACTACATCTGTGTTTATGAGAATTGTGTCTTCTCTTATAACTTCTCCTCTGAGAGTGAGCTCCTCTCCCTCGCCATCACAGGTAACTGAACATGAACCAGATTTATAACTTTGTCAATGACAGATTTCCCACAGATCTATGTGATGATGATCAGTCCCCTCATCAAAGGTGTTTCTGTTTGCAGCCTCTCCTCTGCCAGCCTTCATCATCAGACACGTTGTAGTGCTGCTGATCCTACTGACAGCCATCACCACCTCCTACCTGTACTACAAGGTAAAGACATTTACTCAGACATTTAGAAGTCATTTAAACTAGAGGGAGAGGGTGAGGGGGAGAGAATGGAGATAGTAGAGAGTAAATGTCTGACTGTTGGTGCTGTGTCTCCCTAGCCCACCAGGAGGCAGAAGAGAGTGAACAGGGTGAGCAGCATGGATCTTTATGTCAATGCCATGGAGATGGTCTCTCTGAGCTCCAGAGCTGAAGCTGGACCGGGAGAGGAGAGAGCAGCCCAGGGGACGAAGTAGGAGTAGAATGAAGCTGACCCTACATGCTGATCATAGGTCAGTTTTGTGTTTTAAATCGATGGTCAGCAGTGGACTGGTGTTTAAAATGTGGTGACAAACCTGAAGTGGTTCTAATTTTAATAACAAGTTCAGAATTAGTTTATCTTTCTAGAACCTTGGAAGAAATCTAAAAGGAGTGACTGCAACCACCATTATTCATTTAGTTTGGTTTTTACCACCAGAGAAACATGGGGTTCTGGGTAACATGGGGTTTTGGGTAACATGGGGTTTTGGTAACATGGGGTTCAGGGTAACATGGGGTTTGGGTAACATGGGGTTTTGGGTAACATGGGGTTTGGGGTAACATGAGGTTTGGGGTAACATGGGGTTTTGGGTAACATGGGGTTTTGGGTAACATGGGGTTTTGGGTAACATGGGGGTTTGGGTAACATGGGGTTTTGGGTAACATGGGGGTTTGGTAACTTGGTGTTTGGGTAATATGGGGTTTTGGGTCACATGGGGTTTTGGGTAACATGGGGTTTTGGGTAACATGGGTTTTGGGTAACATGGGGTTTTTGGTAACATGGGGTTTTGGTAACATGGGGTTTTGGGTAACATGGGGTTTTGGTAACATGGGGTTTGGGTAACATGGGGTTTGGGTAACATGGGGTTTGGGGTAACATGGGGTTTTGGGTAACATGGGGTTTTGGTAACATGGGGTTTGGTTAACAAGGGGGTTTGGGTAACATGGGGTTTGGGTAACATGGGGTTTGGGGTAATGTGGGGTTTTGGGTAACACAGAGTTTTGGTAACGAAGGGTTTTGGTAACATGGGGTCTTGGTAACATGGGGTTTGGGTAACATGGGGTTTGGGTAACATGGGGTTTTGGTAACATGGGGTTTGGGTAACATGGGGTTTTGGGTAACATGGGGTTTGGGTAACATGGGGTTTGGGGTAACGTGGTTTTGGGGAATATGGGGTTTGGGGTAACATGAGGTTTGGGGTAACATGGGGTTTGGGGTAACATGGGGTTTTGTTAACATGGGGTTTGGGGTAACATGGGGTTTTGGTAACATGGGGTTTGGGGTAACATGGGGTTCGGGGTAACATGGGGTTCGGGGTATCATGGGGTTTTAGTAACATGGGGTTTTGGGTAACATGGAGTTTTGGTAACATGGGGTTTGTTTAACATGGGGTTTGGGTAACATGGGGTTTGGGTAAAATGGGGATTGGGGTAACGTGGGGTTTTGGGTAACACAGGGTTTTGGTAACACAGGGTTTTGGTAACACGGGGTTTTGGTAACATGGGGTTTGGGTAACATGGGGTTTGGGTAACATGGGGTTTGGGGTAACGTGGTTTTGGTAACATGGGGTTTGGGTAACATGGGGTTTGGGTAACACAGGGTTTTGGTAACACAGGGTTTTGGGTAACATGGGGTTTTGGGGAATATGGGGTTTTGGGTAATATGGGGTTTTGGGTAACATGGGGTTTTGGGTAACATGGGGTTTTGGGGAATATGGGGTTTTGGGTAATATGGGGTTTTGGGTAACATGGGGTTTTGGGTAACATGGGGTTTTGGGTAACATGGGGTTTTGGGTAACATGGGGTTTTGGTAACATGGAGTTTTGGTAACATGGGGTTTTGGTAACATGGGGTTTTGGTAACATGGGGTTTTGGGTAACATGGGGTTTTGGCTAACATGGGGTTTGTTTTTTGTTCCAGTATTATTATGGTCATCATTTTCATATTGTTGTTTACTTCATAATGTTGTTAGTATATATATAGATAATGATGTTATTGATTATAAACGTTATGATATTGATTGTGATGTAGATTAGTGTTATGTTGTTAGTAGTATAGAGATAATGTTATTGATTATAAATGTTATGATATTGATTATTGATTATAAAGTAGATTATTGTTTTGATGTTGCTCTCTAAACTGCCATGTAATCAACTGAATGTTTTTAATAAAATTACAGGCTGTCAGTCTTGTGTGATTTAATTATTAGACAGACTACAACATACAGTATGAATTAACTGAGATCAGTCTGTGTGATTCCCCTCTTGGACAGACTACAACATACAGTATGAATTAACTGAGATCAGTCTATGTGATTCCCCTCTTGGACAGACTACAACATACAGTATGAATTAACTGGTCATACATTTGGCAGGAGGATAGGAAGTGCATCTCAGTTTCCAACCCAAGCTGTACTGTTCAGTAGGATAATAGACCAACCCAAGCTGTACTGGTCAGTAGGATAATAGTAGACCAACCCAAGTGGTACTGTTCAGTAGGATAATAGTAGACCAACCCAAGCTGTACTGGTCAGTAGGATAATAGTAGACCAACCCAAGCTGTGCTGTTCAGTAGGATAATAGACCAACCCAAGCTGTGCTGTTCAGTAGGATAATAGTAGACCAACACAAGCTGTACTGTTCAGTAGGATAATAGTAGACCAACCCAAGCTGTACTGGTCAGTAGGATAATAGTAGACCAACCCAAGTGGTACTGTTCAGAAGGATAATAGTAGACCAACCCAAGCTGTACTGGTCAGTAGGATAATAGTAGACCAACCCAAGTGGTACTGTTCAGTAGGATAATAGTAGACCAACCCAAGCTGTACTGGTCAGTAGGATAATAGTAGACCAACACAAGCTGTACTGTTCAGTAGGATAATAGTAGACCAACCCAAGCTGTACTGGTCAGTAGGATAATAGTAGACCAACCCAAGTGGTACTGTTCAGTAGGATAATAGTAGACCAACACAAGCTGTACTGGTCAGTAGGATAATAGTAGACCAACCCAAGTGGTGCTGTTCAGTAGGATAATAGTAGACCAACACAAGCTGTACTGGTCAGTAGGATAATAGTAGACCAACCCAAGCTGTACTGTTCAGTAGGATAATAGTAGACCAACCCAAGCTGTACTGGTCAGTAGGATAATAGTAGACCAACCCAAGTGGTACTGTTCAGTAGGATAATAGTAGACCAACCCAAGCTGTACTGGTCAGTAGGATAATAGTAGACCAACTCAAGTGGTACTGTTCAGTAGGATAATAGTAGACCAACCCAAGCTGTTCTGTTCAGTAGGATAATAGTAGACCAACCCAAGCTGTACTGGTCAGTAGGATAATAGTAGACCAACCCAAGCTGTACTGTTCAGTAGGATAATAGTAGACCAACCCAAGCTGTACTGTTCAGTAGGATAATAGTAGACCAAACCAAGCTGTACTGTTCAGTAGGATAATAGTAGACCAACCCAAGCTGTACTGTTCAGTAGGATAATAGTAGACCAACCCAAGCTGTACTGTTCAGTAGGATAATAGTAGACCAACCCAAGCTGTACTGTTCAGTAGGATAATAGTAGACCAACCCAAGCTGTACTGTTCAGTAGGATAATAGTAGACCAACCCAAGATGTACTGTTCAGTAGGATAATAGTAGACCAAACCAAGCTGTACTGTTCAGTAGGATAATAGTAGACCAACCCAAGCTGTACTGTTCAGTAGGATAATAGTAGACCAACCCAAGCTGTACTGTTCAGTAGGATAATAGTAGACCAACCCAAGCTGTACTGTTCAGTAGGATAATAGTAGACCAACCCAAGCTGTACTGTTCAGTAGGATAATAGTAGACCAACCCAAGCTGTACTGTTCAGTAGGATAATAGTAGACCAACCCAAGCTGTACTGTTCAGTAGGATAATAGTAGACCAACCCAAGCTGTACTGGTCAGTAGGATAATAGTAGACCAACCCAAGCTGTACTGTTCAGTAGGATAATAGTAGACCAACCCAAGCTGTACTGTTCAGTAATATAATAGCAACAGTAGTGATACATGGTTAGGTAGGACACAAGATATCTGTTAGATAGGAACAACAGTAGTGATACATGGTTAGGTAGGACACAAGATATATGTTAGATAGGAACAACAGTAGTGATACATGGTTAGGTAGGACACAAGATATCTGTTAGATAGGAGCAACAGTAGTGATACATGGTTAGGTAGGACACAAGATATCTGTTAGATAGGAACAACAGTAGTGATACATGGTTAGGTAGGACACAAGATATCTGTTAGATAGGAACAACAGTAGTGATACACGGTTAGGTAGGACACAAGATATCTGTTAGATAGGAGCAACAGTAGTGATACATGGTTAGGTAGGACACAAGATATCTGTTAGATAGGAGCAACAGTAACGTTATTGATACAAACCCTCAATGTGAAGTGATATTAATCCATAAATACAGAGCACAAGTACAACCCTTTTATATAAACCTTTTAAGGTAGTAAGAAAATACACATTCACTTAATATTTCAACAAGTCACCTGCTAGTAAATCACCTGCTGGTAATAACTAGCGTGACATTGTAGTGCAGAGACCAACGGTGCTCGTTAGCTCGTCATTAACACAGCTAGCTAAGACAGCAACAACTTGGTTAACTGGCTGAAATAGGTCTTCAATTCATGAACGGCTAAATAAATATCTACAGAGCCACATTCGCTATTGACTTTAGGATATATGAGCCAGTTTTCCAAAACCACTATTGTGTTATACAGTTTGAAACAGTTTTTATGTACAGAGGAAGAGGACTCGAACCTGCTCTCAGAATATCTGTCAGACTGAGGAGCGGGCAGACCAACTTCCCAAATAGTGGAGAAGCACTCAAAACACACTAGTTGTTCTTTCAAAGGAAATTATACAAACATGGTAGGTCCGAAGACCTCTCATATTACCAACTTTAAAGCAGCAAATATTTTAATGAATTCAGTAACACATAATGAAAGGAAACGTTATTTATATCACCCCTTTTCCTGAGGTGAATGGTTTCACCCACTACTCTCCCGGAACTGAGGCTTTGACATCAACAGTTTCACTTTGTTCCACCTTTGGTGAGCAAAACAGCTAATAACGTAGCTAAATACTGACATTATCCTCAATCGAGATATCTGTTCATATCTAAATACATGGCTCTGCTTTGGTCTATTCCATTGATATTGTCAACCTGAACATTACATTGAACATGTGAGTCATTTAGCAGACGCTCTTATCCAGAGAGACTTACAGTAGTGACTGGATACATTTTCATAGGTTGCATTGGCAGGACAATTCCATTAGTAGTTGGGAGGAGAGCAGAAACAGCCTAACACCTCCACTGATACTGTGTAACCGGTCTGCAGTCAACCAGCCATCCAGACTGAAGTGAAGGCCTTGTTACAGAATGAAAACACCTTCTCTTTCGTCGGCATGGCAACCTGTAAACATGTCAGTGGCGTCACAATGTTGCACAACAGCAGCAGAACATTGGATGGAGGGTCATTGTATCATTACACAGTGTCCCTGTCTATTCTACTGTATTGGTACATGTGGTATTACAATACATTAGAAGATCTGTAGACGGCAGCATTGAAACAATTTACAACACATCGTCAACTAGCAACCTACTCTGTTTCAGTGCTGTTTAAATATCCCACTTATTTTATTCTGCTGTTAGAGGCCATCAGTAGAGACAGTCAGGAAAATAGTCTTTGTAGCAAGGTTTTTTACTGTCAAACCTGGGAAGTGTGTCTATATAGGTAAGTATATATACAATTAGGATTTTACTTTAAGGTCAAATGTACTGTAACTGTCTAGTTGTGAAGAGAATCTAAATATATTGTTTACTGATCTCCTCTCCATTCTAGCACCATACGTTCTGTTGTTTATTGTCCTCCTCCCCATTCTAGCATTCTAGAGCCATTCCCCCCAGAAATGTCTGGGAACTTGCAGGTGCCTTTGTGGAAGAGTGGGGTAACATCCCACAGCAATAACTGGTAAATCTGGTGCAGTCCATGAGGAGGAAATGCACTGCAGTACTTAATGCAGCTGGTGGCCACACCTGATACTGACTGTTACTTTTGATTTTGACCCCTCCCCCCTTTGTTCAGGGACACATATTACATTTCTGTTAGTCACATGTCTGTGGAACTTGTTCAGTTTATGTCTCAGTTGTTGAATCTTGCTATGTTCATACAAATATTTACACATGTTAAGTTTGCTGAAAATAAAGGCAGTTGACAGTGAGAGGACGTTTCTTTTTTTGCTGAGTTTAGTTCTTACTGACAGACTGGGTTGGTAGAAGGAGACAGGGGAGGAGAGAGAGATGAGAGAGAGAGAGAGATAGGACTTAATGACAGACTGAGTTGGTAGAAGGAGACAGGGGAGGAGGGAGAGAGAGATGAGAGAGAGAGAGATAGGACTTATTGACAGACTGAGTTGGTAGAAGGAGACAGGGGAGGAGGGAGAGAAAAACTGACATTTAAATCAGCTGAATATATTTTCATCACTGACTTCTCACCAGTGATGTCATCATAACCAGTAACCTGTTCCTCTCTTGTCCCAGCCCAGCCTGACCCTGACATATAGCATCAGGCCTGTTGAGTTGACTTGGGTAACAGACCTCTAGCTTCTACACCACAGCCCCCCTTCTCCTGCTCTAACATGAGACCTCATCAGTACTCATTTTGGGTGCTGGTACTGTTTATATTTAGGTGCTGGAACATTAAGCCAATATTCTATAAGAGGTGAACTCAAGCAGTAGAAAGTTAGAGGTGATATTATAGTACACACTATGTGTAACTTTGCTGCTCTGCCAGCAGTTTCCTGTGGAGTTTTTCTAATGTCAGTGTTTCCTGTAGGTAGGTGTGTTTAACTGATCTTATCTTCTTAGTTTGTCACGTCATAGAAGTAGGGAAGTAATGATATAGAAGTCATATAGTCTAGCAGTATTTCTCACTCTTCAGTCCTCTCTTCATGACAGTAGACTTGTTTCGCTCAGTGGAGCCCCAGTTAGAGACAGATATGATACCTGCAGTGGTACTGATGACCCTGTTGTGGAGCAGAGGTAGGACGCTGTTATACTGATATACACTTGTGACAGTTACTGAGATATGATTTGATATTGTAAGATATATTATAATTTGCAGGGTTAGTAAAATAACATGCAACTGGAAGCAGACAGTAAAAATGTGTCTCAAAGCAGGACAATGATGTGATCACCTGTAAATGTACTTTACTGTAGTCTAACTGTCCATCTGGGGACAGGCACTAATGTCAGTTAAGTTGTGATGGTGTCATGCGTCTGGGGAGATGGTGTCATGTGTCTAGGTAGGGGAGAGAAAAGGGGAGTGGAGAGAGAAGGGAGGGTGGAGAAGTGGAGGGGAGAGAGATTTTTGGAGGAGAGAGAATGATAGAGAAGGGGAGGGGAGAGAGGAAGGGAGGGGACATTTGTGGAGGAGAGAGAAATTGTCTCAGTCAGCCAGCTCCACTAGGGCCCTCTCAGTCAGCCGGCTCCACTAGGGCCCTCTCAGCCAGCTGGCTCCACTAGGGCCCTCTCAACCAGCTGGCTCCTCTAGGGCCCTCTCAGTCAGCCGGCTCCACTAGAGCCCTCTCAGCCAGCCGGCTCCACTAGGGCCCTCTCAGTCAGCCGGCTCCACTAGGGCTCTCTCAGCCAGCCGGCTCCACTAGGGCCCTCTCAGTCAGCCGGCTCCACTAGGGCCCTCTCAGCCAGCCGGCTCCACTAAGGCCCTCTCAGTCAGCTGGCTCCACTAAGGCCCTCTCAGTCAGCCGGCTCCACTAGGGCCCTCTCAGCCAGCCGGCTCCACTAGGGCCCTCTCAGTCAGCCGGCTCCACTAGGGCCCTCTCAGTCAGCCGGCTCCACTAGGGCCCTCTCAGCCAGCCGGCTCCACTAAGGCCCTCTCAGTCAGCCGGCTCCACTAGGGCCCTCTCAGTCAGCCGGCTCCACTAGGGCCCTCTCAGCCAGCCGGCTCCACTAAGGCCCTCTCAGTCAGCTGGCTCCACTAAGGCCCTCTCAGTCAGCTGGCTCCACTAAGGCCCTCTCAGTCAGCTGGCTCCACTAGGGCCCTCTCAGCCAGCTGGCTCCACTAGGGACCTCTCAGCCAGCCGGCTCCACTAGGTCCCTCTCAGCCAGCCAGCTCCACTAGGTCCCTCTCAGTCAGCTGGCTCCACTAGGGCCCTCTCAGCCAGCCGGCTCCACTAGGGCCCTCTCAGTCAGCCGGCTCCACTAAGGCCCTCTCAGCCAGCCGGCTCCACTAGGGCCCTCTCAGCCAGCCGGCTCCACTAGGGCCCTCTCAGCCAGCTGGTGTGTGTAGGAGAGTGTGAGATGTGTGTACAAAACATAGAAGTACAAATTACATGATTGCACACTGTGGTATTTTACCCAACAGATACGGGAGCTTGTCAATATTATATTTGTTTTCAAATTATTTTGGGGTCTTTGTAATCTGAGGGAAATATGTGTCTCTTATATCGTTGTACATTTGGCAGGAGGTTAGGAAGTACAGCTCAGAATCCAACTCATTTTGTGGGCAGTGGGCACATAGCCTGTCTTCTCTCTGCCTACCTCTCTCAATAGCAAGGCGATGCTCACTGAGTCTGTCAATTGTCAATTTTTTTCTCAGTTTTTTCTCAGTCACGGTGGTCAGATAGTTTGGAATCGTTTATCTACGTTTGGTTATAATTTGTTTGGGCCAGACTGTCTGAGTTCTGTCCTGAGGCTTTGTTGGGTTAGTAGTGGTTTGTGAACTAAGCTTCAGGACCAGCTGGATGAAGGGACTTTTCTCTATGTTCATCTCTTGGTATTTCAGTGCTGCTCTCTTGTTTTTATGTGGTTATAGACATTGAAGTCTTGTTTCTGGATATTAATTAGTGATGGATATTAATTAGTGAGGGATATTAATTAGTGATGGATATTAATTAGTGATGGATATTAATTAGTGATGGATATTAATTAGTGATGGATATTAATTAGTGAGGGATATTAATTAGTGATGGATATTAATTAGTGATGGATATTAATTAGTGATGGGTATTAATTAGTGATGGATATTAATTAGTGAAGGATATTAATTAGTGATGGATATTAATTAGTGATGGATATTAATTAGTGATGGATATTAATTAGTGATGGATATTAATTAGTGATGGGTATTAATTAGTGATGGATATTAATTAGTGAAGGATATTAATTAGTGATGGATATTAATTAGTGATGGGTATTAATTAGTGATGGATATTAATTAGTGATGGATATTAATTAATTATTCTGTCCAACATTATTTGGGTCTTTTTCTAAGAATG
Source organism: Oncorhynchus mykiss (assembly GCF_057628025.1). NCBI lineage: Eukaryota > Metazoa > Chordata > Actinopteri > Salmoniformes > Salmonidae > Oncorhynchus > Oncorhynchus mykiss. Next base: position 80,920,033 of record NC_143031.1, on the reverse strand, counting down.
TTTATGCAGATAGTACATAACTCAACTCTCTCCCTGACCCCCACCAGTCTAGTACATAACTCAACTCTCTCCCTGACCCCCACCAGTCTAGTACATAACTCAACTCTCTCCCTGACACCCACCAGTCTAGTACATAACTCAACTCTCTCCCTGACACCCACCAGTCTAGTACATAACTCAACTCTCTCCCTGACCCCCACCAGTCTAGTACATAACTCAACTCTCTCCCTGACCCCCACCAGTCTAGTACATAACTCAACTCTCTCCCTGACACCCACCAGTCTAGTACATAACTCAACTCTCTCACTGACCCCCACCAGTCTAGTACATAACTCAACTCTCTCCCTGACCCCCACCAGTCTAGTACATAACTCAACTCTCTCCCTGACCCCCACCAGTCTAGTACATAACTCAACTCTCTCCAACACAATTTCATTCCTACCTTTTGTTTGTTTTCATCCCAAGGGAAAGGTTTGGAAACACCTACACATACATTAACACAGAAACAGCACAATTCATCTCATATGACCTAGTAGTACTGTAGAGCTCTTTAACATCCACACAATATACACTACATTACATCCTCCATATAATTAATATCATATGACCTAGTAGAACTGTAGAGCTGTTTAACATCCACACAATATACACTACATTACATCCTCCATATAATTAATCTCATATGACCTAGTAGAACTGTAGAGCTCTTTAACATCCACACAATATAGCTGGGTCTCCCTGTTCTGTCCCTATGTGTCCACTGCCCTGCAGAGCCCCAACCCAACACATCCCACTCAGCTTTAGGGTCTGAGTGAAACATTCATTATTGGTTTCAGGTGTGTTAGGTCAAGGCCAGAGTGACAACCCACAGGACAGCAGACCCCCAGGGCAGGACTGAACAACCCAGCAGCTATTGAAAACAGGAAGTGGGCATCTTTTCAATACAGACTCCTTTTGTTGTAGTGTTTTCAATATAAGTCATCCAGACCTTATTCAAGTTGTCCAGTAAACCCTTATAAGAGGTGAACTCAAGCAGTAGAAAGTTAGAGGTGATATTATAGTACACACTATGTGTAACTTTGCTGCTCTGCCAGCAGTTTCCTGTGGAGTTTTTCTAATGTCAGTGTTTCCTGTTGTTATGTGGGTTTAACTGATCTTATCTGCCTAAAAGTTTGTCACGTCATAGATGTGACCTGAGTCAAACTCAACAGGCCTGATGCTATATGTCAGGAAGAGAGAGAGAACGAGAGAGAGAGAGAGGGGAGGGGGTAGTGGAGAGAGAGAGGAGGGGAGGGGACAGAGGAGAGAGTAGTGGAGAGAGAGAGGAGGGAAGGGGACAGATGAGAGAGTAGTGGAGAGAGAGAGGAGGGAAGGGGACAGAGGAGAGAGTAGTGGAGAGAGAGAGGAGGGGACAGAGGAGAGAGTAGTGGAGAGAGAGGAGGGGAGGGGACAGAGGAGAGAGTAGTGGAGAGAGAGAGGAGGGGAGGGCAGAGGAGAGAGTAGAAGAGAGAGGAGGGGAGGGGACAGAGGAGAGAGTAGTGGAGAGAGAGAGGAGGGGAGGCCAGAGGAGAGAGTAGAAGAGAGAGGAGGGGAGGGGACAGAGGAGAGAGTAGTGGAGAGAGAGAGGAGGGGACAGAGGAGAGAGTAGTGGAGAGAGAGGAGGGGAGGGGACAGAGGAGAGAGTAGTGGAGAGAGAGAGGAGGGGAGGGCAGAGGAGAGAGTAGTGAAGAGAGAGAGGAGGGGAGGGGACAGAGGAGAGAGTAGTGGAGAGAGAGAGGAGGGGAGGCCAGAGGAGAGAGTAGAAGAGAGAGGAGGGGAGGGGACAGATGAGAGAGTAGTGGAGAGAGAGAGGAGGGGAGGGGACAGAGGAGAGAGTAGTGGAGAGAGAGAGGAGGGGATGGGACAGAGGAGATAGTAGTGGAGAGGGAGAGGTGGGGAGGGGACAGAGGAGAGAGTAGTGGAGAGAGAGAGGAGGGGAGGGGACAGAGGAGAGAGTAGTGGGGAGAGAGAGGAGGGGAGGGAGACAGAGGAGAGAGTAGTGGAGAGAGAGAGGAGGGGAGGGAGACAGAGGAGAGAGTAGTGGAGAGAGAGAGGAGGGGAGGGGACAGAGGAGAGAGTAGTGGGGAGAGAGAGGAGGGGAGGGAGACAGAGGAGAGAGTAGTGGAGAGAGAGAGGAGGGGAGGGAGACAGAGGAGAGAGTAGTGGAGAAAGGGAGTAGAGGAGGGGACAGAGGAGAGGGTAGTGGAGAGAGAGAGGAGAGGAGGGACAGAGGAGAGAGTAGTGGAGAGAGAGAGGAGGGGATGGGACAGAGGAGAGATTAGTGGAGAGAGAGAGGAGGGGAGGGGACAGATGAGAGAGTAGTGGAGAGAGAGAGGAGGGGAGGCCAGAGGAGAGAGTAGAAGAGAGAGGAGGGGAGGGGACAGATGAGAGAGTAGTGGAGAGAGAGAGGAGGGGAGGGGACAGAGGAGAGAGTAGTGGAGAGAGAGAGGAGGGGAGGGGACAGAGGAGAGAGTAGTGGGGAGAGAGAGGAGGGGAGGGAGACAGAGGAGAGAGTAGTGGAGAGAGAGAGGAGGGGAGGGAGACAGAGGAGAGAGTAGTGGAGAAAGGGAGTAGAGGAGGGGACAGAGGAGAGGGTAGTGGTTTGTCGACCAATCACGTTCACGTTGTCATGCTGCGTCACGCGGTTGCTAAACCAATCACCACGAAATCCCTTCTCAAAGTCAGTGTACTTCATGTCGAGAAACTGCCTGTTTTCATCAAAAGTACGTTCTGTCACGATTCCAAAGCTATACGATACTACAGACAGCAAGTTCATTATCTCACATCTCCGAAAATATCTGGAATGTTGTACTTCTTGTTGACAAAACTCATGATAATGTTGTGTTTTTGATCTAGAGCCCAATAGACCCATTCAAGCCTTAAAAGAGCGCTCTCCTTGTCCCAGAATCACCCAGAATGCACCGCACCGCCTATTGAGGTAGCAAGGGCAACGTTTCCCATCTCCTCAACAGTATTTCTGAAGTTGTGAATGTTAGATTCCACTCTGGGAGACACATCGATCTGAAGGTTGAACATGGTGAGATTGGAGACTCCTAAATTGATAGTACAGTTTGTTTAGGTGATTTAACAGCTACCTCACATGCTGATATTGTCTTTGGTATTATTGTGTGTAGATACACTTAGCTAGCCAGGTAGCCAGCCAGCCCGCCCACACAGAGAGCATTGCATTGTGGATGTTGTAGTCGACTTGAGCTGCAACAGATTTCCTCAACGATGTTCCATCTTGTTACCAACCTTATTAAAAGTGTTCATTAAAACAAATCAGCATGTTTGTTGGATGGATTCAGTGTAGATGTTCTGCTGTGTATCGAGGTGTTTATATGAAAGTGGTAGATTTGTAATTCTTTCCCAGAGAAAGTTCTGGATTACTTGTCTTTGGGTGACCTCAGTCTTTGACGATTCAGCTACTTTGTTCACAGTCCTACTGTAATGTTCTGGGTGTAGCTGATGCAGAGGAGTCAGGACAGTAGAGATGAGTAACACATGTAACTTTACTCAAATATTCCAATAACGTGTCGTAAATACCGAGCCCACAGTAACAGACCGAACATACATAAAACAATCCCGCACAAAAACCATGGGGAAAACAGAGGGTTAAATAATGAACATGTCATTTGGAATTGGAACCAGGCGTGTAAAACAAAGACAAAACAAATGGAAAATGAAAAGTGGATCAGCGATGGCTAGAAGGCCGGCGACGTCGCTGCCCGAACAAGGAGCGGGACCGACTTCTGTGGAAGTTGTAACAGTACCCCCCCTTGACGCGCAGGGCGATCCGGATGGAGACGGTGGAACTCCCGCAGCAACGAAGGGTCCAAAACGTCCTCCACCGACACCCAGCATCTCTCCTCCGGACCGTACCCCTCCCACTCCACGAGGTACTGAAGGCCTTTCGCCCGATGCCTCGAGTCCATTATGGCTCAAACAGCATACGCCGGGGCCCCCTCGATGTCCAGAGGGGGTGGAGGAACCACCTGCACCTCAGACTCCTGGAGTGGACCAGCCACCACCGGCCTGAGGAGAGACACATTAAACGAGGGGTTAATACGGTAATCGGAGGGAAGCTGTAACCTGTAGCAAACCTCATTCAGTCTCCTCAGGACTTTGAACCGCGGGCCCAGCTTCCGGCAGGGCAGGCAGAGGGGCAGGTTTCGGGTCAAGAGCCAGACCAGTGAAAACCCGATGGCGGAGGTGAAAACCAGAGGTATGGCTGACCGAGACCCCCAGACGTTCCATAAACGCCCTCCAGACCCTTGACGTGAACTGGGGACCTCGATCAGACACTATATCCTCTGGCACCCCATAGTGCCGGAAGACGTGTGTAAACAGGGCCTCCTCAGTCTGTAGGGCCGTAGGGAGACTGGGAAAAGGATGGAGACGGCAGGACTTAGAGAACTGATCCACAACGACCAGGACCGTGAGGGAGGAAGATCCGTGAGGAAGTCCACCGACAGGTGAGACCACGGTCATTGAGGAATGGCTAAGGACTGTGGGCTCTGTACGTAACGCCCCCTCAATGTCCACGTCCAGCTCCCACACTACCGGTGCCACCAGGCAAGAGGCCGGAAGTTCGGGAGTGTGATCTATGGACCGCTCCTCTGATCTATGATCAGTGATCTATGGACCGCTCCGTCTCCTCGCTGCCCGGATGTACTCCAGATTGCGGTGGTCAGTCCAGATGAGAAAAGGGTGTTTAGCCCCCTCAAGCCAATGCCTCCACACCTTCAGAGCCTTGACAACAGCCAACAGCTCCCGGTCCCCCACATCATAGTTTCGCTCTGCCGGACTGAGCTTCTTCGAAAATAAAGTACAGGGGCGGAGCTTTAGTGGCGTACCCGAGCGCTGAGGGAGCACGGCTCCTTTCCCAGATCCGGATGAGCCAGCAGGGGAGCCGAGGTAAACAGAGCCCTCAGGTGACCAAAAGCCCTGTCCGCCTCAGCCGTCCACTGCAGTTGCACCGGTCCCCCCTTCAGCAGTGAGGTAATGGGAGTCGCTACCTGACCAAAGCCCTGGATAAACCTCCGGTAGTAGTTGGCTACCTGACCAAAGCCCTGGATAAACCTCCGGTAGTAGTTGGCTACCTGACCAAAGCCCAGAATAAACCTCCGGTAGTAGTTGGCAAACCATAGAAACCGCTGCACCTCCTTTACCGTCGTGAGAGTCGGCCAATTACGCACGGCTGAAATGCAGTCACTCTCCATCTCCACCCCTGAAGTGGAAATGCGGTACCCTAAGAAGGAGACGGACTGTTAGAAGAACAGACATTTCTCAGCCTTGACGTACAGGTCAGGCTCCAACAGTCAACCAAGTACCATGTGCACCAGGGACACACACTTGGCGCGTGTAGCGTAGTATATCAGAATGTGGTCGATATGTACACCACTACACCCTGCCCCTGCAGGTCCCGGAAAATCTCGTCTACAAAGGCCTGGAAGACATCAACCCGTACGGCATGACAAGGTACTCATAGTGCCCTGAGGTGGTACTAAATGACGTCTTCCACTCGTCCCCCTCCCGGATACGCACCAGGTTGTAAACGCTCCTGAGATCCAATTTTGTGAAGAAGCCCTGTGAATTGACTCTATCGCACTGGATATGAGAGGCAGCAGGTAGCAGCAGGCAATATCAGTGTGAACACATCTGATTGGACTAGATCCATGTTGCGGTGAGACACATCTGATTGGACTAGATCCATGTTGAGGTGAGGCATGTCTGATTGGACTAGATCCATGTTGAGGTGAGGCATGTCTGATTGGACTAGATCCATGTTGAGGTGAGACACGTCTGATTGGACTAGATCCATGTTGAGGTGAGGCATGTCTGATTGGACTAGATCCATGTTGAGGTGAGACATGTCTGATTGGACTAGATCCATGTTGAGGTGAGACACGTCTGATTGGACTAGATCCATGTTGAGGTGAGACATGTCTGATTGGACTAGATCCATGTTGAGGTGAGACATGTCTGATTGGACTAGATCCGTGTTGCGGTGAGACACATCTGATTGGACCAGATCCATTTTGAGGTGAGACACATCTGATTGGACTAGATCCATATTGAGGTGAGACACGTCTGATTGGATGGGAGAATGAGAGGGGGAGAAGAGGAGAATAGAGTGTCAAAAGAGGAGATGAGATGTTGTGTGTTATCTAGAATACCAGGCAGATGTTGGAGTACAGAATTAAATGGAGAGGAGAGGAGAGGGGAGGGGAGGAGAGGAGAAGAGAGGGGGAGTAGAGGAGAGGAGAAGGGGAGGAGAGGAGAAGTGGGGGGGGGTAGAGGAGAGGAGAAGGGGAGGAGAGGAGAAGAGAAGGGGAGAAGGGCAGAGGGGTATAAGAGGGGGGAGAAGAGGAGAGGGGGAGGTGAGGGGGAAGATAGGGGCAGAAGAGTAGATGATAGGCAGAAGAGGACAAGAGAGGGGGAGAAGAGGAGAGAGAGGAGGGGAGGGAGGGGAGGGGAAGAAGAGGAGAGGGGGAGGAGAGGGGGAGAAGGGGGGAAACAGGAAAGGGGGAGAAGAGGAAAGAGGGGAGGGGAGGGGAAGAAGAGAGGGGGAGAAGGGAGAGAAGAGGAGAGAGGGGAGAGGAGGGGGAGGGGGATAAGGGAGAGAAGAGGAGAGAGGGGAGAGGAGGGGGAGGGGGAGAAGAGGAGAAGAGAGGGAGAAGAGGCTGGAGAAGAGGGGAGGGGAGAAGACGAGAAGAGAGGGGAGGGGAGAAGACGAGAAGAGAGGGGAGGGGAGAAGACGAGAGAGGGAGAAGAGAAGAGGAGAAGAGGAGAAGGGGGAGTGGAGAAGACGAGAGAGGGAGAAGAGAAGAGGAGAAGGGGAGAAGAGGAGAAGAGATGGGGAGAAGAGGAGAAGAGAGGGGAGAAGAGGAGAAGAGAGAGGGGAGGGGAAGGGAGGGGAGGGGAAAAAGAGGAGAGGGGGAGGAGAGGAGAAAGGGAGAAGGTGGAGAAGAGGAGAAGAGAGGGGGAGAAGAGGAGAACAGAGAGGGAGAAGGGAAGAAGAGGAAAGGGAGAGAAGCGGAAAGGGGGAGAAGAGGACAGGGGGATGGCAGGGGAAGAAGAGGAGAGGGGGAGAAGTGTGAGAAGAGGAGAGGAGGGAGGGGAAGAAGAAGAGAGGGGGAGAAGAGGAGAAGAGAGACTGGGAGAAAAGGAGAGGGGAGGGGGAGAAGAGGGGAGGGGTAGGAGAAGAGAGACTGGTAAATGAGTAGAGGAGAATAGAGGGTCTGAAGAGGAGAGGGAGAGAAAAAGAGAAGAGAGGGAGAGAAGAGTAGAGGGGGAGAAGAGGAGAGTGGGAGAAGAGTAGAGGGGGGAGTTGAGGAGAAGAGAGGGAGAGAAGGGAGAAGAGAGGTGGTGAAAAGGAGGAGGGGGGAGAAGGGGGAGATGGGGAGAGGGGGAGAAGATGAAAAGAGAGGGGGAGAAGGGAGAGAAGAGGAGAGGGGGGAGAAGGGGGATAAGAGAGGGAGAGAAGAGTAGAGGGGGAGAAGAGGAGAGTGGGAGAAGAGTAGAGGGGGGAGTTGAGGAGAAGAGAGGGAGAGAAGGGAGAAGAGAGGTGGTGAAAAGGAGGAGGGGGGAGAAGGGGAGAGGGGGGAGAAGATGAAGAGAGAGGGGGAGAAGGGGGAGCAGAGGAGAGGGGGGAGAAGGGGGAGAAGAGAGGGGGAGAAGGGGGAGAAGAGAGGGGAGAAGAGGGGAAGAGAGGGGGAGAAGAGGGGAAGAGAGTAGGAGATGGGGAGAAGAGTAGAGGTGGGAGGATGTTTGTCTATGGAGATTGCATGGCTGAGTGCTTGATTTTATACATCTGTTAGAAGGGGTGTGGCTGAAATAGAATCCACTAATTTGAAGGGGTGTCCACATACTTTTGTATATATAGTGTATGTACACATGGGTGTTGATGCACCATACCAACGATAAGCATGTCTTCCCCATCACATCATGAAAGGTCATGTTGATGTTCATTTAACCTCTGTCTCTCTCTTCCTCTGACTCCTCCCTTTCTCCTTTGTTTCTCTCTTTCTCTCTCTTTCTCCTCAGATCTCCAGGCTCAAAGCGTCAGTCCACCAGGTAGGTAGAGTATAAATCTACAGTGATTATAGCAGTTCAATATTAGTCAACTTTATTATCCCACATGGAGAAATTCACGTGTCCATACAAACCATTCTAAAACCCAATAACAAGTAGTGTTTTATGGAACTACTAATACTTGTCAACCACAAAGCATTACTGCTGTTAGAATAACAGAATCACTGTCATCATCTGTCCTCCCCACTGTGTTTTCCTCTCTGCTGTTTACAGCTGAACAATCAGTCAGACTGGTGGATGGGACCACTTCCTGTTCTGGGACAGTGGAAGTCTTCTACAGAGGAAAGTGGTTGAGTCTATGTCCTGGGTGGTGGAGAATGAAAGAGGCCAAGGTTGTGTGTAGAGAGCTGGACTGTGGGAATCCTGTAGCTGAATCTGGAGTTCTGATTGAAGATGGAAGAAGAGGAGTCAGACTATATATACATGGTTGCAGGGGAGATGAGTCTTCTATTAGACAGTGTGACATCACAGAAATATATCCTGGTGGCTGTAATGGTGAATATTATCGTCATGTGACCTGTTCAGGTAAGAGACTGGTCATATTGAGAGATTTATTTATACATTATACAATATTACCATGTATCATGTTTTATGTGTTTTTATTTCATTTAAATAGAGGGAGAGATGTCAGATGTATTTAAACATTATATTTGTGTTTGTCATATTGGTTTATGGGAGATGTTCATGGGCAGATCATTGTAGTTCAGATGGTACTGAAGTGAAGCTGCCTGATGGATGTCCAGCTGTTTATTTTCTATAAAGTGAAGTGAACTTATTCCTGTCTCCTGCCTGCATTATTCCCAACCCGATCCTGAGTGACTAAGAACCCATTTCTACCTCTTACAGTATCAAACATAGCAAACTACAATCTTTTATCCAACATATTTGTGTTTAGTCCTTGACAGTGTCATCAACAAAACTGATTGAATGTTCAACCAACTCTTTTTCTCCAGAGTCTGTGCGGCTTGTGGGTGGAGCTGGTCTCTGCTCTGGGAGAGTGGAGGTGAAGTCCAATCAGTCCTGGGCCTCAGTGTGTGAAGCTGACTTTGACCGGCAGGATGCAGAGGTAGTCTGTAGGGATGTTGGCTGTGGGGCTCCTGCAGCTCTACAGGGGGGGCTCTATGGAGAAGGTGAGGGTCAGACCTGGGATAAAGAGTTCCAGTGTAAAGGCAAAGAGTCCCTTCTCCTGTACTGTGACACCTCAGACAGAGAAAACAACACCTGCCCACCTGGTAATGCTGTTGGACTCACCTGCTCAGGTAAGAAACAGTTTGTCACTCAGTCAACATTGTTTCTCACCTGGAGTGAAGAATATGAGAGGCAATATAGGTGTGTTTTAATTGAGAAAATAGTAAGATTACTGTCTCTCTCTTTTATTTTCTCAGAGCCTGATGATGTGAGGCTGGTGGGAGGAGGCAGTCGCTGTGCTGGTGGAGTGGAGTGGTACGACCAGGGAGAGTGGTGGACTGTGGGAGCTGACAGGAATCAGGAGGATGTAGCTGCAGTAGTGTGTAGACAGCTGGGTTGTGGTTCCACTGTTTCAGTACCACCTGGAAACACCAATAGAGGGTTTAGAGTTATCTGTTCTGGGTCTGAGTCTTCACTGAGGGAATGTTCCAGAAGTTATGATCTCCTTCCTGGACTCACAGTGATCTGCTCAGGTAATAACAAGTTTCACTATATGGCCAAAAGTAAGTGGACATTAGTGGGTTCGGCTATTTCAGCCACACCTGTAGCTGACATGTGTATAAAATTGAGCACACAGCCATGCAATCTCCATAGACAAACATTGGCAGTAAAATGTTCTTACTGAAGATCTCAGTGACTTTCAACGTTGCACATCTAGGAGCAACAACGGCTCAGCTGCGAAGTGGTAGACCACAAAAACTCACAGAACGAACCTCAGAAGCACATAAAGCATAAAAATATATGATTGTAAAACTCACTGCTGAGTTCCACATACTTTTGTCCATGTATTATATCTCCTTCCTGGACTCACAGTGATCTGCTCAGGAAATATCAACATATTATAATTATATTCAACTGATTTCCTTCATTCATACAACTTCCTCTGCACCTCTCATGATGACTGTTTAGCTTGTCAGTCTGCTTTACTAAATAGATCACTCAGTCAAGTAGGAATCAAATACAACTTAAATATCCCAGAATGCTTTTGTATTTGAGTGTTTTCTAAGTGAACGTCTCTACTCACAACGACTGTAACAAAGAGAGGAGGAGGGAGGAGGAGAGGAAGAGGGAGATATGGGAGAGATCAAATATATTTTTATCACTGAGTTCTCACCAGTGATGTCATCATAACCAGTAACCTTTTCTACTCTTGGCCCATCCTGACCCTGACATACAGCATCAGACCTTGTAGATCAGATGTTACTGAAGTGAAGCTGCCTGATGGATGTCCAGCTGTTTATTTTCTAGAAAGTGAAGTGAACTTATTCCTGTCTCCTGCCTGCATTATTCCCAACCCTATCCTGAGTGACTAAGAACCCATTTCTACCTCTTACAGTATCAAACATAGCAAACTACAATCTTTTATCCAACATATTTGTGTTTAGTCCTTGACAGTGTCATCAACAAAACTGATTGAATGTTCAACCAACTCTTTTTCTCCAGAGTCTGTGCGGCTTGTGGATGGAGCTGGTCTCTGCTCTGGGAGAGTGGAGGTGAAGTCCAATCAGTCCTGGGCCTCAGTGTGTGAAGCTGACTTTGACCGACAGGATGCAGAGGTAGTCTGTGGGGAGCTTGGCTGTGGGGCTCCTGCAGCTCTACAGGGGGGGCTCTATGGAGAAGGTGAGGGTCAGACTTGGGATAAAGAGTTCCAGTGTAAAGGCAAAGAGTCCCTTCTCCTGGACTGTGACACCTCAGACAGAGAGAACAACACCTGCCTACCTGGTAATGCTGTTGGACTCACCTGCTCAGGTAAGAAACAGTTTGTCACTCAATCAACATTGTTTCTCACCTGGAGAGAAGAATATGAGAGACAATATAGGTGTGTTTTAGTGATAAAATAGTAAGATTACTGTCTCTCTCTTTTCTTTTCTCAGAGCCTGATGATGTGAGGCTGGTGGGAAGAGACAGTCGCTGTGCTGGTGGAGTGGAGTGGTACGACCAGGGAGAGTGGAGGACTGTGGGAGCTGGCTGGAACCAGAGGGATGTAGCTGCAGTAGTGTGTAGACAGCTGGGTTGTGGCTCCACTGTTTCAGCACTACCTGGAAACACCACTAGAGGGGTTGGAGTTATCTGTTCTGGGTCTGAGTCTTCAATAAGGAGGTGTTGGAGAATGGATGATCGCCTTCCTGGACTCACAGTGATCTGCTCAGGTAATAACAACATATTATAACATATTATAATTACATTCAACTGATTTCCTTCATTCATACAACTTCCTCTGCACCTCTAATGATGACTGTTTAACTTGTCAGTCTGCTTTGAAAAACAGTAGGCCCACTACTCATGTTGCCCTGTGAGGGAGGGTGGCTGGCACTGTTACATGCTGATGTTATTGTCATATCTATAGGAAACTAGTTGAAGAGGTTTTTCTTGTTCTCTTTTATTGTTACAGATCTCCTGGTCCAGCCTGATATCTTCCTGACTGACTCAATGGGAGGGGTCTCCAGGGGTCACCAGGGGCCTGAGATGTTCAGGGGCTACAACTTCACCATCACCTGCTCCACTCAGCCACAGTACCCAGGAGGCTCCTTCCTCCTCACGTTCACCGGCTCCAACAGAACCCAGACCCTGCCAGCTGTCAATCACTCTGCTGCCTTCCTCTTCCCTGCTGCAGATGACTCCCACCAAGGGAACTACATCTGTGTTTATGACAATTATGTTTTCTCTCATAACTTCTCCTCTGAGAGTGAGCTCCTCTCCCTCACCATCACAGGTAAGTGAACATGAACCAACCAGACTTATAACTTTGTCATTGACAGATTTCCCACAGATCTATGTGATGATGATCAGTCCCCTCATCAAAGGTGTTTCTGTTTGCAGCCTCTCCTCTGCCAGCCTTCATCATCAGACACGTTGTAGTGCTGCTGATCCTACTGACAGCCATCACCACCTCCTACCTGTACTACAAGGTAAAGACATTTACTCAGACGTTACAAGTCATTTAAACTAGAGGGAGAGGGTGAGGGGGAGAGAATGGAGATACTAGAGAGTAAATGTCTGACTGTTGGTGCTGTATCTCCCTAGCCCACCAGGAGGCAGAAGAGAGTGAACAGGGTGAGCAGCATGGATCTTTATGTCAATGCCATGGAGATGGTCTCTCTGAGCTCCAGAGCTGAAGCTGGACCGGGAGAGGAGAGAGCAGCCCAGGGGACGGAGTAGGAGTAGAATGAAGCTGATCCTACATGCTGATCTTAGGTCAGTTTTGTGTTTTAAATCGATGGTCAGCAGTGGACTGGTGTTTCAAATGTGGTGACAAACCTGAAGTGGTTCTAATTTTAATAACAAGTTCAGAAATAGTTTCTCTTTCTAGAACCTTGGAAGAAATCTAAAAGGAGTGACTGCAACCACCATTATTCATTTAGTTTGGTTTTTACCACCAGAGAAACATGGGGTTCTGGGTAACATGGGGTTTTGGGTAACATGGGGGTTTTGGTAACATGGGGTTTTGGGTAACATGGGGTTTTGGGTAACATGGGGTTTTGGGTAACATGGGGTTTTGGGTAACATGGGGTTTTGGGTAACATGGGGTTTGGGTAACATGGGGTTTTGGGTAACATGGGGTTTTGGGTAACATGGGGTTTTGGGGTAACATGGGGTTTTGGGTAACATGGGGTTTTGGGTAACATGGGCTTTGGGTAACATGGGGTTCTGGGTAACATGGGGTGTGGTAACATGGGGTTTTGGGGCAACATGGGGTTTTGGGGTAACATGGGTTTGGGTAACATGGGGTTTTGGTAACATGGGGTTTTGGTAACATGGGGTTTGGGGTAACATGGGGTTTTGGTAACATGGGTTTTTTGGGTAACATGGGGTTATATAGCGTAACATGGGGTTTGGGGTAACATGGGGTTTTGGGTAACATGGGGTTATGGGTAACATGGGGTTTTGGGTAACATGGGGTTTTGGGTAACATGGGGTTTTGGGTAACATGGGGTTTTGGGTAACATGGGGTTATGGGGTAACATGGGGTTTTGGGAAACATGGGGTTCTGGGTAACATGGGGTTATGGGGTAACATGAGGTTTTGGGGTAACATGGGATTTTGGGTAACATGGGGTTTTGGTAACATGGGGTTTTGGGTAACATGGGGTTTTGGGTAACATGGGGTTTTGGGTAACATGGGGTTTTGGGTAACATGGGGTTTTGGGTAACATGGGGTTTTGGGTAACATGGGGTTTTGGGTAACATGGGGTTTTGGGGTAACATGGGGTTTTGGGTAACATGGGGTTTTGGGTAACATGGGCTTTGGGTAACATGGGGTTCTGGGTAACATGGGGTGTGGTAACATGGGGTTTTGGGGCAACATGGGGTTTTGGGGTAACATGGGGTTTGGGTAACATGGGGTTTTGGTAACATGGGGTTTTGGTAACATGGGGTTTGGGGTAACATGGGGTTTTGGTAACATGGGTTTTTTGGGTAACATGGGGTTATATAGCGTAACATGGGGTTTGGGGTAACATGGGGTTTTGGGTAACATGGGGTTATGGGGTAACATTGGGGTTTTGGGTAACATGGGGTTATGGGGTAACATGGGGTTTTGGGTAACATGGGGTTTGGGGGTAACATGGGGTTTTGGGTAAAATGGGATTTTGGGTAACATGGGGTTTTGGGGTAACATGGGGTTTTGGGTAACATGGGATTGTGGGGTAACATGGGGTTTTGGGTAACATGGGATTTTGGGTAACATGGGGTTTTGGGTAACATGGGGTTTTGGGTAACATGGGGTTATGGGGTAACATGGGGTTTGGGGTAACATGGGGTTATGGGGTAACATGGGGTTTTGGGAAAAATGGGATTTTGGGTAACATGGGGTTATGGGTAACATGGGGTTATGGGGTAACATGGGGTTTTGGGTAACATGGGGTTTTGGGTAACATGGGGTTATGGGTAACATGGGGTTTTGGGTAACATGGGGTTTTGGGTAACATGGGGTTTTGGGTAACATGGGGTTTTGGGTAACATGGGGTTTTGGGTAACATGGGGTTATGGGGTAACATGGGGTTTTGGGAAACATGGGGTTCTGGGTAACATGGGGTTATGGGGTAACATGAGGTTTTGGGGTAACATGGGATTTTGGGTAACATGGGGTTTTGGGTAACATGGGGTTTTGGGTAACATGGGGTTTGGGTAACATGGGGTTTTGGGTAACATGGGGTTTTGGTAACATGGGGTTTGGGTAACATGGGGTTTTGGGTATCATGGGGTTATGGGTAACATGGGGTTTTGGGTAACATGGGGTTTTGGGTAACATGGGGTTTTGGGTAACATGGGGTTTGGGTAACATGGGGTTTTGGGTAACATGGGGTTTTGGGTAACATGGGGTTTTGGGTAACATGGGCTTTGGGTAACATGGGGTTCTGGGTAACATGGGGTGTGGTAACATGGGGTTTTGGGGCAACATGGGGTTTTGGGGTAACATGGGGTTTGGGTAACATGGGGTTTTGGTAACATGGGGTTTTGGTAACATGGGGTTTGGGGTAACATGGGGTTTTGGTAACATGGGTTTTTTGGGTAACATGGGGTTATATAGCGTAACATGGGGTTTGGGGTAACATGGGGTTTTGGGTAACATGGGGTTATGGGGTAACATTGGGGTTTTGGGTAACATGGGGTTATGGGGTAACATGGGGTTTTGGGTAACATGGGGTTTGGGGGTAACATGGGGTTTTGGGTAACATGGGATTTTGGGTAACATGGGGTTTTGGGGTAACATGGGGTTTTGGGTAACATGGGATTGTGGGGTAACATGGGGTTTTGGGTAACATGGGATTTTGGGTAACATGGGGTTTTGGGTAACATGGGGTTTTGGGTAACATGGGGTTATGGGGTAACATGGGGTTTGGGGTAACATGGGGTTATGGGGTAACATGGGGTTTTGGGAAAAATGGGATTTTGGGTAACATGGGGTTATGGGTAACATGGGGTTATGGGGTAACATGGGGTTTTGGGTAACATGGGGTTTTGGGTAACATGGGGTTATGGGTAACATGGGGTTTTGGGTAACATGGGGTTTTGGGTAACATGGGGTTTTGGGTAACATGGGGTTTTGGGTAACATGGGGTTATGGGGTAACATGGGGTTTTGGGAAACATGGGGTTCTGGGTAACATGGGGTTATGGGGTAACATGGGGTTTTGGGAAACATGGGGTTCTGGGTAACATGGGGTTATGGGGTAACATGAGGTTTTGGGGTAACATGGGATTTTGGGTAACATGGGGTTTTGGTAACATGGGGTTTTGGGTAACATGGGGTTTTGGGTAACATGGGGTTTTGGGTAACATGGGGTTTTGGGTAACATGGGGTTTTGGGTAACATGGGGTTTGGGTAACATGGGGTTTTGGGTAACATGGGGTTTTGGGTAACATGGGGTTTTGGGGTAACATGGGGTTTTGGGTAACATGGGGTTTTGGGTAACATGGGCTTTGGGTAACATGGGGTTCTGGGTAACATGGGGTGTGGTAACATGGGGTTTTGGGGCAACATGGGGTTTTGGGGTAACATGGGGTTTGGGTAACATGGGGTTTTGGTAACATGGGGTTTTGGTAACATGGGGTTTGGGGTAACATGGGGTTTTGGTAACATGGGTTTTTTGGGTAACATGGGGTTATATAGCGTAACATGGGGTTTGGGGTAACATGGGGTTTTGGGTAACATGGGGTTATGGGGTAACATTGGGGTTTTGGGTAACATGGGGTTATGGGGTAACATGGGGTTTTGGGTAACATGGGGTTTGGGGGTAACATGGGGTTTTGGGTAACATGGGATTTTGGGTAACATGGGGTTTTGGGGTAACATGGGGTTTTGGGTAACATGGGATTGTGGGGTAACATGGGGTTTTGGGTAACATGGGATTTTGGGTAACATGGGGTTTTGGGTAACATGGGGTTTTGGGTAACATGGGGTTATGGGGTAACATGGGGTTTGGGGTAACATGGGGTTATGGGGTAACATGGGGTTTTGGGAAAAATGGGATTTTGGGTAACATGGGGTTATGGGTAACATGGGGTTATGGGGTAACATGGGGTTTTGGGTAACATGGGGTTTGGGGTAACATGGGGTTATGGGTAACATGGGGTTTTGGGTAACATGGGGTTTTGGGTAACATGGGGTTTTGGGTAACATGGGGTTTTGGGTAACATGGGGTTATGGGGTAACATGGGGTTTTGGGAAACATGGGGTTCTGGGTAACATGGGGTTATGGGGTAACATGAGGTTTTGGGGTAACATGGGATTTTGGGTAACATGGGGTTTTGGGTAACATGGGGTTTTGGGTAACATGGGGTTTGGGTAACATGGGGTTTTGGGTAACATGGGGTTTTGGTAACATGGGGTTTGGGTAACATGGGGTTTTGGGTATCATGGGGTTATGGGTAACATGGGGTTTTGGGTAACATGGGGTTTTGGGTAACATGGGGTTTTGGGTAACATGGGGTTTGGGTAACATGGGGTTTTGGGTAACATGGGGTTTTGGGTAACATGGGGTTTTGGGTAACATGGGGTTATGGGGTAACATGAGGTTTTGGGGTAACATGGGGTTTTGGGTAACATGGGGTTTTGGGTAACATGGGGTTTTGGGTAACATGGGGTTATGGGGTAACATGGGGTTTTGGGAAACATGGGGTTCTGGGTAACATGGGGTTATGGGGTAACATGAGGTTTTGGGGTAACATGGGATTTTGGGTAACATGGGGTTTTGGGTAACATGGGGTTTTGGGTAACATGGGGTTTGGGTAACATGGGGTTTTGGGTAACATGGGGTTTTGGTAACATGGGGTTTGGGTAACATGGGGTTTTGGGTATCATGGGGTTATGGGTAACATGGGGTTTTGGGTAACATGGGGTTTTGGGTAACATGGGGTTTTGGGTAACATGGGGTTTGGGTAACATGGGGTTTTGGGTAACATGGGGTTTTGGGTAACATGGGGTTTTGGGTAACATGGGCTTTGGGTAACATGGGGTTGTGGGTAACATGGGGTGTGGTAACATGGGGTTTTGGGGCAACATGGGGTTTTGGGGTAACATGGGGTTTGGGTAACATGGGGTTTTGGTAACATGGGGTTTTGGTAACATGGGGTTTGGGGTAACATGGGGTTTTGGTAACATGGGTTTTTTGGGTAACATGGGGTTATATAGCGTAACATGGGGTTTGGGGTAACATGGGGTTTTGGGTAACATGGGGTTATGGGGTAACATTGGGGTTTTGGGTAACATGGGGTTATGGGGTAACATGGGGTTTTGGGTAACATGGGGTTTGGGGGTAACATGGGGTTTTGGGTAACATGGGATTTTGGGTAACATGGGGTTTTGGGGTAACATGGGGTTTTGGGTAACATGGGATTGTGGGGTAACATGGGGTTTTGGGTAACATGGGATTTTGGGTAACATGGGGTTTTGGGTAACATGGGGTTTTGGGTAACATGGGGTTATGGGGTAACATGGGGTTTGGGGTAACATGGGGTTATGGGGTAACATGGGGTTTTGGGAAAAATGGGATTTTGGGTAACATGGGGTTATGGGTAACATGGGGTTATGGGGTAACATGGGGTTTTGGGTAACATGGGGTTTTGGGTAACATGGGGTTATGGGTAACATGGGGTTTTGGGTAACATGGGGTTTTGGGTAACATGGGGTTTTGGGTAACATGGGGTTTTGGGTAACATGGGGTTTTGGGTAACATGGGGTTATGGGGTAACATGGGGTTTTGGGAAACATGGGGTTCTGGGTAACATGGGGTTATGGGGTAACATGAGGTTTTGGGGTAAAATGGGATTTTGGGTAACATGGGGTTTTGGGTAACATGGGGTTTTGGGTAACATGGGGTTTGGGTAACATGGGGTTTTGGGTAACATGGGGTTTTGGTAACATGGGGTTCTGGGGTAACATGGGGTTTTGGGGTAACATGGGGTTTTGGGTAACATGGGGTTTTGGGTAACATGGGGTTTTGGGTAACATGGGGTTCTGGGTAACATGGGGTTTGGGGTAACATGGGGTTTTGGGTAACATGGGGTTTTGGGTAACATGGGGTTTTGGGTAACATGGGGTTCTGGGTAACATGGGATTTTGGTAACAATCGGTTTTTAATTATTTTAAGAGAGCAGCTCAATTACGTCTGTTTCATGTTCCAGTATTGCTTCTTATCTTTATTTTTTGTCTTATTTAGTGTCTCTTAGATTCTTTATCCTATTTAGTGCCTCTAAGATTCTTTATCTTATTTAGTGTCTCTTAGATTCTTTATCTTATTTAGTGTCTCTTAGATTCTTTATCTTATTTAGTGTCAGATTCTTTATCTTATTTAGTGTCTCTTAGATTCTTTATCTTGAAGTGTTTCCATTATTAGTCCAGGTATTATTATAATCATCTGTTCATTCTTTGTATTTTGAAACGTTTTTTTAATAAAGGGGTTTGTTGTTGTTGTTTACCTCTCATGATGTTATTGATTATAAACGTTATGATATTGATTATGATGTAGATTATTGTTATGTTGTTAGTAGTATAGAGATAATGTTATTGATTATAAACGTTATGATATTGGTTATGATGTAGATTGTTGTTTTGATGTTGCTCTCTAAACTGCAATGTAATCAACTAAATGCTTTTAATAAAATTACAGGCTGTCAATCTTGTGTGATTTAATTATTAGACAATTCATACTGTATGTTGTAGTCTGTCCAAGAGGGGAATCACACAGACTGATCTCAGTTAATTCATACTGTATGTTGTAGTCTAACTGAGATCAGTCTGTGTGATTCCCCTCTTGGACAGACTACAACATACAGTATGAATTAACTGGTCATACATTTGGCAGGAGGATAGGAAGTGCATCTCAGTTTCCACCTCATTTTGTGGGTTGTGTGCACATAGCCTGTCTTCTCTGGAGAGCCAGGTACTGACCTGTATATAGTCCTGCTATTGTTATTTTACTGCTGCTCTTTAATTACTTTTTACTCTTTAATTACTTGTTACAGGCCAACCCAAGTGGTACTGTTCAGTAGGATAATAGTAGACCAACCCAAGTGGTACTGTTCAGTAGGATAATAGTAGACCAACACAAGCTGTACTGTTCAGTAGGATAATAGTAGACCAACACAAGCTGTACTGTTCAGTAGGATAATAGTAGACCAACCCAAGTGGTACTGTTCAGTAGGATAATAGTAGACCAACACAAGCTGTACTGTTCAGTAGGATAATAGTAGACCAACACAAGCTGTACTGTTCAGTAGGATAATAGTAGACCAACCCAAGTGGTACTGTTCAGTAGGATAATAGTAGACCAACCCAAGTGGTACTGTTCAGTAGGATAATAGTAGACCAACCCAAGTGGTACTGTTCAGTAGGATAATAGTAGACCAACCCAAGTGGTACTGGTCAGTAGGATAATAGTAGACCAACCCAAGCTGTACTGTTCAGTAGGATAATAGTAGACCAACCCAAGCTGTACTGTTCAGTAGGATAATAGTAGACCAACCCAAGCTGTACTGTTCAGTAGGATAATAGTAGACAAACCCAAGCTGTACTGTTCAGTAGGATAATAGTAGACCAACCCAAGCTGTACTGTTCAGTAGGATAATAGTAGACCAACCCAAGCTGTACTTTTCAGCAGGATAATAGTAGACCAACCCAAGCTGTACTGTTCAGTAGGATAATAGTAGACCAACTCAAGCTGTACTGTTCAGTAGGATAATAGTAGACCAACCCAAGCTGTTCTGTTCAGTAGGATAATAGTAGACCAACCCAAGCTGTACTGTTCAGTAGGATAATAGTAGACCAACCCAAGTGGTACTGTTCAGTAGGATAATAGTAGACCAACCCAAGCTGTACTGTTCAGGATAATAGTAGACCAACCCAAGTTGTACTGTTCAGTAGGATAATAGTAGACCAACCCAAGCTGTACTGTTCAGTAGGATAATAGTAGACCAACCCAAGCTGTACTGTTCAGTAGGATAATAGTAGACCAACCCAAGTGGTACTGTTCAGTAGGATAATAGTAGACCAACCCAAGTGGTACTGTTCAGTAGGATAATAGTAGACCAACCCAAGCTGTACTGTTCAGTAGGATAATAGTAGACCAACCCAAGCTGTACTGTTCAGTAGGATAATAGTAGACCAACCCAAGCTGTACTGTTCAGCAGGATAATAGTAGACCAACCCAAGCTGTACTGTTCAGTAGGATAATAGTAGACCAACCCAAGCTGTACTGTTCAGTAGGATAATAGTAGACCAATCCAAGCTGTACTGTTCAGTAGGATAATAGTAGACCAACCCAAGCTGTACTGTTCAGTAGAATAATAGTAGACCAACCCAAGCTGTACTGTTCAGTAGGATAATAGTAGACCCACCCAAGCTGTACTGTTCAGTAGGATAATAGTAGACCCACCCAAGCTGTACTGTTCAGTAGGATAATAGTAGACCCACCCAAGCTGAACTGTTCAGTAGGATAATAGTAGACCAACCCAAGCTGTACTGTTCAGTAGGATAATAGTACACCAACCCAAGCTGTACTGTTCAGTAGGATAATAGTAGACCAACCCAAGCTGTACTGTTCAGTATGACAATAGTAGACCAACCCAAGCTGTACAGTTCAGTAGGATAATAGTAGACCAACCCAAGCTGTACTGTTCAGTAGGATAATAGTAGACCAACCCAAGCTGTACTGTTCAGTAGGATAATAGTAGACCAACCCAAGCTGCACTGTTCAGTAGGATAATAGTAGACCAACCCAAGCTGTACTGTTCAGTAGGATAATAGTAGACAAACCCAATCTGTACTGTTCAGTAGGATAATAGTAGACCAACCCAAGCTGTACTGTTCAGTAATATAATAGCAACAGTCGTGATACATGGTTAGGTAGGACACAAGATATCTGTTAGATAGGAACAACAGTAGTGACACATGGTTAGGTAGGACACAAGATATCTGTTAGATAGGAACAACAGTAGTGACACATGGTTAGGTAGGACACAATATATATGTTAGATAGGAACAACAGTAGTGACACATGGTTAGGTAGGACACAGTATATCTGTTAGATAGGAACAACAGTAGTGACACATGGTTAGGTAGGACACAAGATATATGTTAGATAGGAACAACAGTAGTGATACATGGTTAGGTAGGACACAAGATATCTGTTAGATAGGAACAACAGTAGTGACACATGGTTAGGTAGAACACAAGATATCTGTTAGATAGGAACAACAGTAGTGATACATGGTTAGGTAGGACACAAGATATCTGTTAGATAGGAACAACAGTAGTGATACATGGTTAGGTAGGACACAATATATCTGTTAGATAGGAACAACAGTAGTGATACATGGTTAGGTAGAACACAAGATATCTGTTAGATAGGAACAACAGTAGTGATACATGGTTAGGTAGAACACAAGATATCTGTTAGATAGGAACAACAGTAGTGATACATGGTTAGGTAGGACACAAGATATCTGTTAGATAGGAACAACAGTAGTGATACATGGTTAGGTAGGACACAATATATCTGTTAGATAGGAACAACAGTAGTGATACATGGTTAGGTAGAACACAAGATATCTGTTAGATAGGAACAACAGCAGTGACACATGGTTAGGTAGGACACAAGATATCTGTTAGATAGGAACAACAGTAACGTTATTGATTCAAACCCTCAATGTGAAGTGATATGAATCCATAAATACAGAGCACAAGTACAACCCTTTTATATAAACCTTTTACGGTAGTAAGAAAATAAACATTAACTTAATATTTCAACAAGTCACCTGCTAGTAAATCACCTGCTGGTAATAACTAGCGTGACATTGTAGTGCAGAGACCAACGGTGCTCGTTAGCTCGTCATTAACACGGCTAGCTAAGACAGCAACAACTTGGTTAACTGGCTGAAATAGGTCTTCAATTCATGAACGGCTAAATAAATATCTACAGAGCCACATTCGCTATTGACTTTAGGATATATGAGCCAGTTTTCCAAAACCACTATTGTGTTATACAGTTTGAAACAGTTTTTATGTACAGAGGAAGAGGACTCGAACCTGCTCTCAGAATATCTGTCAGACTGAGGAGCGGGCAGACCAACTTCCCAAATAGGGGAGAAGCACTCAAAACACACTAGTTGTTCTTTCAAAGAAAATTATACAAAAATGGTAAGTCCGAATACCTCTCGTATTACCAACCTTACTACAATGGCAGCAAATATTTTAATGAATTCAGTAACACATAATGAAAGGAAACATTATTTATATCAACCCTTTTTCCTGAGGTGAATGGTTTCACCCACTACTCTCCCGGAACTGAGGCTTTGACATCAACAGTTTCACTTTGTTCCACCTTTGGTGAGCAAAACAGCTAATAACGTAGCTAAATACTGACATTATCCTCAATCGAGATATCTGTTCATATCTAAATACATGGCTCTGCTTTGGTCTATTCCATTGATATTGTCAAACTGAACATTACATTGAACATGTGAGTCATTTAGCAGACGCTCTTATCCAGAGAGACTTACAGTAGTGACTGGATACATTTTCATACGTTGCATTGGCAGGACAATTCCATTAGTAGTTGGGAGGAGAGCAGAAACAGCCTAACACCTCCACTGATACTGTGTAACCTGTCTGCAGTCAACCAGCCATCCAGACTGAAGTGAAGGCCTTGTTACAGAATGAAAACACCTTCTCTTTCGTCGGCATGGCAACCTGTAAACATGTCAGTGGCGTCACAATGTTGCACAACAGCAGCAGAACATTGGATGGAGGGTCATTGTATCATTACACAGTGTCCCTGTCTATTCTACTGTATTGGTACATGTGGTATTACAATACATTAGAAGATCTGTAGACGGCAGCATTGAAACAATTTACAACACATCGTCAACTAGCAACCTACTCTGTTTCAGTGCTGTTTAAATATCCCACTTATTTTATTCTGCTGTTAGACGCCATCAGTAGAGACAGTCAGGAAAATAGTCTTTGTAGCAAGTTTTTTTTCTGTCAAACCTGGGAAGTGTGTCTATATAGGTAAGTACATATACAATTAGGATGTTACTTTAAGGTCAAATGTACTGTAACTGTCTAGTTGTGAAGAGAATCTAAATATATTGTTTATTGACCTCCTCTCCATTCTAGCACCATACATTCTGTTATTTGTTGATCTCCTCTCCATTCTAGCACCATACGTTCTGTTGTTTATTGATCTCCTCTCCATTCTAGCACCATACGTTCTGTTGTTTACTGATCTCCTCTCCATTCTAGCACCATACGTTCTGTTGTTTACTGATCTCCTCTCCATTCTAGCACCATACGTTCTGTTGTTTACTGATCTCCTCTCCATTCTAGCACCATACGTTCTGTTGTTTACTGATCTCCTCTCCATTCTAGCACCATACGTTCTGTTGTTTACTGATCTCCTCTCCATTCTAGCACCATGCGTTCTGTTGTTTACTGATCTCCTCTCCATTCTAGCACCATACGTTCTTCAGAAGCTGGACAGCATATGAACAGAATCCATCTTCTCTCCCCCTCTCCCCTCAAGACCAACATCACACAAGATGCTTCAGAAAAACAACAACAACAAGCTGGTGAAGTTACTACCCAACAGGACAACCATGACAACAACAACAAGCTGGTGAAGTTGCTACCCAACAGGAACAACCATGACAACAACAACAAGCTGGTGAAGTTGCTACCCAACAGGAACAACCATGACAATAACAACGACAAGCTGACAATGCCACCAGCCATACTGCTCGTTCTGTGTATGATTTCCTGCAAGACAGGAATACCAGTGTTCTGCCATGGTCAGCGAAGAGCCCAGATCTCAGTCCAATTGAGCATGTCTGGGACCTGTTGGATAGAAGGGTGAGGGCTAGGGCCATTCTCCCCAGAAATGTCTGGGAACTTGCCTTGGTGGAAGAGTGGGGTAACATCCCACAGCAATAACTGGTAAATCTGGTGCAGTCCATGAGGAAATGCACTGCAGTACTTAATGCAGCTGGTGGCCACACCTGATACTGCCTGTTACTTTTGATTTTGACCCCCTCCCCCCTTTGTTCAGGGACACATATTACATTTCTGTTAGTCACATGTCTGTGGAACTTGTTCAGTTTATGTCTTAGTTGTTGAATCTTGTTATGTTCATACAAATATTTACGCATGTTAAGTTTGCTGAAAATAAAGGCAGTTGACAGTGAGAGGACGTTTCTTTTTTTGCTGAGTTTAGTTCTTACTGACAGACTGGGTTGGTAGAAGGAGACAGGGGAGGAGGGAGAGAGAGATGATAGAGAGAGAGAGAGAGAGAGAGAGAGAGAGAGAGAGAGAGAGAGAGAGATAGGACTTATTGACAGACTGAGTTGGTAGAAGGAGACAGGGGAGGAGGGAGAGAGAGATGAAAGAGAGATATGACTTATTGACAGACTGAGTTGGTAGAAGGAGACAGGGGAGGAGGGAGAGAGAGATGAGAGAGAGAAATAGGACTTATTGACAGACTGAGTTGGTAGAAGGAGACAGGGGAGGAGGGAGAGAGAGATGAGAGAGAGAGAGAGATAGGACTTAATGACAGACTGAGTTGGTAGAAGGAGACAGGGGAGGAGGGAGAGAGAGATGAGAGAGAGAGAGATAGGACTTATTGACAGACTGAGTTGGTAGAAGGAGACAGGGGAGGAGGGAGAGAGAGATGAGAGAGATAGGACTTATTGACAGACTGAGTTGGTAGAAGGAGACAGGGGAGGAGGGAGACAAAGACTGACATTTAAATCAGCTGAATATATTTGTATCACTGACTTCTCACCAGTGATGTCATCATAACCAGTATCATTTTCCTCTCTTGTCCCAGCCCAGCCTGACCCTGACATATAGCATCAGGCCTGTTGAGTTGACCTGGGTAACAGACCTCTAGCTTTCACACCACATCCCCCCTTCTCCTGCTCTAACATGAGACCTCATCAGTACTCATTTTGGGTGCTGGTACTGTTTATATTTAGGTGCTGGAACATTAAGCCAATATTCTATAAGAGGTGAATTCAAGCAGTAGAAAGTTAGAGGTGATATTATAGGACACACTATGTGTAACTTTGCTGCTCTGTCAGCAGTTTCCTGTGGATTTTTTAAAACGTCTGTGTTTCCTGTATGTAGGTGTGTTTAACTGATCTTATCTGCTTAAAGGTTTGTCACATCATATAAGTAAGGAAGAGATGAGATAGAAGTCATATAGCCTAGCAGTATATCTCAGGAGAGGGAGAGGGAGAGGGAGAGGGAGAGAGAGAGAGAGAGAGAGAGAGAGGACTTACTGACAGACTGGGTTGGGAGAAGGAGACACGGGAGGAGGATGAGAGAGAGAAAGGACTTACTGACAGACTGGGTTGAGAGAAGGAGACAAGGGAAGAGGAAAAGAGAGAGAGAGAGATAGGACTTACTGACAGACTGGGTTGAGAGAAGGAGACAAGGGAGGAGGAAAAGAGAGAGAGAGAGAGAGAGAGAGAGAGAGAGAGAGGACTTACTGACAGACTGGGTTGAGAGAAGGAGACAGGGGAGGAGGAAGAGAGATGAGAGAAACTCAGTTAAAAAATAAATGTCCCTTTTTCAGGACCCTGTCTTTCAAAGATAATTCGTAAAAATCCAAATAACTACACAGATCTTCATTGTAAAGGGTTTAACACTGTTTTTCATGCTTGTTCAGTGACCCATAAACAATTAATGAACGTGCACCTGTGTAACGGTCGTTAAGACACTAACAGCTTACAGATGGTAGGCAATTAAGGTCACTGTTATGAAAACTTAGGACACTAAAGAGGCCTTTCTACTGACTCTGAAAAACACCAAAAGAAAGATGCCCAGGGTCCCTGCTCATCTTCCTGAACATGCATTAGGCATACTGCATGGAGGCATGACAACTGCAGATGTGGCTAGGGCAATGAATTGCAATGTCCGTACTGTGAGACGCCTAAGACAGCTCTACAGGGAGACAGGATGGACAGCTGATGATCCTCGCAGTGGCAGACCACGTGTAACAACACCTGCACAGGATCGGTACATCTGAACATCACACCTACGGGACAGGTACAGGATGGCAACAGCAACTGCCCGATATACACCAGGAACGCACAATCCCTCCATCAGTGCTCAGACTGTCCGCAATAGGCTGAGAGAGGCTGGACTGAGGGCTTGTTTGCCTGTTGTAACGCAGGTCCTCACCAGACACCACTGGCAACAACGTCGCCTATGGGCACAAACCCACCGTCGCTGGACCAGACAGGACTGGCAAAAGTGCTCTTCACTGATGAGTCGCTGTTTTGTCTCACCAGGGGTGAGGAAGGAATGAGCGTTTACACCGAGGCCTGTACTCTGGAGCGGGATCGATTGGAGGTGGAGGGTCCGTCATGGTCTGGGGCAGTGTGTCACAGCATAATCGGACTGAGCTTGTTGTCATTGCAGGCAATCTCAATGCTGTGCGTTACAGGGAAGCCATCCTCCTCCCTCATGTGGTACCCTTCCTGCATGCTCATCCTTACATGACCATCCAGTATGACAATGCCACCAGCCATACTGCTCGTTCTGTGCGTGATTTCCTGCAAGTCAGGAATATCAGTGTTCTGCCATGGCCAACGAAGAGCCCGGATCTCAATCCCATTGAGCACGTCTGGGACCTGTTGGATCGGAGGGTGAGGTCTAGGGCATGTCTGGGAACTGAAATGTCTGGGAACTTGCAGGTGCCTTTGTGGAAGAGTGGGGTAACATCTCACAGCAAGAACTAGCAAATATGGTGCAGTCTTTGAGGAGGAGATGCACTACAGTACTTAATGCAGCTGGTGGCCACAACAGATATTGCCTGTTACTTTTGATTTTGACCCTCTCCCCCCTTTGTTCAGGGACACATTTTCAATTTCTGTTAGTCACATGTCTGTGGAACTTGTTCAGTTCATGTCTCAGGTGTTGAATCTTGTTATGTTCATACAAATATTTACGCATGTTAAGCTTGCTGAAAATTAACACAGTTGACAGTGAGAGGACATTTCTTCTTTGCTGAGTTTAGTTCTTACTGACAGACTGGGTTGGTAGAAGGAGACAGGGGAGGAGGGAGAGAGAGATGAGAGAGAGAGAGAGATAGGACTTATTGACAGACTGGGTTGGTAGAAGGAGACAGGGGAGGAGGGAGAGAGAGATGAGAGAGAGAGAGAGATAGGACTTATTGACAGACTGAGTTGGTAGAAGGAGACAGGGGAGGAGGGAGAGAAGAACTCACATTTAAATCAGCTGAATATATTTGTATCACTGACTTCTCACCAGTGATGTCATCATAATCAGTATCCTTTTCCTCTCTTGGTCCAGACCAGCCTGACCCTGACATATAGCATCAGGCCTGTTGAGTTGACTTGGGTAACAGACCTCTAGCTTCTACACCACATCCCCCCTTCTCCTGCTCTAACATGAGACCTCATCAGTACTCATTTTGGGTGCTGGTACTGTTTCTATTTAGGTGCTGGAACGTTAAGCCAATATTCTAGAAGAGGTGAACTCAAGCAGTAGAAAGTTAGAGGTGATATTATAGGACACTATGTGTAACTTTGCTGCTCTGTCAGCAGTTTCCTGTGGAGTTTTTCAAATGTCAGTGTTTCCTGTAGGTAGGTGTGTTTAACTGATCTTATCTGCTTAAAGGTTTGTCACATCATATTAGTAAGGAAGTAATGATATAGAAGTCATATAGCCTAGCAGTATTTCTCACTCTTCAGTCCTCTCTTCATGACAGTAGACTTGTTTCGCTCAGTGGAGCCCCAGTTAGAGACAGATATGATACCTGCAGTGGTACTGATGACCCTGTTGTGGAGCACAGGTATGATGCTGTTATACTGATATACACTTGTAACAGTTACTGAGATATGATTTGATATTATAAGATATATTATAATTTTCAGGGTTAGTAAAATAACATGCAACTGGAAGCAGACAGTAAAAATGTGTCTCAAAGCAGGACAATGATGTGATCACCTGTAAATGTACTTTACTGTAGCCTAACTGTCCATCTGGGGACAGGCACTAATGTCAGTTAAGTTGTGATGGTGTCATGCATCTGACTGTTGTATATTCAGTGTGTCAATGATTGATTGTATCTGTCTCTATGTAAATGAAGGAGAGTATATATTATATTTAATATTGGTCTTATGTTAGAGCAGGAGAAGGAGGGGGGTGTCGATGGCAGAGGTCTGTGACCTGAGTCAAGCTCAACAGGCCTGATGCTATATGTCAGGAAGAGAGAGAGAACGAGAGAGTGAAAGGAGGGGGTGGGACAGAGGAGAGAGTAGTGGAGAGAGAGAGGAGGGAAGGGGACAGAGGAGAGAGTAGTGGAGAGAGAGAGTAGAGGAGAGAGTAGTGGAGAGAGAGAGGAGGGAAGGGGACAGAGGAGAGAGTAGTGGAGAGAGAGAGGAGGGGAGGGGACAGAGGAGAGAGTAGTGGAGAGAGAGAGGAGGGAAGGGGACAGAGGAGAGAGTTGTGGAGAGAGAGAGGAGGGGAGGGGACAGAGGAGAGAGTAGTGGAGAGAGAGAGGAGGGAAGGGGACAGAGGAGAGAGTAGTGGAGCGAGAGAGGAGGGGAGGGGACAGAGGAGAGAGTAGTGGAGAGAGAGAGGAGGGAAGGGGACAGAGGAGAGAGTAGTGGAGAGAGAGAGGAGTGAAGGGGACAGAGGAGAGAGTAGTGGAGAGAGAGAGGAGGGAAGGGGACAGAGGAGAGAGTAGTGGAGAGAGAGAGGAGGGAAGGGGACAGAGGAGAGAGTAGTGGAGAGAGAGAGGAGGGGAGGGGACAGAGGAGAGAGTAGTGGAGAGAGAGAGGAGGGAAGGGGACAGAGGAGAGAGTAGTGGAGAGAGAGAGGAGGGGAGGGGACAGAGGAGAGAGTAGTGGAGAGAGAGAGGAGGGAAGGGGACAGAGGAGAGAGTAGTGGAGAGAGAGAGGAGGGGAGGGGACAGAGGAGAGAGTTGTGGAGAGAGAGAGGAGGGGAGGGGACAGAGGAGAGAGTAGTGGAGAGAGAGAGGAGGGAAGGGGACAGAGGAGAGAGTAGTGGAGAGAGAGAGGAGGGAAGGGGACAGAGGAGAGAGTAGTGGAGAGAGAGAGGAGGGGAGGGGACAGAGGAGAGAGTAGTGGAGAGAGAGAGGAGGGAAGGGGACAGAGGAGAGAGTAGTGGAGAGAGAGAGGAGGGGAGGGGACAGAGGAGAGAGTAGTGGAGAGAGAGAGGAGGGAAGGGGACAGAGGAGAGAGTAGTGGAGAGAGAGAGGAGGGAAGGGGACAGAGGAGAGAGTAGTGGAGAGAGAGAGGAGGGGAGGGGACAGATTATAGCTGAGGGAAGTAGGTGTGATGAGGGTGCTGCAGTGACCCCAGAAAAATACAAAAAAGTTTTTCTTTACTTTTTGGAAAACCATTTCCCCCCCTAGTAGTCCAGGACTGTATCAGTGGTTTGATATACCCTTCTGTAGCGAGCCCAAAATAAACTTCTTGCTCTGGGCCTACATCATCATCCTCTGTCATCCTAATCCCTACCTGTAGTCTACCTACCTCTGGTATAATGCATTTCTACCTCTCACTCCATCAGTGTTGCTCTGTCTGCATCCTAATCCCTACCTGTAGTCTACCAGTGTTGCTCTGTCTGCATCCTCATCCCTACCTGTAGTCTACCTCCCTCTGGTATAATGCATTTCCACCTCTCACTCCATCAGTGTTGCTCTGTCTGCATCCTAATCCCTACCTGTAGTCTACCAGTGTTGCTCTGTCTGCATCCTCATCCCTACCTGTAGTCTACCTCCCTCTGGTATAATGCATTTCCACCTCTCACTCCATCAGTGTTGCTTGTCCACCTTCCTGAATTAACAGACGACCAGATCAATAATGCTGGCATAACGTCATTACATTTTGCCTAATTATTTAGTTATAGTGTGGATGTAGGGCTATTTTTAGAGTATAATGAGCACCCAGATGCTGCTTATTCAACACAATAATATCAGACAGACAAGCTGGCCCGGGGGGGGGAAAAATTTGTGCTGCCTCTGTGTTGACTACTATGTTGCAATGTGAGTTGTCTTGTTGATACAAAGTGTTTCAGTTTCTCCGGGCCGCCTTGTTCGTTTAAACAATGTTTCAATATTATCAGAGCCACCTTGTTGATGCAATGCTTCAGTATTCACAGAATGCTTCCTTTCCAACATGAAGGGCACTTTTCAGCATTTGCCATATGATCAATGAGGATGACCATGTTGCAAATGTACTGTCCCTTACTGGACGTCCACGAGTTCCGCTGTTCCGGAAAATTCCACCAGATGGAGACTGGCTGCTTATTGCAAATGTACAAAACATCACCAATTTGACATGGCCATTTCTCCTAAATGGTAAAGACTTTGAAGATTAAACTCGGTATGCACGGGTTTGGCCAATTGGGCTATGAGCCCAGAAACAAGATGGCGTCGAGGCCTCATCGCTTTTTGAGTTATGGCCCATTTTCTGGGATTAAAGGTAAAAAACAGCGCTCATTTGACCGCTTCACGTCAAAGTACATGACCCTATGGTGTTAGGAAAAAGACAACAAGCCATTTATCTATCGTAATTTACGAGACATCACACAATGTACAATTGATTATGGTTAAAGAACTGTATTTTCTTTCTTTAAAAAAGTGACAGATCCTGTTGAGGCCTGTTCAGACTAATCCGTTAAGGCGGGTTTCAGACTAATCCGTTAAGGCGGGTTTCAGACTAATCCGTTAAGGCGGGTTTCAGACTAATCCGTTAAGGCGGGTTTCGGAGCTCTACGTGATTTCTGTGACTTTCTGTGATTTTCTGAAATCACACACAGTCAATGGGAAGTGACACAGTGTGGGGCTGACAGACAGACAGAGCCTGCAATAGTTTCCTGCATTCGAACCACAAAGAACCATCAGACCTAGAGCTCTGAATCTTTAAATGCATGTTCTAGAGCTTAAGTCGATCGTGCACGGTGAGTTATGTGGCTCTAGAAGGTTCTCGGGCCCGAGAACCAGCCTTGCACATTTGCAATGACTTCAATTCATTTTGACCATCGCAATAATGACAACATTTACAAATGCCCCAGAGTCACAAGACTAGGTGCATTGAAACCGCCTCGACCCATAGAGACGGACCCTAACGTTTCTGTCCGATATCTCATTCAAGGACCCCGTAGCAAATCCTGGAAAAAGTGGATTTTCAGCACCAATTAATGTCACTGTTCAGACTAATCCGTTAAGGCGGGT
Organism: Oncorhynchus mykiss; assembly: GCF_057628025.1. Classification (NCBI taxonomy): domain Eukaryota; kingdom Metazoa; phylum Chordata; class Actinopteri; order Salmoniformes; family Salmonidae; genus Oncorhynchus; species Oncorhynchus mykiss. The sequence goes on along the minus strand of NC_143031.1, from coordinate 80,888,482 downwards.
TTCGGAGCTCAGCTAGGCCTAAACATAATGTCAGAACTGGACCCGCAACTAGAATGTAACTAATTGTTCTATTTTTTTTATTATGGTTTAAACAGAAGGCGCTGTGAATTTTGGGCCTGCTCTGAAATATGTGATAGTTGGCTTTTAAACGAGTTGGACAAAGTGGGATTAGTGTCAGTTTGTATCAGTTTGGTGTCAGAATGATATCTTATTGACTGATGGACGCTGACTTGCTGGCTGACTTTTGTACATTTGCAATAAGTTTAAACAGTGAACAACCATCATCAAAATTACAGACTGAAGTCAACACTAAAAGTTTTGGAAAATGGCATCACCGTAGTCTTTAGGCCGTGCCAAGTTCATGGAGATGCCCCATTTGACCGTAGCTCGCTCTGTCTGACCGTAGCGACCGTGCAAATAACAGGCCCGGAATGAAGCCTGACTAGTAGGGATTTAATGATGTTTTGGACATATTGTGGCATCTGGGTTACACAGAGACACGCCATTTTCAATGGGCTTATCGGGGGGAGGTTGGGGTGGACTAGCCACAGAGTTATTCTGGCTGCGTGCACCGGTTTATGTAGCCTGACACATCCAAGTTTATCCCTAAGGATAACATGGGTGTACAGGTTATCCTCTAACTCTGCTTTTGTGCAGGTCATTTTCAAAATTCCTTTTGCCATGTATTCAGGGTCACATGTGCCTCTACAGATATCAACATGAAAATGTTATTGTCACCTTCATATCCCAAAGGGGAAATGTGAACTTTACCATCAAATAGTGCTGAAATGCCCAAATGGAGAGGCTTAAATCATCATAGAAAGGGAAACAAATGGCATCACCATAGTCTCTAGGCCGTGCCGAGTTCAATGAGACGCCCCATTTGACCATAGCTCACTCAGTCTGACCGCAGCGACCATGCCTTATGAACCTGTTTTCGATGACCATCCATCAGGCCACTATGAGGTCTACCTGTGTTGATTCTAAGCTTCCTGGAGCAACCGGAAGTGGTTAAATTCACCCTAAAGGTGTTTTGATATACCCATCCTGCAATTTGTGAAAACACTGCATTCAACCCTCTGTAAATCAGTCAGTTCTTAACGTAAAGACTTAAAACTCAGGATTCTGTAAAAGCCTACGCCAACGAGGATATGTGTTTACTTTAAGCTTCCTGTGCCAACCGTAAGTGCCTTAAATTGGGGTCATAGGGGCTGTTTTGAAGGGTTCAAAAAGTCACATCTTTCCAAAACTTCAATTGTGTGATTAGGCAACCCTCATGAACTGTAAATCAGTCATTTCTCCCATCAAATTTCCAAGAAAAACTCTCACACACACACAGCAAGGATGGTGTGACAGTGAGGGGCTTAGAGACACACAGAGCCTGCAATAGTTCTCTTCGTTGGAACTATCAAAGAACCGTCAGACCTAGAGCTCTGAATCTTTAGAACCCTTTTCTAGAGGTTAAGTCGATAGTGCACTGTGAGTTATGTGGCCCTATTAGGTTCTCACCAGAAATGGTGGAACCTGAACAGGTTGAACTTGTTGAATTCACTCTTAGAAAAAAGGGTTTCCAACAGGGTTATTCAGCTGTTATGGGGTATTGTGATGTCATTATGGGGTATTGTGATGTCATTATGGGGTATTGTGATGTCACTCTTAGAAAAAAGGGTTTCCAACAGGGTTCTTCTTTCATAAAAGGAGGATGGATTCAAATTATTTAAAATGGAAGAATATAACTTCCTGTAGCCTATATAATGTAACAATGACAACAATCCCTTCATATATACTGTAGTTGAAGGTTATTTTAGTGTCATAAGAAGTGTTCATTAAAACAAATCAGGATGTTTGTTGGATGGATTCAGTGTAGGTGTTCTGCTGTGTATCGAGGGGTTTATATGAAATTGGTAGATTTGTAATTCTTTACAAGAGAAAGTTCTGGATTACTTATCTTTGGGTGACCTCGGGCTACGGTCTTTGACAATTCAGCTACTTTGTTAACAGTCTTACAACTGTCACATTATGTGACAACTGATATACTTAACAAAAGGCACATCTCAATATGTGGTCCAGGTGCCTTAGTGTTCCTATAGAAACCTGTGTCCAAACTCAGCATTAAATAGCATCTAATCAGAATAGTGTACAGAGAGATAAGTTATTACAGCTATTTAAATGTGATGTGTTTTTTAGTGTTTATTCTGTTGCAGCCTGTTCAGGGGCAGAACAACAGATTTGTACCTTGTCAGCTCTGGGATTTGAACTTGCAACCTTCTGGTTACTAGTCCAACGCTCTAACCATTAGTCTAACCTGCCGCCCCTATACTCCATCACCAACATCACTATTCCCCATAATAACAAACAAAAAAATGATTTTTAGAAATGTTTGCAAATGTATTAAAAATAAACAACAGATATATAATACTTGACTTGCCAGGCTTCCTCCAGACATGATGCTCATCATTCAGTTCAGTTCTCATGGTCTGAGATTCTTTATGTGCCTTTTGTCAAACTCCAAGCGGCTGCCATGTGGCTTTTACTGAGGTGTGGCTTCCATCTGGCCACTCTACCATAATGACCTAATTGGTGGAGTGCTGCAAAGATGATTGTCCTTCTGGAAGGTTCTCACATCTCCACAGAGGAACACTGGAGCTCTGTCAGGGTGACGATCGGGTTCTTGGTCATCTCACTGACCAGGGCCCTTCTCCCCCGATTGCTCAGTTTGGCCGGCGGCCAGCTCTAGGAAGAGTCTTGGTGGTTCCACACTACTTCCATTTAACAATGATGGAGTCACTTAAATGGGGACTTTTCAATGCTGCCTGACATTTTTTGGTTCCCTTCCCCAGATCCGTGTCTCAACACAATCCTTTCTCAGAGCTCTACGGACAATTCCTTCAACCTCATGGCTTGATTTTTACTCTGACATGCACTGTGAACTGTGGGACCTTATATAGACAGGTGTGTGCCTTTCCAAATCATGGATGATCAATGGAAACAAGATGCATCTGAGCTCAATTTCGAGTCTCATAGCAAAGGGTCTGAATACTTATGTTAATAAGATATTTCTGTTTTTTTACATTTAATAAATTAGCAAAAAAATCTAAATACAATTTTGTTTGTCATTATGGGGTATTGTGTGTAGCTTGATATAATTAATTTTAGAATAAGGCTGTAAGACAAAGGGTCTGCATGCACGTGTACATGAAGGCAGGGTAAAGTGACTAGACATCAGGATAGATAATAATAAGGTATTTGAGGTAGATATGTACATGAAGGCAGGGTAAAGTGACTAGACATCAGGATAGATAATAATAAGGTATTTGAGGTAGATATGTACATGAAGAACAGAGCAGAATAAGTCAATTGTCAATGTAAAAGTGTGTGTGTGTGTGTGTGTGTGTGTGTGTGTGTGTGTGTGTGTGTGTGTGTGTGTGTGTGTGTGTGTGTGTGTGTGTGTGTGTGTGTGTGTGTGTGTGTGTGTGTGTGTTGTCGTGTCTTTGGCTATGCCGGAATAATTGCTATGACATGCTATTCTATGAAATAATTTATCCGTAATTAATATCACCTGATTGAGCTAATCATGTATAGATATGTACATGAAGGCAGGGTAAAGTGACTAGACATCAGGATAGATAATAATAAGGTATTTGAGGTAGATATGTACATGAAGAACAGAGCAGAATAAGTCAATTGTCAATGTAAAAGTGTGTGTGTGTGTGTGTGTGTGTGTGTGTGTGTGCGTGTGTGTGTGTGTGTGTGTGTGTGTGTGTGTGTGTGTGTGTGTGTGTGTGTGTGTGTGTGTGTGTGTGTGTGTGTGTGTGTGTGCGTGTGTGTGTGTGTGTGTGTGTGTGTGTGTGTGTGTGTGTGTGTGTGTGTGTGTGTGTGTTGTCGTGTCTTTGGCTATGCCGGAATAATTGCTATGACATGCTATTCTATGAAATAATTTATCCGTAATTAATATCACCTGATTGAGCTAATCATGTATATGTAATTAACTAAAAAAAAGTTTTGAGAATGACACAAATATGAATTTTCACAAAGTCTGCTGCCTCAGTTTGTATGATGGCAATTTGCATATACTCCAGAATGTTATGAAGCGTGACCAGATGATTTCCAATTAATTAAATTCCCTCTTTGCCATGCAAATGAATCCCAAAACAACATTTCCACTGCATTTCAGCCCTGCCACAAAAGGACCAGCTGACATCATGTCAGTGATTCTCTCGTTAACACAGGTGTGTCTTGATGAGGACAAGGCTGGAGATCACTCTGTCATGCTGATTGAGTTCAAATAACAGACTGGAAGCTTCAAAAGGAGGGTGGTGCTTGGAATCATTGTTCTTCCTCTGTCAACCATGGTTACCTAAAAGGAAACACGCGCCGTCATCGTTGCTTTGCAGAAAAAGAGGCAAGATATTGCTGCCAGTAAGATTGCACCTAAATAAATCATTTATCAGATCATCAAGAACTTCAAGGAGAGCGGTTCAATTATGTGTTTCTACCATATTTAGTTTACCAGTCATTTCAGTGAAGGGACCAAGTGCACACATTAGGAGAAAGGAGAGATAATTGGGACAATGCTTCTTTCTGGTCTACAGTCCTGCGTCTGTGACACCAGATTACCAGCTAGTGGCCATAAGAGGAACTGTCCTGTCAGTGTGTTTTTACTGCTGGCTTAAAACAACACATGACCTGAAAACAGGATATGATTCATGTGTGAGTACTAAAAATATATATTTTTTATCAAATTGTTTGCTGTAGCGTTAAGAACCATGAAAAACATCCCCAAACCATGATTCGTCCTCCACCAAACTTTACAGTTGGCACTACGCATTCGGGCAGGTAGTTTTCTCCTGGCATTAGCCAAACCCAGATTTGTCTGTCATACTGCCAGGTGGTGAAGCATGATTCATCACTCCAGAGAACATGAGGTCAAAGCTCCGGAGTCCAATGTCGGAGATCTTCACACCACTCCAACTGACGCTTGGCGTTTCCCATTTGTATCTAAGGCTTGTGTGAGGCTGGTCGGCCATGGAAACCCATTTCATGAAGCTCCCAATGAACAGTTCTTGTGCTGGCGTTGCTTCCAGAGGCAGTTTTGAAACTCGTTAGTGAGTGTTGCAACAGAGGAAAGCCGGTGTTGCTCCTAGACGTTTCCACTTCACAATAACAGCACTTACAGCTAACCGGGGCAAATCTATCAGGGGAGACATTTGACCATCTGACTTGGAAAGGTGGCATCCTATGATGTTGCCATGTTGAAAGTCACTGAGCTCTTCATTAAGGCCATTTTACTGACAATGTTTGTCTATGGAGATTGCATGGCTGAGTGCTTGATTTTATGCATCTGGCAGGTTGAAATAGTATCCACTAATTTGAAGGGGTGTCCACATACTTTTGTATATAAAGTGTATGTACACATGGGTGTTGTTGCACCATACCAACGATAAGCCTGTCTTCCCCATCACATCATGAAAGGTCATGTTGATGTTCATTTAACCTCTGTCTCTCTCTTCCTCTGACTCCTCTCTTCCTCCTTTGTTTCTCTCTCTCTCTCTGTCTCTTTCTCTCTCTTTCTCCTCTGTCTCTCTCTTTCTCCTCAGATCTCCAGGCTCAAAGCGTCAGTCCACCAGGTAGGTAGAGTATAAATCTACAGTGATTATAGCAGTTCAATATTAGTCAACTTTATTATCCCACATGGAGAAATTCATGTGTCCATACAAACCATTCTAAAACCCAATAACAAGTAGTGTTTTATGGAACTACTAATACTTGTCAACCACAAAACTTTACTGCTGTTAGAATAACAGAATTACTGTCATCATCTGTCCTCACCACTGTGTTTTCCTCTCTGCTGTTTACAGCTGAACTCTCAGTCAGACTGGTGAATGGAACCACTTCCTGTTCTGGGACAGTGGAAGTCTTCAATGAAGGAGAGTGGTCAGGTCTATGTTCTAGGTTGTGGGACATGAAAGATGTTAATGTTGTGTGTAGAGACCTGAGTTGTGGGAATCCTGTAGCTGAATCTAGAGGACCTCTGTTTGAAGATGGAAGAAGAGGAGTCACACTATATAGTAGTTGCTATGGAGATGAGTCTTCTATTAGACAGTGTGACATCATAGGTGGACGTGGTGTCTGTGATGGTGGATATTATCGTCTTGTGACCTGTTCAGGTAAGAGACTGGTCATATTGAGAGATTTATTTATACATTATACAATATTACCATGTATCATGTTTTATGTGTTTTTATTTCATTTAAATAGAGGGAGAGATGTCAGATGTATTTAAACATTATATTTGTGTTTGTCATATTGGTTTATGGGAGATGTTCATGGGCAGATCATTGTAGTTCAGATGGTACTGAAGTGAAGCTGCCTGATGGATGTCCAGCTGTTTATTTTCTATAAAGTGAAGTGAACTTATTCCTGTCTCCTGCCTGCATTATTCCCAACCTGATCCTGAGTGACTAAGAACCCATTTCTACCTCTTACAGTATCAAACATAGCAAACTACAATCTTTTATCCAACATATTTGTGTTTAGTCCTTGACAGTGTCATCAACAAAACTGATTGAATGTTCAACCAACTATTTTTCTCCAGAGTCTGTGCGGCTTGTGGATGGAGCTGGTTTCTGCTCTGGGAGAGTGGAGGTGAAGTCCAATCAGTCCTGGGCCTCAGTGTGTGAAGCTGACTTTGACCGGCAGGATGCAGAGGTAGTCTGTAGGGATGTTGGCTGTGGGGCTCCTGCAGCTCTACAGGGGGGGCTCTATGGAGAAGGTGGGGGTCAGACCTGGGATAAAGAGTTCCAGTGTAAAGGTAATGAGTCCCTTCTCCTGGACTGTGACACCTCAGACAGAAAACACAACACCTGCCCACCTGGTAATGCTGTTGGACTCACCTGCTCAGGTAAGAAACAGTTTGTCACTCAGTCAACATTGTTTCTCACCTGGAGTGAAGAATATGAGATCCAATATAGGTGTGTTTTAGTGAGAAAATAGTAAGATTACTGTCTCTCTCTTTTCTTTTCTCAGAGCCTGATGATGTGAGGCTGGTGGGAGGAGGCAGTCGCTGTGCTGGTGGAGTGGAGCGGTACGACCAGGGAGAGTGGAGGATTGTGGGAGCTGACTGGAACAAGGAGAATGTAGCTGCAGTAGTGTGTAGACAGCTGGGTTGTGGCTCCACTGTTTCAGTACCACCTGGAAACACCACTAGAGGGTTTGGAGTTTACTGTTCTGGGTCTGAGTCTTCACTGAGGGAGTGTTCCAGAAGTTATGATCTCCTTCCTGGACTCACAGTAATCTGCTCAGGTATTAACAAGATACACTATATGGCCAAAAGTAAGTGGACATTAGTTTATTTGGCTATTTCAGCCACAGGTGTATAAAATCAAGCACACAACCATGCAATCTGCATATACAAACACATAGACAAACACAGTCAGTAAAATGTCCTTAATGAAGATCTCAGTGACTTTCAAAGTGGCACATCTAGGAGCAACAACGGCTCAGCCGTGAAGTGGAAGGTCAAACAATCTCACAGAACGGACCTCTGAGTGTTGAAGTGCTTGAAGTGTAAGAATTGTCTGTCCTCGAATGAAAAACTCACTGCTGAGTTCCACATACTTTAGTCCATGTATTATATCTCCTTCCTGGATTCACAGTGATCTGATCAGGAAATATCAAGATATTATAATTATATTCAACTGATTTCCTTCATTCATACAACTTCCTCTGCACCTCTCATGATGACTGTTTAACTTGTCAGTCTGCTTTACTAAATAGATCACTCAGTCAAGTAGGAATCAAATACAACTTAAATATCCCAGAATGCTTTTGCATTTGAGTGTTATCTCAGTGAAAGTCTCTTCCCTCTACCACTGTCACAAAGAGAGAATGAGGGAGGAGGAGAGGAAGATGGAGAGAGAATATATTTTTATCACTAAGTTCTCACCAGTGATGTCATCATAACCAGTAACCTTTTCTACTCTTGGCCCATCCTGACCCTGACATACAGCATCAGACCTTGTAGTTCAGATGGTACTGAAAGTGAAGCTGCCTGATGGATGTCCAGCTGTTTATTTTCTATAAAGTGAAGTGAACTTATTCCTGTCTCCTGCCTGCATTATTCCCAACCCGATCCTGAGTGACTAAGAACCCATTTCTACCTCTTACAGTATCAAACATAGCAAACTACAATCTTTTATCCAACATATTTGTGTTTAGTCCTTGACAGTGTCATCAACAAAACTGATTGAATGTTCAACCAACTCTTTTTCTCCAGAGTCTGTGCGGCTTGTGGATGGAGCTGGTCTCTGCTCTGGGAGAGTGGAGGTGAAGTCCAATCAGTCCTGGGCCTCAGTGTGTGAAGCTGACTTTGACCGGCAGGATGCAGAGGTAGTCTGTGTGGAGCTTGGCTGTGGGGCTCCTGCAGCTCTACAGGGGGGTCTCTATGGAGGAGGTGAGGGTCAGACCTGGGATAAAGAGTTCCAGTGTAAAGGCAAAGAGTCCCGTCTCCTGGACTGTGACACCTCAGACAGAAAACACAACACCTGCCCACCTGGTAATGCTGTTGGACTCACCTGCTCAGGTAAGAAACAGTTTGTCACTCAATCAATATTGTTTCTCACCTGGAGTGAAGAATATGAGAGACAATAAAGGTGTGTTTTAGTGAGAAAAGAGTAAGATTACTGTCTCTCTCTTTTCTTTTCTCAGAGCCTGATGATGTGAGGCTGGTGGGAGGAGGCAGTCGCTGTGCTGGTGGAGTGGAGTGGTACGACCAGGGAGCTTGGAGGACTGTGGGAACTCAAGACTGGGAGCAGGAGGATGTAGCTGCAGTAGTGTGTAGACAGCTGGGTTGTGGCTCCACAGTTTCAGTACTACCTGGAATCACCACTAGAGGGTTTAGAGTTTACTGTTATGGTCCTGAGTCTTCACTGAGGGAGTGTGGAAGATCAGATGATCTCCTTCCTGGACTCACAGTGATCTGCTCAGGTAATAACAAGAAACATTTTCAACTGATTTCCTTCATTCATACAACTTCCTCTGCACCTCTCATGATGACTGTTTAACTTGTCAGTCTGCTTTACTAAATAGATCACTCAGTCAAGTAGGAATCAAATACAACTTAAATATCCCAGAATGCTTTTGTATTTGAGTGTTATCTCAGTGAACGTCTCTACTCACTACCACTGTCACATGTCATGTTATTGTCACATCTAAATGAGGAAAGTAGTTGAGGAGCTACGTTTTCTTTTTCTCTCCTCTTGTTCCAGATGTCCTGCTTCAGCCTGATATCAACATATGTTGTCTCAGTGACTGTAGGCCCACTACTCATGTTGCCCTGTGAGGGAGGGTGGCTGGCACTGTTACATGCTGATGTTATTGTCATATCTATAGGAAACTAGTTGAAGAGGTTTTTCTTGTTCTCTTTTATTGTTACAGATCTCCTGGTCCAGCCTGATATCTTCCTGACTGACTCAATGGGAGGGGTCTCCAGGGGCCACCAGGGGCCCGAGGTGTTCAGGGGCTACAGCTTCACCATCACCTGCTCCACTCAGCCACAGTACCCAGGAGGCTCCTTCCTCCTCGCGTTCAACGGCTCCAACAGAACCCAGACCCAGCCAGCTGTCAATCACTCTGCTGCCTTCCTCTTCCCTGCTGCAGATGACTCCCACCAAGGGAACTACAGCTGTGTTTATGACAATTATGTTTTCGCTCATAACTTCTCCTCTGAGAGTGAGCTCCTCTCCCTCACCATCACAGGTAACTGAACATGAACCAGACTTATAACTTTGTCATTGACAGATTTCCCACAGATCTATGTGATGATGATCAGTCCCCTCATCAAAGGTGTTTCTGTTTGCAGCCTCTCCTCTGCCAGCCTTCATCATCAGACACGTTGTAGTGCTGCTGATCCTACTGACAGCCATCACCACCTCCTAACTGTACTACAAGGTAAAGACATTTACTCAGACGTTACAAGTCATTTAAACTAGAGGGAGAGGGTGAGGGGGAGAGGGAGGGAGAGAGAATGGAGATATGTCTGACTGTTGGTGCTGTGTCTCCCTAGCCCACCAAGAGGCAGAAGAGAGTGAACAGGGTGAGCAACATGGATCTTTATGTCAATGCCATGGAGATGGTCTCTCTGAGCTCCAGAGCTGAAGCTGGAGAGGAGAGAGCAGCCCAGGGGACGGAGTAGGAGTAGAATGAAGCTGACCCTACATGCTGATCTTAGGTCAGTTTTGTGTTTTAAATCGATGGTCAGCAGTGGACTGATGTTTAAAATGTGGTGACAAACCAGCAGAAAAACATGGGATTTTGGGTAACATGGGGATTGGGTAAATTGGGGTATGGGTTAACATTGGTTTTGGTAACATGGGTTTTGGTATCATGGGGTAACATGTCGTTCTGGGTAACATGAGGTTCTGGGTAACATGGGGTTTTGGGTATAATGGGGTTTTGGATAAGATGGGGGTTTGGGTAACATGGGGTTTTGGTAACATGGGGTTTTGGGTAACATGGGGTTTTAGGTAACATTGGGTTCTGGGTAACATGGGGTTCTGGTAACATGGGGTTTTTGGGTATCATAAGGTTTTGGGTAACATGGGGTTCTGGGTAACATGGGGTTCTGGTAACATGGGGTTTTTGGGTAACATGGGGTTTTGGGTAACATGGGGTTCTGGGTAACATGGGGTTTTGGGTAACATGTGGTTTGGGGTAACATGGGGTTTGGGGTAACATGGGGTTTTGGGTAACATGGGGGTTTGGGGTAACATGGGGTTTGGGGTAACATGGGGTTTGGGGTAACATGGGGTTTGGGGTAACATGGAGTTTGGGGTAACATGGGGGTTTGGGGTAACATGGGGTTTGGGGTAACATGGAGTTTGGGGTAACATGGGGGTTTGGGGTAACATGGGGTTTGGGGTAACATGGGTTTTGGGGTAACATGGGATTTTGGGGTAACATGGAGTTTGGGGTAACATGAGGTTTTAATAATTTTAAGAGAGAAGCTCAATTACGTCTGTTTTGTGTTCCAGAATGTATTTATTTTTGACTCTGTCTTCATGTCTTTATCTTATTTAGTGTCTCTTAGATTCTTTATCTTATTTAGTGTCTCTTAGATTCTTTATCTTATTTAGTGTCTCTTAGATTCTTTATCTTATTTAGTGTCTCTTAGATTCTTTATCTTATTTAGTGTCTCTTAGATTCTTTATCTTATTTCGTGTCTCTTAGATTCTTTATCTTATTTAGTGTCTTAGATTCTTTATCTTGAAGTGTTTCCATTATTAGTCCAGGTATTATTATAATCATCTGTTCATTCTTTGTATTTTTAAACATTTTTTAATAAAGGGGTTTGTTGTTGTTTACCTCTCATGATGTTATTGATTATAAACGTTATGATATTGATTATGATGTAGATTAGTGCTATTTTGTTGTTAGTAGTATATAGATAATGTTATTGATTATAAATGTTATATTGATTATGATGTAGATTATTGTTATGATGTTGCTCTCTAAACTGTCATGTAATCAACTGAATGTTTTTAATAAAATTACAGGCTGTCAATCTTGTGTGATTTAATTATTAGACAGACTACAACATACAGTATGAATTAACTGAGATCAGTCTGTGTGATTCCCCTCTTGGACAGACTACAACATACAGTATGAATTAACTGAGATCAGTCTTGTGTGATTCCCCTCTTGGACAGACTACAACATACAGTATGAGTTAACTGAGATCAGTCTTGTGTGATTCCCCTCTTGGACAGACTACAACATACAGTATGAGTTAACTGAGATCAGTCTTGTGTGATTCCCCTCTTGGACAGACTACAACATACAGTATGAATTAACTGAGATCAGTCTTGTATGATTCCCCTCTTGGACAGACTACAACATACAGTATGAATTAACTGAGATCAGTCTGTGTGATTCCTCTCTTGGACAGACTACAACATACAGTATGAATTAACTGAGATCAGTCTGTGTGATTCCCCTCTTGGACAGACTACAACATACAGTATGAATTAACTGAGATCAGTCTGTGTGATTCCCCTCTTGGACAGACTACAACATACAGTATGAATTAACTGAGATCAGTCTGTGTGATTCCCCTCGTGGACAGACTACAACATACATACAGTATGAATTAACTGAGATCAGTCTGTGTGATTCCCCTCTTGGACAGACTACAACATACAGTATGAATTAACTGGTCATACATTTGGCAGGAGGTTAGGAAGTGCATCTCAGTTTCCACCTCATTTTGTGGGCTGTGGGCACATAGCCTGTCTTCTCTGATTTCCAAATTGACCTCTTGGCAAAGGTAGCCTATACATTCTGTGGTGCTCTATTCTGGAATATTAACTGGCGTTTGTCGCCCCCTGGTGGAAAGAACGTAATATAATCCTTCTCTCTATATTTCTGTGCATTTTGTACCTCGCAGCACACCGTACAAATATTCAAAGTTAAACGCCGATATTACCGTTCTGCTAGCAGCAGGATAATATGTTGGCAGCACACAGCATATTATTTTTTTTCTAAATAAAAAAAATTATAAAATAAAAAATTATACAAATATATATATTTTTTTTCTAAATAAGAGTCCCTCTGAAAGGACAAGCTCAAATTTGACAATATCGATTATTTTAGCACTGTAGTTCAATACAACTGTTTTTCACAGCATTGCAACCACTTTTGAAACAAATGGATAATTTGACATATTTTAATATTGTATAATTTATACCAGCATTTATTTTGACAGTTTCCAAACTAAATACTGGTATGTTGAAAGCTGTTGTGTAGGTCAAGTCAAGCTGTGCCTGGAGGAGTGGGTATTCAGTACTCTAATATAGCAAAACATTTTCCAAACGGCCCAGTGAAGGAAAGGCACCCTGTGTGAAAAGCACGAGAAACAGTGATACACTCTGAATGACCTAAATGATGAATCCCATATTGGTCTTTCACAGTCAGACCAACCCAAGCTGTACTGTTCAGTAGGATAATAGTAGACCAACCCAAGCTGTACTGTTCAGTAGGATAATAGTAGACCAACCCAAGCTGTACTGTTCAGTAGGATAATAGTAGACCAACCCAAACTGTACTGGTTAGTAGGATAATAGTAGACCCACCCAAGCTGTACTGTTCAGTAGGATAATAGTAGACCAACCCAAGCTGTACTGTTCAGTAGGATAATAGTAGACCAACCCAAGCTGTACTGGTCAGTAGGATAATAGTAGACCAACCCAAGCTGTACTGGTCAGTAGGATAATAGTAGACCAACCCAAGCTGTACTGTTCAGTAGGATAATAGTAGACCAACCCAAGCTGTACTGTTCAGTAGGATAATAGTAGACCAACCCAAGCTGTACTGTTCAGTAGGATAATAGTAGACCAACCCAAACTGTACTGTTCAGTAGGATAATAGTAGACCCACCCAAGCTGTACTGTTCAGTAGGATAATAGTAGACATTTTATTGAAACAGAGAAACTGAGTCAGAAATTCACAAATTCAGAATTTCAGGTTTTTGTTCTAAAAGTCAGACTTTTTTTAAACAGAAAAACAATCAATTGTTCTAAGTCCATAACTTACAAAAGGAGACCACGTTTGAGGTTTGGGGAAAATCTAAGAAATTTACATTTTTGAGAGTAGTTCCCCTTTAATTAAAGTGTGTTGGATTAGCAGTGTTTATATAGTACAGACACCTAGCACTAATGTTGTATTAGCAGTGTTTATATAGTACAGACACCTAGCACTATTGTTGGATTAGCAGTGTTTATATAGTACAGACACCTAGCACTATTGTTGTATTAGCAGTGTTTATATAGTACAGACACCTAGCACTATTGTTGTATTAGCAGTGTTTATATAGTACAGACACCTAGCACTATTGTTGGATTAGCAGCCTTTATATAGTACAGACACCTAGCACTATTGTTGGCTTAACAGTGTTTATGTAGTACAGGTACCTAAACTATTGTTGGATTAGCAGTGTTTATATAGTACAGACACCTAGCACTATTGTTGGATTAGCAGTGTTTATATAGTACAGACATCTAGCACTATTGTTGGATTAGCAGTGTTTATACAGTACAGACACCTAGCACTATTGTTGGATTAGCAGTGTTTATATAGTACAAACACCTAGCACTATTGTTGGATTAGCAGTGTTTATATAGTACAGACACCTAGCACTATTGTTGGAGTAGCAGTGTTTCTATAGTACAGACACCTAGCACTATTGTTGGATTAGCAGTGTTTATATTTATATAGTACAGACACCTAGCACTATTGTTGGATTAGCAGTGTTTATATAGTACAGACACCTAGCACTATTGTTGGATTAGCAGTGTTTATATTTATATAGTACAGACACCTAGCACTATTGTTGGATTAGCAGTGTTTATATTTATATAGTACAGACACCTAGCACTATTGTTGGATTAGCAGTGTTTATATTTATATAGTACAGACACCTAGCACTATTGTTGGATTAGCAGTGTTTATATAGTACAGACACCTAGCACTATTGTTGGATTAGCAGTATTTATATTTATATAGTACAGACACCTAGCACTATTGTTGTATTAGCAGTGTTTATATAGTACAGACACCTAGCACTATTGTTGTATTAGCAGTGTTTATATAGTACAGACACCTAGCACTATTGTTGGATTAGCAGTATTCATATAGTACAGACACCTAGCACTATTGTTGTATTAGCAGTGTTTATATAGTACAGACACCTAGCACTATTGTTGTATTAACAGTGTTTATATAGTACAGACACCTAGCACTATTGTTGGATTAGCAGTGTTCATATAGTACAGACACCTAGCACTATTGTTGGATTAGCAGTGTTCATATAGTACAGACACCTAGCACTATTGTTGGATTAGCAGTGTTTATATAGTACAGACACCTAGCACTATTGTTGGATTAGCAGTGTTTATATAGTACAGACACCTAGCACTATTGTTGGATTAGCAGTGTTTATATTTATATAGTACAGACACCTAGCACTATTGTTGGATTAGCAGTGTTCATATAGTACAGACACCTAGCACTATTGTTGGATTAGCAGTGTTTATATAGTACAGACACCTAGCACTATTGTTGGATTAGCAGTGTTTATATTTATATAGTACAGACACCTAGCACTATTGTTGGATTAGCAGTGTTCATATAGTACAGACACCTAGCACTATTGTTGGATTAGCAGTGTTTATATAGTACAGACACCTAGCACTATTGTTGTATTAGCAGTGTTTATATAGTACAGAAATCTTGTGTTTATTTGACTCTGATGATAAAGAAATATAAAATATTCCTGTAAAGGACTGTGTTAAATATTTAGGAATACATCTGTCAAAAAACACTTAGTCAGACAACACATGAATTTCTCTCCTTAAATGAAGAAAACCAAAAATATATGTAATAATTGTCTACAAAGAGATGTTTCTATACTTGGGAGAGTACTTCTGTCCAAGGCAGAGGGACTGTCTGGTTTTGTGTACCCCTCATTATCTTTATGTGTAAATCCTGCTACTTGTAAAGAGATCAACAAGACCTTTCTTGACTTCATCTGGAAAAATACATCTCACAAACTAAAAGAGTCCTCTAATAAAAGAGCTGAAGGAGGTCTGGAAGTGTTGGACTTTGTGACATAAATAACACTTTCAAGATCAACTGGTTGAAAAGATGTTTGATCAATACTGATTCAATATGGTATTTCATTCACCCAGAGACTGGATCTACTTATCCACATCTACTGTGTCCCCATCCAGAGACTGGACCTACTTATCCACATCTACTGTGTCCCCATCCAACAGCACACTTTCAAACATAACATCTACCGGCAGCCTAGAGGTGTGTCCGAACATCAAGGAGAAGGTTGGAAACCCAGTAGTCTCGCCCACCCAGTGTGCGATTCAGACGTTCTGCTTGGCCGTTACCCATGGGATGGTAAGGTGTGGTGTGGGACTTTTCAACACCAGATAACTGAAGCAATTCTACACTAAGTAAACTCTCAAAGTCAGTTAGGTTTCACCAACAAGCTTTAATGGCCTGGAAAATATGTTTCCTGCACATTTTTCCCCACATAAAGCTCTTTTGTGGAATAATTCAGACATGACTGTACGGAATCAGTCATTGTTCTACCCCAGCTGGCATGAGAGGAATAACGACTTTGTTCTTGATGTTTTTGACAACAGAGGTTATATTCTCACATATGAACAATTTATAACATTGAAAGGGTTTCCAATACCTTTCAGAGAGTTTATTTCTGTGGTCAAAGCCGTTCCCAGGGGTCTAACTACACTAATGAAAACTCATCTTATCTTTGGTAATGATCACAAAGTTGATCCAGAACTCAGATTGGAAGGCGTGGGCTTACTTGAGAGATCTTGTTGTAATAAATATATAAGACAAATTCTCCGTTCACAAAACCAACTTCCACCGAGAGGAAAGTGTTTGTGGAACCTGTTTATTATTTCTGACCTTGTCTGGAAACATGCCTGGTTAAGGCCTTACAAATACTGTAGAACAAACAACGTTAAGGAAGGGCACTTTAACATGTTACATCAGATATATCCATGTCATTCTATGATGTCCACATGTGTGCCTGGTTAAGGCCTTACAAATACTGTAGAACAAACAACGTTAAGGAAGGGCACTTTAACATGTTACATCAGATATATCCATGTCATTCTATGATGTCCACATGTGTGCCTGGTTAAGGCCTTACAAATACTGTAGAACAAACAACGTTAAGGAAGGGCACTTTAACATGTTACATCGGATATATCCATGTCATTCTATGATGTCCACATGTGTGGCTGGTTAAGGCCTTACAAATACTGTAGAACAAACAACGTTAAGGAAGGGCACGTTAACATGTTACATCAGATATATCCATGTAATTCTATGATGTCCACATGTGTGGCTGGTTAAGGCCTTACAAATACTGTAGAACAAACAACGTTAAGGAAGGGCACTTTAACATGTTACATCAGATATATCCATGTCATTCTATGATGTCCACTTGTGTGGCTGTTGATGATATCTGTGATTTCTGTGAATAAGGTGAGAATCTGTCCCACTTGTTCTTTGATGTAAATTTGTGTCTGAATTTTGGGAAAACCTTGCAAGATACTTATTTACCATTATGAACACTGCCCATGTTTTACATGGAGGATATAATATGTTACCATTATGAACACTGCCCATGTTCTACATGGAGGATATAATATGTTACCATTATGAACACTGCCCATGTTTAACATGGAGGATATAATATGTTACCATTATGAACACTGTCCATGTTCTACATGGAGGATATAATATGTTACCATTATGAACACTGCCCATGTTTAACATGGAGGATATAATATGTTACCATTATGAACACTGCCCATGTTCTACATGGAGGATATAATATGTTACCATTATGAACACTGCCCATGTTCTACATGGAGGATATAATATGTTACTATTATGAACACTGCCCATGTTTAACATGGAGGATATAATATGTTACTATTATGAACACTGCCCATGTTTTACATGGAGGATATAATATGTTACCATTATGAACACTGCCCATGTTTTACATGGAGGATATAATATGTTACCATTATGAACATTGCCCATGTTCTACATGGAGGATATAATATGTTACTATTATGAACACTGCCCATGTTCTACATGGAGGATATAATATGTTACTATTATGAACACTGCCCATGTTTTACATGGAGGATATAATATGTTACCATTATGAACACTGCCCATGTTCTACATGGAGGATATAATATGTTACCATTATGAACACTGCCCATGTTTAACATGGAGGATATAATATGTTACCATTATGAACACTGCCCATGTTTTACATGGAGGATATAATATGTTACCATTATGAACACTGCCCATGTTTTACATGGAGGATATAATATGTTACCATTATGAACACTGCCCATGTTCTACATGGAGGATATAATATGTTACCATTATGAACATTGCCCATGTTCTACATGGAGGATATAATATGTTACTATTATGAACACTGCCCATGTTCTACATGGAGGATATAATATGTTACTATTATGAACACTGCCCATGTTTTACATGGAGGATATAATATGTTACCATTATGAACACTGCCCATGTTCTACATGGAGGATATAATATGTTACCATTATGAACACTGCCCATGTTCTACATGGAGGATATAATATGTTACCATTATGAACACTGCCCATGTTCTACATGGAGGATATAATATGTTACCATTATGAACACTGCCCATGTTTTACATGGAGGATATAATATGTTACCATTATGAACACTGCCCATGTTTTACATGGAGGATATAATATGTTGCAATGACAACAAGACATCTGAAATGATTGTGAATTTTTTATTCTTGTTGCCAAATACTTTGTACACAAACAAACATTCCAAAATTCTATACCAAAATTACACATTTTTCTGATTGAATTTAAATATTTTATTAAAACATTAACCCTAGTGAATAACAACAAGAAAAACATTTTCCTGAATCATTAAAGATTTTTTCAGAGTGATAACAACTACACTAAAATAGTTAATTTTTTATTACTTCATTGATATTTTGTGTGTTTTAGTATTTTCTAGTTGATACTAGTTCTGTTTTGTATGATGTAACAATGTAAATTGTTGGTCTGTATTTTGAATCAAAAAATAAATATATAAAATTAAATTAAAATAAAAAGACACATCGTCATCTGCTGACTGGAGGGGCAACACAGTTGAGGAACCAAAAGTTTATTTTCATTTATTTCATAAAAGTGTAATATTGTATTAAGTCGTTCTTAGAGAAGCATGTGTTGATTTATTCGTGTTTAATGAGTGAGAATTTAAAACAAACTTTAGACCCACTACATATTTACATTGAACCATAGTTCTGACATGGATCATTTAGACCCACTACATATTTACATTGATCCATAGTTCTGACATGGATCATTTAGACCCACTACATATTTACATTGAACCATAGTTCTGACATGGATCATTTTGACCCACTACATATTTACATTGAACCATAGTTCTGACATGGATCATTTAGACCCACTACATATTTACATTGAACCATAGTTCTGACATGGATCATTTTGACCCACTACATATTTACATTGAACCATAGTTCTGACATGGATCATTTAGACCCACTACATATTTACATTGAACCATAGTTCTGACATGGATCATTTAGACCCACTACATATTTACATTGAACCATAGTTCTGACATGGATCATTTTGACCCACTACATATTTACATTGAACCATAGTTCTGACATGGATCATTTAGACCCACTACATATTTACATTGAACCATAGTTCTGACATGGATCATTTAGACCCACTACATATTTACATTGAACCATAGTTCTGACATGGATCATTTAGACCCACTACATATTTACATTGAACCATAGTTCTGACATGGATCATTTAGACCCACTACATATTTACATTGAACCATAGTTCTGACATGGATCATTTAGACCCACTACATATTTACATTGAACCATAGTTCTGACATGGATCATTTTGACCCACTACATATTTACATTGAACCATAGTTATGACATGGATCATTTAGACCCACTACATATTTACATTGAACCATAGTTCTGACATGGATCATTTTGACCCACTACATATTTACATTGAACCATAGTTATGACATGGATCATTTAGACCCACTACATATTTACATTGAACCATAGTTCTGACATGGATCATTTAGACCCACTACATATTTACATTGAACCATAGTTATGACATGGATCATTTAGACCCACTACATATTTACATTGAACCATAGTTATGACATGGATCATTTAGACCCACTACATATTTACATTGAACCATAGTTCTGACATGGATCATTTAGACCCACTACATATTTACATTGAACCATAGTTCTGACATGGATCATTTAGACCCACTACATATTTACATTGAACCATAGTTCTGACATGGATCATTTAGACCCACTACATATTTACATTGAACCATAGTTCTGACATGGATCATTTTGACCCACTACATATTTACATTGAACCATAGTTCTGACATGGATTGTTTTGACCCCAGAGGCATGTCTTTTATCACAGCCAAAATGTGGTTTATTCCATTTTTCATGACTTTGTCAATCAGCTTGTTCTTAATACATCTAAATCCTGGTTTAGTGTTTCTGTATCAATATGGACTTTTAACAAATTAAAATCCTTTGTACTCCTACTACAATGTTAAAACATTCTACATTGTGACATCATTAAAATACTCCTACTACAATGTTAAAACATTCTACATTGTGACATCATTAAAATACTCCTACTACAATGTTAAAACATTCTACATTGTGACATCATTAAAATACTCCTACTACAATGTTAAAACATTCTACATTGTGACATCATTAAAATACTCCTACTACAATGTTAAAACATTCTACATTGTGACATCATTAAAATACTCCTACTACAATGTTAAAACATTCTACATTGTGACATCATTAAAATACTCCCACTACAATGTTACAACATTCTACATTGTGACATCATTAAAATACTCCTTCTACAATGTTAAAACATTCTACATTGTGACATCATTAAAATACTCCTACTACAATGTTAAAACATTCTACATTGTGACATCATTAAAATACACCTACTACAATGTTAAAACATTCTACATTGTGACATCATTAAAATACTCCTACTACAATGTTAAAGCATTCTACACTGTGACATCATTAAAATACCCCTACTACAACGTTAAAACATTCTACATTGTGACATTTCATTGATATCATGAAACAACTACTTCATGTATGTATTTTCTGATGTTTGATCAGAGATCTTTTATCAGAGCATCTCTTGTCACATTGATCCCAGCTATGAGATTTCTCTCCTGTGTGTGTTCTCTGGTGTATAGTCAGATGGCTAGATGTAACAAAACTATTCCCACATTGATCACAGCTATAAGGTTTCACTCCTGTGTGTGCTCTCAGATGTACTATCAGCCTGCTTGAGTGATTAAACCTCTTCCCACATTGAGTACAGTTATAAGGTTTCTCTACTGTGTGTATTTTCTGGTGTGATTTCAAATCTGTTCAACTAACAACTCTTTCCGCAGTCAGAGCAGTGGTATGGTTTCTCTCCCTTGTGTGCTCTCGGATGTACTATCAGGCAGCTTGAGTGAGTAAAATTCTTCCCACATTGATCACAGCTATATAAGGTTTCTCTCCAGTGTGAATTCTCATGTGTACTTTTAGTGATTCTGATCTTAAGTAACTCTTCCCACAATCAAAACAGTGGTGAGATTTCTCTCCTGTGTGTACTCGCTGGTGTATTTTAAATTCTGATGAAGATTTGCAACCTTTCCCACGGTCTGAGAAGCAATGAGATGTATTCCCTGCTGGTGATTCTTGAGGTGATATAAACTGGAGAGACTCTTCTCTGCCTCGTTAGCATCATGATGTTGAGGCTCCCCAGAGGATCCACAATAGTCACGTCTCTGTCCTGTGTAAACAACAAGTCAGACAGATGGTTAAAGGCCCACAACAGCAGAAATCCACTGTAAAATGTGATGCCAACAGCGTAGTCATGATGTTGTACAACAATTGACGTCTGTAAGAATGTTAAAATTACTTGAGAATTGTCTTAAGACAGTCAAGTGAGCAACAATAGTCATATTTAGTCTTGTTTTCACATTAGTAGTAACATCAATGATTTTAGGCTAGAAAAAAGTAAAAGTGGTTGACATCCTAAGCAGTGTGCCAGATTACTTTTGGTCTTCTATATAGGCCCCTTTCTGTGTTTGCTAAAATTGCAACAAGGGCGATGCACATGCAATTTGGTTGCAGAAACCCCTCCCTTCTAATGCAGAAACCCCTCCCTTCTAATGCAGAAACCCCTCCCTTCTAATGCAGAAACCCCTCCCTTCTAATGCAGAAACCCCTCCCTTCTAATGCAGAAACCCCTCCCTTCTAATGCAGAAACCCCTCACTTCTAATGCAGAAACCCCTCCCTTCTAATGCAGAAACCCCTCCCTTCTAATGCAGAAACCCCTCCCTTCTAATGCAGAAACCCCTCCCTTCTAATGCAGAAACCACTCCCTTCTAATGCAGAAACCCCTCCCTTCTAATGCAGAAACCCCTCCCTTCTAATGCAGAAACCACTAGTTATGGATGTTGTATATCTGCCTGGAGCAAAAAGGTGAGCAGAGATTGTAGTTTTTCCACGATGTATTCTGAATATGACAACACACTATCAGTGCAAGATCAGGATGCTACTCAAGGAACCTCACATTAATCTCTGTGTCTATTCACTAATTCACCCCCGTGGGGGAAAACTCAGGGGACTTCTCATAGGCTGACAGCAGATATAGCCTCCATTTCCAGGTTGCTTATGAGTGCATTTCACACTACTTTGGATTATAATTGTAAGGTTCATTTGAATGTCCTGATTAATATAATGTTTGTTTTTGTCAAAAATGTACTACTTTATATTTAAAAACGACTTCAACCAGTAAAATGTTCTTTGGCTACTATTCTAAAATGGATGACATTTTTTTATTTATTATCCATCTTCAGACAATACCCCATAATGACATCACAATACCCCATAATGACATCACAATATCCCATAATGACATCACAATACCCCATAATGACATCACAATACCCCATAATGACATAACAATACCCCATAATGACATCACAGTACCCCATAATGACATCACAATACCCCATAAAAGTGAATAAAAGTTTAGAAATGCTTGCATACCAGGGAACTTTTGGCTAAACCAACTATATCATACTACGACCAATAAGCAAACTACAAACTCAATGTACGTCACAAATAGTACAGTTAGTATGAGTATTCCAACACAGCTCAGGTCTCTGGGCTGCCATTTTGTTTCTGTTTAAAACCCAGGTTGCCCCTTTAAAAAAGCCACACAACAAACAACCAATCTGCAGTTGAAACAATAACAAAGCTGTCATTCTTTTTTTACTCCAATGTTTAGAAACAAATGTCAGATTTCCCCTTTAACACCACACACATCAGTCCCACAACTGCCTCTGTTTTTAACACAGTAACGGTACCTACAGTTGAAGTCCAAAGTTTACATACACCTTCGCCAAATACATTTCATCTCATCACAATTCCTGGCATTTAATCCTAGTAAAAATTCTCTTCTCAGTTCTGCCCACAAATGTTCTATACGATTGTGGTCAGGGCTTTGTGATGGCCACTCCAATACCAGCCACAATTGTACCCGAAGACAGGAAGTGCCTATTCCTCATCTCACCAAGGATAAACTTCAACTCAATCGCCAGTACTGGCAACATCGTGTGGAAGCTGTAGGCATTGTAAACTGGACGCTATCTATTTTCCCTTGCCATAGACAATACAGACTGGCGGAGGGATATTTTTTGTGTTTTTTTGTGAACAGTTTTCCTTGGGATTTTGCCTCCTACACACGTTCTGTTATAGTCACAGACATGATTTAACCAGTTTTAGAGACTTCGGAGTGTTTTCTATCCACACATACTAATCATATGCATATACTATATTCCTGGCATGAGTATCAGGACGTTGAAATTTTGCGCGATTTTTAACAAAAAGCTGCAAAAATTCGCAGCCTCTTTAATTAAGAGGTTTTAAAGAATCCAAGACACGCCCCCAACATCAGTCAAATGGTGGTGATGTCTGATCTTCCACCAGAGCCACGTAGTACTTTCCTACAAGGTTCGTTACACTGCTAGCTGGTAGGACTCCTTTGATGGATTAGACTATAGCTGAGATCCCAATACCCATGTAAACATAGCTTACTGACAGATCAATGAGGTTAGATCCAATACCCATGTAAACATAGCTTACTGATAGATCAATGAGGTCAGATCCCAATACCCATGTAAACAGCTTACTGACAGATCAATGAGGTTAGTTCCAATACCCATGTAAACATAGCTTACTGACAGATCAATGAGGTTAGATCCAATACCCATGTAAACATAGCTTACTGATAGATCAATGAGGTTAGATCCAATACCCATGTAAACATAGCTTACTGGCAGATCGATGAGGTTAGATCCAATACCCATGTAAACATATCTTACTGACAGATCAATGAGGTTAGATCCAATACCCATGTAAACATATCTTACTGACAGATCAATGAGGTTAGATCCAATACCCATGTAAACATATCTTACTGATAGATCAATGAGGTTAGATCCAATACCCATGTGTTGCGAACAGGTCGATTGTAGCGGTAGTCGTTTCGATGGAGAATAACTTGACAGTTATTTTGACCGCGGTGGTTATTGTTGTCGTGGTTTCGTGGAAGAAACCGTTGTTGTGCATCATCTTTCAACGCTCCAATACCTGATAATGACCAAACCTGTTTAGGCTTTTGGGGAATTTAACTTCAATTAACCTGAAAGTGTTCATAGTATAAACATCTGTTGGGTTGGTAGAATGTGGAAAGACCCACCTCATTGGTTAATATTCCCGGTAGTAGGAACATCTGTAGGGTTGGTAGAATGTGGAAAGACCCACCTCATTGGTTAATATTCCCTGTAGTAGAAACATCTGTTGGGTTGGTAGAATGTGGAAAGACCCACCTCATTGGTTAATATTCACTGTAGTAGAAACATCTGTTGAGTTGGTAGAATGTGGAAAGACCCACCTCATTGGTTAATATTCCCTGTAGTAGAAACATCTGTTGGGTTGGTAGAATGTGGAAAGACCCACCTCATTGGTTAATATTCACTGTAGTAGAAACATCTGTTGAGTTGGTAGAATGTGGAAAGACCCACCTCATTGGTTAATATTCACTGTAGTAGAAACATCTGTTGAGTTGGTAGAATGTGGAAAGACCCACCTCATTGGTTAATATTCACTGTAGTAGAAACATCTGTTGAGTTGGTAGAATGTGGAAAGACCCACCTCATTGGTTAATATTCACTGTAGTAGAAACATCTGTTGAGTTGGTAGAATGTGGAAAGACCCTCCTCATTGGTTAATATTCCCTGTAGTAGAAACATCTGCTGGGTTGGTAGAATGTGGAAAGACCCACCTCATTGTTTAATATTCCCTGTAGAAACATCTGTTGGGTTGGTAGAATGTGGAAAGACCCACCTCATTGGTTAATATTCACTGTAGTAGAAACATCTGTTGAGTTGGTAGAATGTGGAAGTAGGTTTTAAATTCATACTTATTACACATCTGCAGTTGTCTGACTATTATATTATTATTTAATGAAAGAAATGTAAAAATGCACTTTTTGTCTGGAAATAAAATAAACATTTATCTGCGTTAACCACTCCAGTCAACAGATGGCGATATGCGTTTTTCAGGCGACGCTATCAGAGTGACGTATAATGTAGTGGACGGGACGATTCTTCAACAACATCTCGTCAGCCACCTCGGTAGCTTCCTAGCGGAAACGTTCAAGCTTTTCAGACTGCTTCGGTATATATTTACTTCTGTATTTGGAACATAATTCTGTCTTTTAACTAGTTTCCCCATTTCATGTCATATTTCCGTTTAGTCAGGTAACGGTAGCTGGCTTGATAAATGAGCCTATCACTAGGCTAGTCACTAACTAGCTAGGTTAGCTGGCTAACATCCCCGACCATGAGCTCAGCAAGCTGCTGCCCTCCTGCTAAAAAAGAGGTCTGCTGGAAGGAGAAAGAAGGTATTTGGCTGAACGTTGTCGTGAAAGAGGAGAATGAAGAGGAGGATGTCACAGTAAACGAAGAAGTAGAGGGTGAGGCTGTTACACAGAAAGAAGAGGAAGAAAACGATTATACTTTTTTTGGAGTGAATGAAGGAGAGATAACTGTCATATTGAAGGACGAGGAGAGGGAAGAAGAGGAGGAGACAGAAGATCTGAGTAACACCAGTAAGTCCTGTCTTGAAAATAGTTGTTGAACTGATACGAGGTTTTAAAACGACATTCTACTCTAGTTCTGAGCTTAAATGCCGTTTTTTAATGTAGGAATTGATAAAGCTACACTGTAAGATGTGAATACCATCAAGAAGCTGGCCAACAACAAAACTTTAATGGATTTGCACCCAAAATCACAACTTAAATGTCTCACGGAATGGACTTGCCTTCATTCAATACTGCAATTCCACTGTATTAAACTGGAGGCGATTTCCAGCCCACCGTTGACTGCGGTCAAGTGAGCCGACAGTCGCAAAACGCGGTCAGGCCATCTGCTCTTCGGTTTCTTCCTGAATTTGCGAGCGCGAATACACTTTACGGAATGTCGGTTTTTTTCAGGTAGGGAAACTGAGTTGAATGGACTCTCATGCACAGGTTGTCGAGACGATGGCTACAAATCATTACAAGCAAACCGTTTGAAGCACACTTATTCAATCTTCCATAATAAAAATGATACCAAATCGTTTATTTAATTTTCGCGTTATCATAAAGTACTTTATCATTGCTAGAGTGTCAAGCGTAGGCTGGACTGGTGTAAACGCTACAACATACAATGACATTCTAGACCATTCTATAGGCCTCTCTGACTAAGAACCACACAGAGACCTGCATTTTGTAGTGGCTTTAATAACACTTGTGAAAACTGACTTCAGGTGATTGAGGGATCTAGTCTAGATTAAACATCATAGGAAGTTTTATCATGTGGAGGTTTCATTCAGGTCTCTGTTTAATTAAATCATCTGTTTGTCTTTGACAGGAGAGAGACCAGACTCTCCTTCTGACAGCAGGAAGAGTCCTTCAGGGAAACCAGACCCCAAGACGTCCAAACCAGCAGGACGACATCACTGCTCCCAGTGTGGAAAGCGCTTTACTCAGTTAGGGAGCCTGAGAACACATAAGAGAATACACACTGGAGAGAAGCCATACCACTGTTCCCAATGTGGAATGACGTTTACCCAGTTAGGGAGCCTGCAAACGCATGAGAGGGGACACACAGGGGAAAAGCTTTTCCAATGTTCCCATTGTGGAAAGAGTTTTGGCCAGGTAGGAAACCTGAACAAGCATGAGAGGACACACACAGGTAAGAAGATGTACCGCTGCTCCCAGTGTGGAGAGAGATTTACCCGGTTAAGGTACCTGAAAGAGCATGAAAGAATACATACAAATACACAGGAGGAGAAGACATACCACTGCTCTCATTGTGGAAAGACATTTTCCCAGTCAGAGAACCTGAAAACACATGAGAGAATCGAGAGGCTGTGTTCTGACTTGTGTTTTTGACTGAGAATGTGTGTGTTTGTTTGGGCTGTCAGACTTGAGTTCACTTCGTATAATGTTAGTGCACTATTTTTAATTGTGATTAATCCATTGTCTCAAAGAGTTAAAAACACACTGAAAACATCCAAGATACATACTATATACAGCTAAAATCTACAATGCCATGTAAACACAAGATGACATTGAGGTTAAATAAAGTGTGATTTATCAATGGAACATATTTTGACAGGTCCACTGTGTGTCTCTGTAGAGTCATAATATCCATAACAACTAGAGGTCAAACAGGGAGATGGTTCCATTCATTTTCCCCACAGGGCTGTGTTTTGTTTAGACTCACCCTGGTGTGATGTTTTGATAACCATGTAAACCTCTCTGGGACAAGGTGACTGAGGACACAGTGTGTTGTCAATTTATTGTCATGTTTTTAAAATGGTATGACTGCCTTTATTTTAGCTGGATCCCAGGAAGAGTAGCTGCTGCCTTGGCAGGAACTAATGGGGATCCACAATAAACCCCAGGAAGAGTAGCTGCTGCCTTGGCAGGAACTAATGGGGATCCATAATAAACCCCAGGAAGAGTAGCTGCTGCCTTGGCAGGAACTAATGGGGATCCATATTAAACCCCAGGAAGAGTAGATGCTGCCATGGCAGGAACTAATGGGGATCCATAATAAACCCCAGGAAGAGTAGCTGCTGCCTTGGCAGGAACTAATGGGGATCCATAATAAACCCCAGGAAGAGTAGCTGCTGCCTTGGCAGGAACTAATGAGGATGTCTCTCTCTACTCTCAGATTCGAAAATGCTAATTAGCATCAAAGTAGACAACATGCCTACAAATCCCTGCAAGCTCCTGCAATTCATCTCTAACCAACACATTTCACAGAACAGTTCACATAATTGTCCATTGAAATAAATGTTGACAATTTAATCACTGCTACATTAAGGCCTGATTGGTGGAGTGCTGCAGAGATGGTTGTCCTTCTGGAAGGTTCTCCCGTCTCCACAGAGGAAATCTGGAGCTCTGTCAGAGTGAACATCGGGTTCTTGTTCACCTCCTTGACCAAGGCCCTTCTCCCCCGATGTCTCAGTTTGGCCGGGTGGCCAGCTCTAGAAAGAGTATTGGTGGTTCCAAACTTCTTCCATTTAAGAATGATGGCGGCCATTGTGTTCATGGGGACCGTCAATGCTACAGACATTTTTTGTACCTTTCCACAGAGCTGTGCCTCGACACAATCCTGTCTCAGAGCTCTACGGACAATTCCTTTGACCTCATGGCTTGGTTTTTGCTCTGACATATATAGACAGCTGTCTACATTTCCAAATCATGTCTAATGAATTGAATTTACCACAGGTGGACTCCAATCAAGTTGTAGAAACATCTCAAGGATGATCAATGGAATCAGGATGTCTGAGCTCAATATTGAGTCTCATAGCAAAGGGTCTGAATACTTAAGTAAAGACATTTGCAAAAATGTCAAACCTGTTTTTGTTTTGTTATTATGGGGTTTTGTGTGTCGGTTGATGAGGGGAAAAACATATTACATTTTAGAATGAAGCTGTAATGTAACTAAATGTGGAATAAGTGAAGGGGTCTGAATACTTAATGAATACACTGTATACCACTGGAAGAGGTTTCTATCATTGGCAGTTTTGTACACAGTCAGGTGATACGTGGTATAGAAAGTCCAATCTTAGGAGAGAACATGGGAGGCACTATACTGTGTGTCTGCAGGTGTCTATCTGGTCAAAACCACTGATACAGGTGCCCCTCCACCCTCTGGTGGGATGGATCATGTCTACAGAGAAACCTACATTCAAATACTTAGATTTGTGTGTATTGGGTATATGTTGTGAAATATTAGATATTACTTGTTAGATATTACTGCAGTGTCGGAGCTAGAAACACAAGCATTTTGCTACACCTGCAATAACATTTGCTAAACACGTGTATGTGACCAATAAAATGTGATTTTGATTTGAAATAAACGTCCTATTTATCAAAGGTGATTTTGGATGGAGTCAAAATGACTCCAAAGGATTTTAATTTGTTAAAAGTCCTTATTGATACAGAAACACTAAACCAGGATTTAGATGTATTAAGAACAAGTTGATTGACAAGTCATGAAAAATTGGATGAATTGAATGAACCACATTTTGGCTGTGATAAAAGATATGCCTCAGTTCAAAATGATCCATGTCAGAACTATGGTTCAATGTAAATATGTAGTGGGTCTAAATGATCCATGTCAGAACTATGGTTCAATGTAAATATGTAGTGGGTCTAGAGTTTGTTTTAAATTATCACTCATTAAACACGAATCAATCAACACATGCTTCTCTTTGAACGACTTAATATGATAATCAACTTTAATGAAATAAATGAAAAATAAACTTTTGGTTCCTCAACTGCGTTGCCACTCCAGTCAGCAGATGGCGATGTGCGTCTTTTAGGTTCAGGCGACGCTGCCAGTGTGACGTATAATCTAGTGGACGGGACGCTCCTTCAACAACAACAGTTAGACACCTCGGTAGCTTTATAGCAAACATAGCTACAACATTCACTCTCTTTACACTGTTTTGGTGTATGTTAGTCGCTGTGTATTAAACACACTTCTGTCGTATGTACGTGTTGGCCCATTTAATGATATAATTACGTTGTTTGTCAGCTAGCTGGTTTGCTAAATTAGCTTAGAACTAGGCTAGTTGCTAATGCTAGCTAGCGAACATCTCCGACCATGAGTTCACTAAGTTACTCTCCTCCTGCTAAAGAAGAAGAGGTCTTCTGGACGGAGAAAGAAGTTCTCCTGAAAGAGGAGGAGGAAGAGAAGGATGTTACAATACAAAAACAAGTAGAGGGTGAGGCTGTTACCGTGAAAGAAGAAGAGAAAGACGTTTCAGTGGAAGAAAAGGAAGTCTCGTTCAGAGTGAAAGAGGAGGAGGATGCTACAGTAAAAGAAGAGGAAGCGGAGAGAGGAGGATGCAGTTTTTGGAGTGAAAGAGGAGGAGGAGGACGAAGAGGAGGAGGGGGAGATGACTGTCACATCGAAAAAGGAGGAGGAGGACGAAGAGGAGGAAACTGGATATCTGGGCCCGGTTTCCCCAACGCATCTTAAGGCATCCTATGGTTTTAACGGTGAACTCAGCCGTAAGATGGTTTTGAGAAACCGGGCCGTGATTAACACTAGTAAGTACTGTCTTAAAAACAGAGGCACAAACTCTGCAGTTGTTGAACTGATGTGTGGTGTTAAAGGGGAAATATGTAATTGCTACATTTATATTATTTATAGCCATTGATTCTTGAAGAATATAACACATACCTCATGAGCTTAGTTCAACTGTTGTACCCCATCAGGTTGCCAAATAAGATTTTTTTACTCCAATGTTTAGAAACAATGTGAATCAACACTGTAGAGCCTCAACATGGTTAAAACTATCATGTTGATTTCATGGATGGTCAGTCCTTGCATCCGTAGGTCTGTCTATGAATTTGGGAGTAGTTACATTTCTCTAGACCCATCCATCATCTTATTACCAAAACAGTGGTGGAATGACATCTTTGTTATTGTTTGATCTGCAGATTGGTTGATCGATTTGATTTGGCTTTTTTAAAGGGACAACCTAGGATTTAAACGGCAACAAAATGCCTGCCCTGAGACTTGGTTTGGTAAACAGCTGAGGGATGGGGGCTGGATAAATGTAACCACTCTCACATTCAATTCATTTCCCTCGTGCACCTATTTTAGCAAACACAGAAAGGGGCCTATATTGATGACCAAAGGTTGTCTGGCACACTGCTTAGGGGTTCAGCAACTGTAATAACTTATTTATAGCCGACAATCATCGATGTTACTACTAATGTGAAAACAAGACAAAATATGACTATTGTTGCTCACTTGACTGTCTTAAGACAATTGTCAAATCATTGTAACATTCATTACAGACGTCAATTGTTGTACAACATCATGGCTACGCTGTTGTCATCACCTTTTACAGTGGATTTCTGCTGTTGTGGGCCTTTAACCATCTGTCTGACTTGTTGTTCACACAGGAGAGAGATGTGACTATCGTGGATCCTCTGGGGAGCCTCAACAACATCATGAAGCTGACGAGGCAGGGAAGAGTCCCTCCAGATCATATCACCTCAAGAATCACCAGTGGAGACCAACAGGGAAGAAACCTCACTGCTGCTCTGACTGTGGGAAGAGTTACTTAAGATCAAATTCACTAAAAGTACACATGAGAATTCACACTGGAGAGAAACCTTATAGCTGTGATCAATGTGGGAAGAGTTTTACTACATCTAGCCATCGGATTATACACCAGAGAACACACACAGGAGAGAAATCGTATAGCTGTGATCAATGTGGGAAGAGTTTTACTACATCTAGCCATCGGATTATACACCAGAGAACACACACAGGAGAGAAATCGTATAGCTGTGATCAATGTGGGAAGAGTTTTACTCAGTCAAGCAGCCTGTTATCTCACCAGAGAACACACACAGGAGAGAAACCTTACAGCTGTTATCAATGTGGGAAGAGTTTTACTCAGTCAAGCAGCCTGTTATCTCACCAGAGAACACACACAGGAGAGAAACCTTACAGCTGTTATCAATGTGGGAAGAGTTTTACTCAGTCAAGCAACCTGGTATCACACCAGAGAACACACACAGGAGAGAAACCTTATAGTTGTGAACAATGTGGGAAGAATTTTACTACATCCAGCCATCTGATTATACACCAGAGAACACACACAGGAGAGAAACCTTATAGCTGTGAACAATGTGGGAAGAATTTTACTACATCCAGCCATCTGATTATACACCAGAGAACACACCCAGGAGAGAAACCTCATAGCTGTGGTCAATGTGACAAGAGATACTCTGATAACAGATCTCTGATCAAACATCAGAAAATACATTAATGATGGAGTTGTTTCATGATATCAATGAATTAATGTCACAATGTAGAATGTTTAAACATTGTAGAAGGAGTATTTTAATGATGTCACAATGTAGAATGTTTTAACATTGTAGAAGGAGTATTTTAATGATGTCACAATGTAGAATGTTTTAACATTGTAGTAGGAGTATTTTAATGATGTCACAATGTAGAATGTTTTAACATTGTAGAAGGAGTATTTTAATGATGTCACAATGTAGAATGTTTTAACATTGTAGAAGGAGTATTTTAATGATGGCACAATGTAGAATGTTTTAACATTGTAGTAGGAGTATTTTAATGATGTCACAATGTAGAACAATAAACGTTTGCCCCCTGTTCAATTGATTTCTGCATGATATGGATATTAGCCTCAGGGGGAAAATCCAGGCTCTGAATTGAAAGAGTGCTATTTATATGATATAACAGAAAGTGACTAACACAAAAAGAGCTGTGTTACACTTACAGCATTGGTGACCCACTGGAATCAAAATGTAGCTAGATGTTTTCTACAAGTTGTCCTCTAACCAGTGATGTACACATTGTTCCCAGATTCCGTGTGGTTTTTGAGCTGTTAGTTTTAACAGGACAAACTCATCTCCCCACTCTCACACAAATGATTTCAACATGATATCGATGAGGGATGAAAAATAAGTGTTTTGCGTTCCTTTGTTTATCAACCCCTAAATGTAAATGCATCTCTCCAAAATGTAGCTGACTGTCTTCTGCAGGTTGTCCTCTAACCAGGGAGGTAAAATATATCTCCCATTTCCATGTGTTTTTAGTTGTGTTAGTTTCAACAGCACCAACAATCTGATTTGTCCTCTAACCAGGGAGGTAAAATATATCTCCCATTTCCATGTGTTTTTAGTTGTGTTAGTTTCAACAGCACCAACAACCTGATTTGTCCTCTAACCAGGGAGGTAAAATATATCTCCCATTTCCATGTGTTTTTAGTTGTGTTAGTTTCAACAGCACCTACAACCTGATTTGTCCTCTAACCAGGGAGGTAAAATATATCTCCCATTTCCATGTGTTTTTAGTCGTGTTAGTTTCAACAGCACCAACAACCTGATTTCCCCCCTAATTGATATCAGTGATTTATTGCTACTTGTCAGAACAACAGTGTTTCTGGTGCTGGTGCATTTTAAAAGGTGCTTGTTTCAGTAAGATGATTATTGTTGCAGATGTTTGTGCAGATGGTACATTTTATGTTGAGGTTTTCAGTATCACAAATGGTTTCTGCATATTGGTTATTCATTTGGACACATTAAAGCTGTGTTTTGACATTGGGCTGTACCACCAAGCTAAATGTCATTGAAAAGACGTTGAAAAGAAGACGATACCCAACGTCCAATATACGTTTGGTTTTAGTTGAAGGTTGTAAATATTTATTTTCAGGTTGTTGTTAATAACGACTTGAAAACAACTTAATTTCAATGTTCGTGCAGTTTAGACACATTGACTGTTGTTGAAAATATTGAATCAACTATTTCACCAAACCAGAACCTGTGAATTCAACTAGACTTTATTACAAACAGTAACAAAGCTGAACAATTCCATGGAAGAACTGACTCTTCATTCTTAGTACTTGGCTTTTATACAGTCTGATCCTTACATAACATTCTAACCACTAGGCTACCCTGCTGCCCCAATAATACACTAAATACATGTAATATAGCCTATACAGTCTGATCCTTACATAACATTCTAACCACTAGGCTACCCTGCTGCCCCAATAATACACTAAATACATGTAATATAGCCTATACAGTCTGATCCTTACATAACATTCTAACCACTAGGCTACCCTGCTGCCCCAATAATACACTAAATACATGTAATATAGCCTATACAGTCTGATCCTTACATAACATTCTAACCACTAGGCTACCCTGCTGCCCCAATACTACACTAAACACATGTAATATAGCCTATACAGTCTGATCCTCACATAACATTCTAACCACTACCCTGCTGACCCAATACTACACTAAACACATGTAATATAGCCTATACAGTCTGATCCTCACATAACTTTCTAACCACTACCCTGCTGCCCCAATAATACACTAAATACATGTAATATAGCCTATACAGTCTGATCCTTACATAACATTCTAACCACTACCCTGCTGCCCCAATAATACACTAAATACATGTAATATAGCCTATACAGTCTGATCCTTACATAACATTCTAACCACTAGGCTACCCTGCTGCCCCAATAATACACTAAATACATGTAATATAGCCTATACAGTCTGATCCTTACATAACATTCTAACCACTAGGCTGCTGCCCCAATAATACACTAAATACATGTAATATAGCCTATACAGTCTGATCCTTACATAACATTCTAACCACTACCCTGCTGCCCCAATAATACACTAAATACATGTAATATAGCCTATACAGTCTGATCCTTACATAACATTCTAACCACTAGGCTACCCTGCTGCCCCAATAATACACTAATTACATGTAATATAGCCTATACAGTCTGATCCTTACATAACATTCTAACCACTAGGCTACCCTGCTGCCCCAATAATACACTAAATACATGTAATATAGCCTATACAGTCTGATCCTTACATAACATTCTAACCACTACCCTGCTGCCCCAATAATACACTATATACATGTAATATAGCCTATACAGTCTGATCCTTACATAACATCATCACTCCACTTCATGAATCTACCCTGCCGTCCCAATATTGTGAGAGGTGATATTCTCCTGGACCAGACAGCATCACAGGTGATATTCTCCTGGACCAGACAGCATCACAGGCGGTATTCTCCTGGACCAGACAGCATCATAGGTGATATTCTCCTGGACCAGACAGCATCACAGGTGATATTCTCCTGGACCAAACAGCATCACAGGTGGTATTCTCCTGGACCAGACAGCATCACAGGTGATATTATCCTGGACCAAACAGCATCACAGGTGGTATTCTCCTGGACCAGACAGCATCACAGGTGATATTCTCCTGGACCAGACAGCATCACAGGTGATATTCTCCTGGACCAGACAGCTGGGTGAATACACTATATATACAATAGTATGTGGACACCCCTTCAAATTAGTAGATTGGGCCATTTCAGCCACACCAGTTGCTGACAGGTGTTTAAATTTAAGCACACAGCCATGCAATCTCCATAGACAAACATTGGCAGTAGAATGGCCTTACTGAAGAGCTTTCAGTAACATTCAATGTGGCACCGTCATAGGATGGCACCTTTCCAACAAGTCAGTTTGTCAAATTCCTGCCCTGCTGGAGCTGCCTGGTCGACTGTAAGTACTGTTATTGTGAAGTGGAAACATCTGGGACCAACAACGGCTCAGCCAAGAAGTAGTGGGCCACACAAGCTCACAGAACAGGACCGCCGAGTGCTGAAGAGTGTAACGTGTAAAAATCGCCTGTACTTGGTTGCAACACTCACTAACGAGATCCAAACTGCCTCTGGAAGCAACATCAGCACAATAAACTGTTTGTCAGGAGCTTCCTGAAATGGGTTTCCACGGCCGAGCAGCTGCATACAAACCTAAGATCAATATGGGCAATGTCAAGCGTCGGCTTGAGTGGTGTAAAACTCACAGCCACTGGACTCTGGAGCAGTGGATACGTATTCTCTGGAGTAATGAATCATCTTCACCTTCTAGCAATCCAACGCACTAATCTGGGTTTGGAGGATGCCAGGAGAACGCTACCTGCCCTAATGCATAGTGACAACTGTAAAGTTTGGTGGATGAGGAATAATGGTCTGGGGCTGTTTTTCATGGTTTGGGCCCCTTAGTTCCAGTTCAGGGAAATCTTAATGCTACAGCATAGAATGACATTCTAGAGGAATCTGTGCTTCCAACTTTGTGGCAACAGATTGGGGAAGGCCCTTTCCTGTTTCAGCATGACAACGCCCCTGTACACAAAGTGAGTTCAATACATGAATGGTTAGTTGAGATTGGTGTGGAAGAACTTCACAAAGCCCTGACATTAAAAACGTCAAACACCTTTGGGATGAATTGGAACGGTGACTGCGAGCCCACATACTTTTGTTGATTTCGTGTATATACTGCAGGCAGGCAGGCAGGCAGGCAGGCAGGCCCTCCTCTCCTCTTCTCCCACTCTTCTCTTCCCCCCCTCATCTCCTCTTCTCCCCCCTCTCTTCTCCTCTTCTCCCCCCTCCTCTCCTCTTCTCCCTTCTCTCTTCTCCTCTTCTCCCCCCCTCTCCTCTCCTCTTCTCCCTTCTCTCCTCCCTCCTCTCCTCTCCCTTCTCTCCTCTCCTATTCTCTCCCCTCTCCTCTTCTCCCTTCTCTCCTCTCCTCTTCTCCCCCTCTCTTCTCCTCTTCTCCCCCTCTCCACTCCTCTTCTCCCTACTCTCCTCTCCTCTTCTCCCTTCTCTCCTCTCCTCTTCTCCCCCCTCTTCTCCCTTCTCTCCTCTCCTATTCTCCCCCCTCTCCTCTCCTCATCTCCCCCCTCTCCTCTCCTCATTTCCCCCCTCTCCTCTTCTCCCCCTCTCCTCTCCTCTCCTCTCCTCTCCTCTTCTCCTCCCTCTCCTCTCCTCATCTCCCCCTCTCCTCTTCTCCCCCTCTCCCCCTCTCCTCTTCTCCTCCCTCTCCTCTTCTCCCCCTCTCCTCTTCTCCTCCCTCTCCTCTCCTCTTCTCCCCCTTTCCCCTTCTTCTACCTCCCCTTACTTTATTTAATATAAATTAAAGGATGGGAGGGAGACAGAGAAGGGGAGGGGAAGGGAAGTAGGGTAGAGAGGGAGGAGGGGGAGAGAGAGAGAATATATTTTTATCACTGTCTTCTCACCAGTGATGTCATCATAACCAGTATCCTTTTCCTCTCTTGTCCCAGCCCAGCCTGACCCTGACATATAGCATCAGGCCTGTTGAGTTGACTTGGGTAACAGACTTCTAGCTTCTACACCACATCCCCCCTTCTCCTGCTCTAACATGAGACCTCATCAGTACTCATTTGGGGTGCTGGTACTGTTTATATTTAGGTGCTGGAACATTAAGCCAATATTCTATAAGAGGTGAACTCAAGCAGTAGAAAGTTAGAGGTGATATTATAGGACACACTATGTGAAACGTTGCTGCTCTGTCAGCAGTTTCCTGTGGAGTTTTTCAGTTTGCTGTAGTGAGTTCAACCACTGATCCAAGATAAGTTGCTAAGAAGTTTATCTCACATCAAAGACCCAACGAACGAATGACATAGAAGTCATATAGCCGAGCAGTACGTTCCAGTCTTCAGTCCTCTCTACATGACAGTGACTTGTGTATGTCAGTGGAGCCCCAGTTAGAGACAGACATGATACCTGCAGTGGTACTGATGACCCTGTTGTGGAGCACAGGTATGATGCTGTTATACTGATATACACTTGTGACAGTTACTGAGATATGATTTAATATTGTAAGATATATTAATATTTGCAGGGTTAGTAAAATAACATACAACTGGAAGCAGACAGTAAAAATGTGTCTCAAAGCAGGACAATGATGTGATCACCTGTAAATGTACTTTACTGTAGTCTAACTGTCCATCTGGGGACAGGCACTAATGTCAGTTAAGTTGTGATGGTGTCATGCATCTGACTGTTGTATATTCAGTGTGTCAATGATTGATTGTATCTGTCTCTATGTAAATGAATGAGAGTATATATTATGTATTATATATTATATTGGTGTTATGTTAGAGTAGGAGAAGGGAGGGGTGTAGATGATAGAGTTCTATGAGCTGAGTCAAGATCAACAGGTCCAACACTATACGTCACGAAGAGAGAGAGAACAAGAGAGAGATGGAATAGAGAGGAGGGTGGGGAGAGAGATTTGAGGAGAGATGGGAGGGGAGAGAGAATGGGAGGGGAGGGGGGAGGGGAGGGGATATGGGAGGGGAGGAGAGAGAGAATAGGAGGAGAGATGGGAGGGGAGAGAGAATGGGAGGGGAGGGGGGAGGGGAGGGGATATGGGAGGGGAGGGGAGAGAGAATGGGAGGAGAGATGGGAGGGGAGGGCATAGAGCAAGATAGGACAGAGAGAAAATGTTTGAGGAGAGAGGAGGGGAGGGGGGGAGGGTAGAAGAGAGAGGAGGGTAGGGGAGAGAGACGGGGGGAGGGGAGAGAGGATGGGAGGCGAGGGGAGAGAGGAGGGGAGGGGAGAGAGAAGGGTATAGGAGAGAGGTTGGTAGGGGAGAGAGGAGGGTAGGGGAGAGAGAAGGGGAGGGGAGAGAGAAGGGGAGGGGAGAGAGGAGGGGAGGGGAGAGAGAAGGGTAGGGGAGAGATGAGGGTGGGGGTGAGAGAGATATGTCGAGGACAGAGGAAGGTAGGGGAGAGAGGAGAAGAGTTTTAGAAAAAGAGGTAGAGGAGAGAGGAATATAGGGCACAGATGGTAGGGGTGAGAGAAGGGGAGGAGAGAGAGGAGGGTAGGGGAGAGTGGAGGGTAGGGGAGAGTGGAGGGTAGAGGAGAGAGAAGGGTGGAGGAGAGAGGAGGGTAGGGGAGAGTGGAGGGTAGAGGAGAGAGAAGGGTGGAGGAGAGAGAAGGGTGGAGGAGAGAGGAGGGTGGGGTGTAGAGGAGAGAGAAGGGTGGAGGAGAGAGGAGGGGAGGGGAGGGTGGAGGAGAGAGAAGGGTAGGGTGGAGGGTAGAGGAGAGAGAACGGTGGATGAGAGAGGAGGGTGGAGGAGAGAGAAGGGTAGGGGAGGGTGGAGGGTAGAGGAGAGAGAAGGGTGGAGGAGAGAGGAGGGTGAAGGAGAGAGAAGGGTGGAGGAGAGAGAAGGGTGGAGGAGAGAGGAGGGTGAAGGAGAGAGAAGGGTGGAGGAGAGAGGAGGGTGAAGGAGAGAGAAGGGTGGAGGAGAGAGGAGGTTAGGGGAGGGTGGAGGGTATAGGAGAGAGAAGGGTGGAGGAGAGAGAAGGGTGGAGGAGAGAGGATGGTAGGGGAGGGTGGAGGGTGGAGGAGAGAGAAGGGTAGGGTGGAGAGAGGAGGGTGGAGGAGAGAGGAGGGTAGAGGAGAGAGAAGGGTGGAGGAGAGAGGAGGGTGGAGGAGAGAGAAGGGTAGAGGAGAGAGAAGGGTGGAGGAGAGAGGAGGGTGAAGGAGAGAGAAGGGTGGAGGAGAGAGGAGGGGAGGGGAGGGTGGAGGGTATAGGAGAGAGAAGGGTGGAGGAGAGAGAAGGGTGGAGGAGAGAGGATGGTAGGGGAGGGTGGAGGGTAGAGGAGAGAGAAGGGTAGAGGAGAGAGAAGGGTGGAGGAGAGAGGATGGTAGAGGAGAGAGGAGGGTAGGGGAGGGTGGAGGGTAGAGGAGGAGAGAGAAGGGTGGAGGAGAGAGGAGGGTGGAGGAGAGAGAAGGGTGGAGGAGAGAGGATGGTAGAGGAGAGAGGAGGGTAGGGGAGGGTGGAGGGTAGAGGAGGAGAGAGAAGGGTGGAGGAGAGAGGAGGGTGGAGGAGAGAGAAGGGTGGAGGAGAGAGGATGGTAGAGGAGAGTGGAGGGTAGGGGAGGGTGGAGGGTAGAGGAGGAGAGAGAAGGGTGGAGGAGAGAGGAGGGTGGAGGAGAGAGGAGGGTAGAGGAGAGAGCGAGAGGATGGAAGAGGTAATGAAGAGTAGGGGAGAGAGCGATTTGTGAAGGAGAAAGGAGGGTAGGGGAGAGGAGGGCAGGAGAGAGAATTGTAGAGGAGAGAGGAGAGGTGAGGGGAGATTGGAGGGTTGGGGATAGAGGGTAGGGGACAGAGAGGAAGGTAGAGGAGGGAAGGGGAGAGTGAAGAGAGGAGGGTAGTGGAGAGAGATTTGAGGAGAAAGGTGGGTAGGGGAGAGGAGGGTAGGAGGGAGGGAAGGGTAGAGCAGAGAGGGGGAATGTGTTTACACATAGGTGTTGTTGCACCATACCAACGATAAGCCTGTCTTCCCCATCACATCATGAAATGTCATGTTGATGTTCATTTAACCTCTGTCTCTCTCTTCCTGACTCCTCCCTTTCTCCTTTGTTTCACTCTGTCTCTCTGTCTCTTTCTCTCTATTTCTCCTCTGTCTCTCTCTTTCTCCTCTTTCTCTCTCTTTCTCCTCAGATCTCCAGGCTCAAAGCGTCAGCCCACCAGGTAGGTAGAGTATAAATCTACAGTGATTATAGCAGTTCAATATTAGTAAACTTTATTATCCCACATGGAGAAAGTCATGTGTCCATACAAACCATTCTAAACCCCAATAACAAGTAGTGTTTTATGGAACTACTTATACTTGACATATTATATATTATATTGGTCTGATGTTAGAGTAGGAGAAGGGGGGTGTAGATGATAGAGGTCTGTTACCAAGGCAACAGGTCTGATGTTAGAGTAGGAGAAGGGAGGTGTAGATGATAGAGGTCTGTTACCAAGGCAACAGGTCTGATGTTAGAGTAGGAGAAGGGGGGTGTAGATGATAGAGGTCTGTTACCAAGGCAACAGGTCTGATGTTAGAGTAGGAGAAGGGGGGTGTAGATGATAGAGGTCTGTTACCAAGGCAACAGGTCTGATGTTAGAGTAGGAGAAGGGGGGTGTAGATGATAGAGGTCTGTTACCAAGGCAACAGGTCTGATGTTAGAGTAGGAGAAGGGAGGTGTAGATGATAGAGGTCTGTTACCAAGGCAACAGGTCTGATGTTAGAGTAGGAGAAGGGGGGTGTAGATGATAGAGGTCTGTTACCAAGGCAACAGGTCTGATGTTAGAGTAGGAGAAGGGGGGTGTAGATGATAGAGGTCTGTTACCAAGGCAACAGGTCTGATGCTATCTGTCAGGAAGAGAGAGAGAGGAACAGAGTCAGAGAGAGAGAAGGCGTGGAGAGAAAGTGAGATGTCAACAGAGATAGGGCTGACAGACTAACATGCAGTCAACTGAATATCTTGTCTTTACTGACTTCTCACCAGTGATGTCATCATAACCAGCAACCTTTTCCACTCTTGGTCCGGCTCAGCTTGACCCCTGACCTCTGATATTAATGATTTAAAAATGATTTAAATTTTTTTTAAATTAGATTTAATCTCATCTGCAAAGAGAGTTACACATTTACATGGAAGGGGAATGTACACTACATGACCAAAAGTATGTGGACACCTGCTCATCTAACATCTCATTCCAAAATCATGGGCATTAATATGGAGTTGGTCCCCCCCTTTGCTGCTATAACAGCCTCCACTGTTCTGGG
The DNA here is from genome assembly GCF_057628025.1 of Oncorhynchus mykiss. NCBI lineage: Eukaryota > Metazoa > Chordata > Actinopteri > Salmoniformes > Salmonidae > Oncorhynchus > Oncorhynchus mykiss. Next base: position 80,847,080 of record NC_143031.1, on the reverse strand, counting down.
AAGGCTTTCCACTAGAAGATGGAACATTGCTGCGGGGACTTGCTTCCATTCTGCCACAACAGCATTAGTGAGGTTGGGCGATTAGGCCTGGCTCGCAGTCAGCGTTTCAATTCATCCCTAAAGGTATTCAATGGGGTTTACATTGGATATACAGTGCCTTGCGAAAGTATTCGGCCCCCTTGAACTTTGCGACCCTTTGCCACATTTCAGGCTTCAAACATAAAGATATAAAACTGTATTTTTTGTGAAGAATCAACAACAAGTTGGACACAATCATGAAGTGGAACGACATTTATTGGATATTTCAAACTTTTTTAACAAATCAATAACTGAAAAATTGGGCGTGCAAAAAACCCCCACCAGTCTAGTACATAACTCAACTCTCTCCCTGACACCAACCAGTCTAGTATATAACTCAACTCTCTCTCCAGTCCCCACCAGTCTAGTACATAACTCAACTCTCTCCCTGACACCAACCAGTCTAGTATATAACTCAACTCTCTCCCCCACCCCCTCCAGTCTAGTACATAACTCAACTCTCTCTCTGACCCCCACCAGTCTAGTACATAACTCAACTCTCTCTCTGACCCCCACCAGTCTAGTACATAACTCAACTCTCTCCCTGACCCCCACCAGTCTAGTACATAACTCAACTCTCTCTCTGACCCCCACCAGTCTAGTACAAAACTCAACTCTCTCCCTGACCCCCACCAGTCTAGTACATAACTCAACTCTCTCTCTGACCCCCATCAGTCTAGTACATAACTCAACTCTCTCCCTGACCCCCAGTCTAGTACATAACTCAACTCTCTCCCCGACCCCCACCAGTCTAGTACATAACTCAACTCTCTCCCTGACCCCCACCAGTCTAGTACATAACTCAACTCTCTCCCTGACCCCCACCAGTCTAGTACATAACTCAACTCTCTCCCTGACCCCCACCAGTCTAGTACATAACTCAACTCTCTCCCCCACCCCCTCCAGTCTAGTATATATCTCAACTCTCTCCCTGACCCCCAGTCTAGTACAAAACTCAACTCTCTCCCTGACACCAACCAGTCTAGTACATAACTCAACTCTCTCCCCGACCCCCACCAGTCTAGTACAAAACTCAACTCTCTCCCTGACCCCCACCAGTCTAGTACATAACTCTACTCTCTCCCCGACCCCCACCAGTCTAGTACATAACTCAACTCTCTCCCTGACCCCCACCAGTCTAGTACATAACTCAACTCTCTCCTTGACCCCCACCAGTCTAGTACATAACTCAACTCTCTCCCTGACCCCCACCAGTCTAGTACATAACTCAACTCTCTCACTGACCCCAACCAGTCTAGTACATAACTCAACTCTCTCCCTGACCCCAACAAGTATTTCTACACACCCCATTTAACCATTCCCTAGGTTTATCTGTATTTCTACACACCCCATTTAGCCATTCCCTAGGTTTATCTGTATTTCTACACACCCCATTTAGCCATACCCTAGGTTTATCTGTATTTCTACACACCCCATTTAGCCATACCCTAGGTTTATCTGTATTTCTACACACCCCATTTAGCCATACCCTAGGTTTATCTGTATTTCTAAGATTTGGCATGGGTCCTCAGATCCTCAAAAGGTTTTACAGCTGCACCATCGAGAGCATCCTGATGGGTTGCAACACTGCCTGGTATGGTAACTGATCGACCTCCAACCGCAAGGCCCTATAGAGGGTAGTGCGTCCGGCCCTATAGAGGGTAGTGCCTACGGCCCTATAGAGGGTAGTGCGTCCGGCCCTATAGAGGGTAGTGCGTCCGGCCCTGTAGAGGGTAGTGTGTACGGCCCTATAGAGGGTAGTGTGTACGGCCGTATAGAGGGTAGTGCGTCCGGCCCTATAGAGGGTAGTGTGTACGGCCCTATAGAGGGTAGTGTGTACGGCCCTATAGAGGGTAGTGGTACGGCCCTATAGAGGGTAGTGTGTACGGCCCTATAGAGGGTAGTGCGTCCGGCCCTATAGAGGGTAGTGGTACGGCCCTATAGAGGGTAGTGGTACGGCCCTATAGAGGGTAGTGTGTACGGTCCTATAGAGGGTAGTGCGTACGGCCCTATAGAGGGTAGTGTACGGCCCTATAGAGGGTAGTGTGTACAGCCCTATAGAGGGTAGTGCGTACGGCCCTATAGAGGGTAGTGCGTACGGCCCTATAGAGGGTAGTGTGTACGGCCCTATATAGGGTAGTGCGTACGGCCCTATAGAGGGTAGTGGTACGGCCCTATAGAGGGTAGTGGTACGGCCCTATAGAGGGTAGTGCGTAAGGCCCTATAGAGGGTAGTGCGTAAGGCCCTATAGAGGGTAGTGGTACGGTCCAGTACATCACTGGGGCCAAGCTTGCTGCCATCCAGGACTTCTATACCAGGCGGTGTCAGAGGAGTGCCCTAAAAATTGTGTACGACTCCAGCCACCCTAGTCAGACTGTTCTCTCTGCTACCGCACGGCAAGCGGTCCTGGTGCACTAAGTCTAGGTTCTAGAGGCTTCTAAACAGCTTCTACCTCCAAGCCATAAGACTCCTGAACAGATAATCAAATGGCTTCCCAGACTGTTTTCTTTGTCCCACACTTCTATGCTGCTGCTACTCTCTGTTATTATCTATACATAGTCCCTTTAATAACTCCACTACATACATATTACCTCAATTACCTTATGTACCCCCTGTATGTACCCCTGCACATTGACTCTGTACCGGTACCGCCTGTATGTACCCCTGCACATTGACTCTGTACCGGTACCGCCTGTATGTACCCCCGCACATTGACTCTGTACCGGTACCCCCTGTATGTACCCCTGCACATTGACTCTGTACCGGTACCCCCTGTATGTACCCCTGCACATTGACTCTGTACCGGTACCCCCTGTATGTACCCCCGCACATTGACTCTGTACCGGTACCCCCTGTATGTACCCCCGCACATTGACTCTGTACCGGTACCCCCTGTATGTACCCCTGCACATTGACTCTGTACCGGTACCCCCTGTATGTACCCCTGCACATTGACTCTGTACCGGTACCCCCTGTATGTACCCCTGCACATTGACTCTGTACCGGTACCCCCTGTATGTACCCCCTGCACATTGACTCTGTACCGGTACCCCCTGTATGTACCCCTGCACATTGACTCTGTACCGGTACCCCCTGTATGTACCCCCGCACATTGACTCTGTACCGGTACCCCCTGTATGTACCCCTACACATTGACTCTGTACCGGTACCCCCTGTATGTACCCCTGCACATTGACTCTGTACCGGTACCCCCTGTATGTACCACCGCACATTGACTCTGTACCGGTACCCCCTGTATGTACCCCCGCACATTGACTCTGTACCGGTACCCCCTGTATGTACCCCCGCACATTGACTCTGTACTGGTACCCCCTGTATGTACCCCCGCACATTGACTCTGTACCGGTACCCCCTGTATGTACCCCTGCACATTGACTCTGTACCGGTACCCCCTGTATGTACCCCCGCACATTGACTCTGTACCGGTACCCCCTGTATGTACCCCCGCACATTGACTCTGTACCGGTACCCCCTGTATGTACCCCTGCACATTGACTCTGTACCGGTACCCCCTGTATGTACCCCCGCACATTGACTCTGTACCGGTACCCCCTGTATGTACCCCCGCACATTGACTCTGTACCGGTACCCCCTGTATGTACCCCTGCACATTGACTCTGTACCGGTACCCCCTGTATGTACCCCCACACATTGACTCTGTACTGGTACCCCCTGTATGTACCCCCGCACATTGACTCTGTACCGGTACCCCCTGTATGTACCCCTGCACATTGACTCTGTACCGGTACCCCCTGTATGTACCCCCGCACATTGACTCTGTACCGGTACCCCCTGTATGTACCCCCGCACATTGACTCTGTACCGGTACCCCCTGTATGTACCCCTGCACATTGACTCTGTACCGGTACCCCCTGTATGTACCCCCGCACATTGACCCTGTACCGATACCCCCTGTATGTACCCCTGCACATTGACTCTCAACCGGTACCCCCTGTGTGTACCCCCGCACATTGACTCTGTACCGGTACCCCCTGTATGTACCCCCGCACATTGACTCTGTACCGGTACCCCCTGTATGTACCCCTGCACATTGACTCTGTACCGGTACCCCCTGTATGTACCCCCGCACATTGACTCTGTACCGGTACCCCCTGTATGTACCCCTGCACATTGACTCTGTACCGGTACCCCCTGTATGTACCCCTGCACATTGACTCTGTACCGGTACCCCCTGTATGTACCCCTGCACATTGACTCTGTACCGGTACCCCCTGTATGTACCCCTGCACATTGACTCTGTACCGGTACCCCCTGTATGTACCCCTGCACATTGACTCTGTACCGGTACCCCCTGTATGTACCCCTGCACATTGACTCTGTACCGGTACCCCCTGTATGTACCCCTGCACATTGACTCTGTACCGGTACCCCCTGTATGTACCCCCGCACATTGACTCTGTACCGGTACCCCCTGTATGTACCCCTGCACATTGACTCTGTACCAGTACCCCCTGTATGTACCCCCGCACATTGACTCTGTACCGGTACCCCCTGTATGTACCCCAACACATTGACTCTGTACCGGTACCCCCTGTATGTACCCCTGCACAGTGACTCTGTACCGGTACCCCCTGTATGTACCCCCGCACATTGACTCTGTACCGGTACCCCCTGTATGTACCCCTGCACATTGACTCTGTACCGGTACCCCCTGTATGTACCCCCGCACATTGACTCTGTACCGGTACCCCCTGTATGTACCCCTGCACATTGACTCTGTACCGGTACCCCCTGTATGTACCCCCGCACATTGACTCTGTACCGGTACCCCCTGTATGTACCCCTGCACATTGACTCTGTACCGGTACCCCCTGTATGTACCCCTGCACATTGACTCTGTACCGGTACCCCCTGTATGTACCCCTGCACATTGACTCTGTACCGGTTCCCCCTGTATGTACCCCCGCACATTGACTCTGTACCGGTACCCCCTGTATGTACCCCTGCACATTGACTCTGTACCGGTACCCCCTGTATGTACCCCCGCACATTGACTCTGTACCGGTACCCCCTGTATGTACCCCTGCACATTGACTCTGTACCGGTACCCCCTGTATGTACCCCCGCACATTGATTCTGTACCGGTACCCCCTGTATGTACCCCTGCACATTGACTCTGTACCGGTACCCCCTGTATGTACCCCTGCACATTGACTCTGTACCGGTACCCCCTGTATGTACCCCTGCACATTGACTCTGTACCGGTACCCCCTGTATGTACCCCTGCACATTGACTCTGTACCAGTAGCCCTGTATTTAGCCTCCACATTGTACTGGTACCCCCTGTATATAGCCTCCACATTGACTCTGTACCGGTACCCCCTGTATATAGCCTCCACATTGTACTGGTACCCCCTGTATATAGCCTCCACATTGACTCTGTACCGGTACCCCCTGTATATAGCCTCCACATTGTACTGGTACCCCCTGTATATAGCCTCCACATTGTACAGGTACCCCCTGTATATAGCCTCCACATTGACTCTGTACCAGTACCCCCTGTATATAGCCTCCACATTGACTCTGTACCGGTACCCCCTGTATATAGCCTCCACATTGACTCTGAACCAGTACCCCCTGTATATAGCCTCCACATTGACTCTGTACCAGTACCCCCTGTATATAGCCTCCACATTGACTCTGTACCAGTACCCCCTGTATATAGCCTCCACATTGACTCTGTACCAGTACCCCCTGTATATAGCCTCCACATTGACTCTGTACCGGTACCCCCTGTATATAGCCTCCACATTGACTCTGAACCAGTACCCCCTGTATATAGCCTCCACATTGACTCTGTACTGGTACCCCTGTATATTGACTCTGTACCGGTACCCCCTGTATATAGCCTCCACATTGACTCTGTACCAGTACCCCCTGTATATAGCCTCCTCATTGACTCTGTACCGGTACCCCCTGTATATAGCCTCCACATTGACTCTGTACCGTAACCCCCTGTATATAGCCTCCACATTGACTCTGTACCAGTACCCCCTGTATATAGCCTCCACATTGACTCTGTACCAGTAGCCCTGTATATAGCCTCCACATTGACTCTGTACCGGTACCCCCTGTATATAGTCTCCACATTGTACTGGTACCCCCTGTATATAGCCTCCACATTGTACAGGTACCCCCTGTATATAGCCTCCACATTGACTCTGTACCGGTACCCCCTGTATATAGCCTCCACATTGACTCTGTACCAGTACCCCCTGTATATAGCCTCCACATTGACTTTCTACCGGTACCCCCTGTATATAGCCTCCACATTGACTCTGTACCAGTACCCCCTGTATATAGCCTCCACATTGACTCTGTACCGGTACCCCCTGTATATAGCCTCCACATTGACTCTGTACCTGTACCCCCTGTATATAGCCTCCACATTGACTCTGTACCAGTACCCCTGTATATAGCCTCCACATTGACTCTGTACCGGTACCCCCTGTATATAGCCTCCACATTGACTCTGTACCAGTAACCCTGTATATAACCTCCACATTGACTCTGTATCGGTACCCCCTGTATATAGCCTCCACATTGACTCTGAACCAGTACCCCCTGTATATAGCCTCCACATTGACTCTGTACTGGTACCCCCTGTATATTGACTCTGTACCGGTACCCCCTGTATATAGCCTCCACATTGACTCTGTACCAGTACCCCCTGTATATAGCCTCCACATTGACTCTGTACCGGTACCCCCTGTATATAGCCTCCACATTGACTCTGTACCGTAACCCCCTGTATATAGCCTCCACATTGACTCTGTACCACTACCCCCTGTATATAGCCTCCACATTGACTCTGTACCAGTAGCCCTGTATATAGCCTCCACATTGACTCTGTACCAGTACCCCCTGTATATAGCCTCCACATTGACTCTGTACCGGTACCCCCTGTATATAGCCTCCACATTGTACTGGTACCCCCTGTATATAGCCTCCACATTGTACAGGTACCCCCTGTATATAGCCTCCACATTGACTCTGTACCGGTACCCCCTGTATATAGCCTCCACATTGACTCTCTACCGGTACCCCCTGTATATAGCCTCCACATTGACTCTCTACCGGTACCCCCTGTATATAGCCTCCACATTGACTCTGTACCAGTACCCCCTGTATATAGCCTCCACATTGACTCTGTACCGGTACCCCCTGTATATAGCCTCCACATTGACTCTGTACCAGTACCCCTGTATATAGCCTCCACATTGACTCTGTACCGGTACCCCCTGTATATAGCCTCCACATTGACTCTGTACCAGTAACCCTGTATATAGCCTCCACATTGACTCTGTATCGGTACCCCCTGTATATAGCCTCCACATTGACTATGTACCAGTACCCCTGTATATAACCTCCACATTGACTCTGTACCAGTAGCCCTGTATATAGCCTCCACATTGACTCTGTACCGGTACCCCCTGTATATAGCCTCCACATTGACTCTGTACCGGTACCCCCTGTATATAGCCTCCACATTGACTCTGTACCAGTAGCCCTGTATATAGCCTCCACATTGACTCTGTACCAGTACCCCTGTATATAGCCTCCACATTGACTCTGTACCGGTACCCCCTGTATAAAGCCTCCACATTGACTCTGTACTGGTACCCCCTGTATATAGCTACCACATTGACTCTGTACCAGAGGAGAGGAGATGAGGCAGAAGAGAAGAAGAGAGGGGCAGGAGAGGAGAGAAGAGGGGCAGAAGAGGAGAAGAGAGGGGCAGGAGAGGAGAGGAGAGGGGCAGAAGAGGAGAGGAGAGGGGCAGAAGAGGAGAGGGAGAGGGAAGGGGGAGAAGAGGAGAGGGAGAGGGAAGGGGGAGAAGAGTGGAGGTGGAGGAGAGGGTAGAAGAGAGGGGGAGAAGAGAGGGGCAGAAGAGGGGATGAGAGGGGGAGAATAGGAGAAGAGAGGGGGAAGAGTGGAGAGGAGGGATTATAAGATAGGGGAGGGGAGGGGGACCAGAGGAGAAGGGGGAGAATAGGAGAGAGCGAGAAGAGGAAGAGGAGAGGAAAGGGGAGAAGAGAGGGGGAGAAGAGAAGAGGGGGGAGAATAGGAGAGAAAGAGGAGAGGGGACGGGGGAGGACAGGAAAGGGGAAATTGGGAGGAGAGGAGAGGGGGAGAAGTGTAGAAGGGAGAAGAGAAGAGGAGAGTTGGAGGGAGAGGGGAAAAGAGTAGAGGGGAGAATAAGAGAGGAGAGGGGGAGAAGAGCAGACTATGGGGGCATAAGAGGAGAAGAGAGGGGGAGAAGAGAGGAGGAGGGAGAAGAGGAGAAGAGAGGGGGAGAAGAGAGGAGGGGGAGAAGAGGAGAAGAGAGGGGGAGAAGAGAGGAGGGGGGAGAAGAGGAGAAGAGAGGGGGAGAAGAGGAGAAGATAGAGAATTAGAGAGGGGCGAGAAGAGAAGAGAGGAGGGGGATTGAAGGAGAGTGGAAGTGGAAGAAGAGATGTGGGAGGGGGAGGAAAGGAGGGGGTGAAGAGGAAAGGGGGAGGAGAAGCGAGCTGAGTGTAGAGAAAAGGAGAAGGAGAGGAGAGGAGAGGAGAGGGGGAGAAGAGAACAGGGGAGGGGAGTAGGGGAGAGGGGGGAGAAGAGGGGGACAGGGGGAGGAGAATAGAGGGGGAGAAGAGTAAGTGAGAAGAGGAGAGGATGGAGAAGAGGAGAGGGTGGAGAAGCTAAGAGGGGGGAGAAGAGGAGTTGGGGGAAATCAAATCAAATCAAATTTGACCATCTGACTTGGAAAAGTGGCATCCTATGATGTTGCATTGTTGAAAGTCACTGATCTTTTCATTAAGGCCATTCTACTGCCAATGTTTGTCTATGGAGATTGCATGGCGGAGTGCTTGATTTGATACATCTGTCAGGAAGGGGTGTGGCTGAAATAGAATCCACTAATTTGAAGGGGTGTCCACATACTTGTGTATATATAGTGTATGTACACATGGGTGTTGTTGCACCATACCAACGATTAGCCTGTCTTCCACATCACATCATGAAAGGTCATGTTGATGTTCATTTAACCTCTGTCTCTCTCTTCCTCTGACTCCTCCCTTTCTCCTTTGTTTCTCTCTGTCTCTGTCTCTCTCTTTCTCCTCTGTCTCTCTCTTTCTCCTCAGATCTCCAGGCTCAAAGCGTCAGTCCACCAGGTAGGTAGAGTATAAATCTACAGTGATTATAGCAGTTCAATATTAGTCAACTTTATTATCCCACATGGAGAAATTCATGTGTCCATACAAACCATTCTAAACCCCAATAACAAGTAGTGTTTTATGGAACTACTAATACTTGTCAACCACAAAGCATTACTGCTGTTAGAATAACAGAATCACTGTCATCATCTGTCCTCCCCACTGTGTTTTCCTCTCTGCTGTTTACAGCTGAATACTCAGTCAGACTGGTGGATGGGACCACTTCCTGTTCTGGGACAGTGGAAGTCTTCTATGAAGGAGAGTGGTTAAGTCAATGTTCTGGGTGCTGGAGCATGATGAGAGAGGTTAAGATTTTGTGTAGAGAGCTGAACTGTGGAGATGTTGTAGCTGAATCTAGAGGACCTCGGTTTGAAAAGGGAAGAGGAAGAGTCACAATATATAGTATGTGCAGTGGACATGAGTCTTCTATTGGACAGTGTGTCATCACAGGAGCACCTGGTTTCTGTGATGGTGGATATTATCATCATGTGACCTGTTCAGGTAAGAGACGGGTCATATTGAGAGATGTATTTATACATTATACAATATTACCATGTATCATGTTTTATGTGTTTTTATTTCATTTAAATAGAGGGAGTGATGTCAGATGTATTTAAACATTATATTTGTGTTTGTCATATTGGTTTATGGGAGATGTTCATGGGCAGATCATTGTAGTTCAGATGGTACTGAAGTGAAGCTGCCTGATGGATGTCCAGCTGTTTATTTTCTATGAAGTGAAGTGAACTTCTTCCTGTCTCCTGCCTGCATTATTCCCAACCCGATCCTGAGTGACTAAGAACCCATTTCTACCTCTTACAGTATCAAACATAGCAAACTACAATCTTTTATCCAACATATTTGTGTTTAGTCCTTGACAGTGTCATCAACAAAACTGATTGAATGTTCAACCAACTCTTTTTCTCCAGAGTCTGTGCGGCTTGTGGATGGAGCTGGTCTCTGCTCTGGGAGAGTGGAGGTGAAGTCCAATAAGTCCTGGGCCTCAGTGTGTGAAGCTGACTTTGACCGGCAGGATGCAGAGGTAGTCTGTAGGGATGTTGGCTGTGGGGCTCCTGCAGCTCTACAGGGGGGGCTCTATGGAGAAGGTGAGGGTCAGACCTGGGATAAAGAGTTCCAGTGTAAAGGCAATGAGTCCCTTCTCCTGGACTGTGACACCTCAGACAGAGAGAACAACACCTGCCTACCTGGTAATGCTGGACTCACCTGCTCAGGTAAGAAACAGTTTGTCACTCAATTAACATTGTTTCTCATCTGGAGTGAAGAATATGAGAGACAATATAGGTGTGTTTTAGTGAGAAAATAGTAAGATTACTGTCTCTCTCTTTTCTTTTCTCAGAGCCTGATGATGTGAGGCTGGTGGGAGGAGGCAGTCGCTGTGCTGGTGGAGTGGAGTGGTACGACCAGGGAGAGTGGAGGACTGTGGGAACTGAGGACGAGGACGAGGACCAGGAGAATGTAGCTGCAGTAGTGTGTAGACAGCTGGGTTGTGGCTCCACTGTTTCAGAACTACCTGGAAACACCACTAGAGGGTTTGGAGTTACATGTTATGGGCCTGAGTCTTCACTGAGGGAGTGTTTTAGAAGTTATGATCTCTTTCCTGGACTCACAGTGATCTGCTCAGGAAATATCAACATATTATAATTACATTCAACTGATTTCCTTCATTCGTACAACTTCCTCTGCACCTCTCATGATGACTGTTTAGCTCGTCAATCTACAGTGCCTTGCGAAAGTATTCGGCCCCCTTGAACTTTGCGACCTTTTGCCACATTTCAGGATTCAAACATAAAGATATAAAACTGTATTTTTTTGTGAAGAATCAACAACAAGTGGGACACAATCATGAAGTGGATCGACATTTATTGGATATTTCAAACTTTTTTAACAAATCAAAAACTGAAAAATTGGGCGTGCAAAATTATTCTGCCCCTTTACTTTCAGTGCAGCAAACTCTCTCCAGAAGTTCAGTGAGGATCTCTGAATGTTCCAATGTTGACCTAAATTACTAATGATGATAAATACAATCCACCTGTGTGTAATCAAGTCTCCGTATAAATGCACCTGCACTGTGATAGTCTCAGAGGTCCGTTAAAAGCGCAGAGAGCATCATGAAGAACAAGGAACACACCAGGCAGGTCCGAGATACTGCTGTGAAGAAGTTTAAAGCCCGATTTGGATACAAAAAGATTTCCCAAGCTTTAAACATCCCAAGGAGCACTGTGCAAGCGATAATATTGAAATGGAAGGAGTATCAGACCACTGCAAATCTACCAAGACCTGGCCGTCCCTCTAAACTTTCAGCTCATACAAGGAGAAGACTGATCAGAGATGCAGCCAAGAGGCCTCTTATCACTCTGGATGAACTGCAGAGATCTACAGCTGAGGTGGGAGACTCTGTCCATAGGACAACAATCAGTCGTATATTGCACAAATCTGGCCTTTATGGAAGAGTGGCAAGAAGAAAGCCATTTCTTAAAGATATCCATAAAAAGTGTCGTTTAAAGTTTGCCACAAGCCACCTGGGAGACACACCAAACATGTGGAAGAAGGTGCTCTGGTCAGATGAAACCAAAATGGAACTTTTTGGCAACAATGCAAAACGTTATGTTTGGCGTAAAAGCAACACAGCTGAACACACCATCCCCACTGTCAAACATGGTGGTGGCAGCATCATGGTTTGGGCCTGCTTTTCTTCAGCAGGGACAGGGAAGATGGTTAAAATTGATGGGAAGATGGATGGAGCCAAATACAGTACCATTCTGGAAGAAAACCTGATGGAGTCTGCAAAAGACCTGAGACTGGGACGGAGATTTGTCTTCCAACAAGACAATGATCCAAAACATAAAGCAAAATCTACAATGGAATGGTTCAAAAATAAACATTTCCAGGTGTTAGAATGGCCAAGTCAAAGTCCAGACCTGAATCCAATCGAGAATCTGTGGAAAGAACTGAAAACTGCTGTTCACAAATGCTCTCCATCCAACCTCACTGAGCTCGAGCTGTTTTGCAAGGAGGAATGGGAAAAAATGTCAGTCTCTCGATGTGCAAAACTGATAGAGACATACCCCAAGCGACTTACAGCTGTAATCGCAGCAAAAGGTGGCGCTACAAAGTATTAACTTAAGGGGGATGAATAATTTTGCACGCCCAATTTTTCAGTTTTTGATTTGTTAAAAAAGTTTGAAATATCCAATAAATGTCGTTCCACTTCATGATTGTGTCCCACTTGTTGTTGATTCTTCACAAAAAAATACAGTTTTATATCTTTATGTTTGAAGCCTGAAATGTGGCAAAAGGTCGCAAAGTTCAAGGGGGCCGAATACTTTCGCAAGGCACTGTACTTTGAAAAATAGATCACTCAGTCAAGTAGGAATCAAATACAACTTAAATATCCCAGAATGCTTTTGTATGTGAGTGTTATCTCAGTGAACGTCTCTACTCACTACCACTGTCACATGTCATGTTATTGTCATATCTAAATGAGGAAAGTAGTTGAGGAGCTACGTTTTCTTTTTCTCTCCTCTTGTTCCAGATGTCCTGCTTAAGCCTGATATCAACATATGTTGTCTCAGTGACTGTAGGCCCACTACTCATGTTGCCCTGAGAGGGAGGGTGGCTGGCACTGTTACATGCTGATGTTATTGTCATATCTATAGGAAACTAGTTGAAGAGGTTTTTCTTGTTCTCTTTTATTGTTACAGATCTCCTGGTCCAGCCTGATATCTCCCTGACTGACTCAATGGGAGGGGTCTCCAGGGGCAACCAGGGGCCCGAGGTGATAAGGGGCTACAGCTTCACCATCACCTGCTCCACTCAGCCACAGTACCCAGGAGGCTCCTTCCTCCTCATGTTCACCGGCTCCAACAGAACCCAGACCCAGCCAGCTGTCAATCACTCTGCTGCCTTCCTCTTCCCTGCTGCAGATGACTCCCACCAAGGGAACTACAGCTGTGTTTATGACTATTATGTTTTCTCTCATAACTTCTCCTCTGAGAGTGAGCTCCTCTCCCTTACCATCACAGGTAACTGAACATGAACCAGACATATAACTTTGTCATTGACAGATTTCCCACAGATCTATGTGAGGATGATCAGTCCCCTCATCAAAGATGTTTCTGTTTGCAGCCTCTCCTCTACCAGCCTCTCACGATGACTGTTTAGCTTGTCAGTCTGCTTTACTAAATAGATCACTCAGTCAAGTAGGAATCAAATACAACTGAAATATCCTAGAATGCTTTTGTATGTGAGTGTTATCTCAGTGAACGTCTCTACTCACTACCAGTGTCACATGTCATGTTATTGTCACATCTAAATGAGGAGAGTAGTTGAGGAGCTACGTTTTCTTTTTCTCTCCTCTTGTTCCAGATGTCCTGCTTCAGCCTGATATCAACATATGTTGTCTCAGTGACTGTAGGCCCACTACTCATGTTGCCCTGTGAGGGAGGGTGGCTGGCACTGTTACATGCTGATGTTATTGTCATATCTATAGGAAACTAGTTGAAGAGGTTTTTCTTGTTCTCTTTTATTGTTATAAAATATAATGGCGCCTGAAGAAATGGCAGCAGTTTTACTAGACTAACCAGTTGTGCTATTATGTGTTTTTTTTGTGTGTTATTTGTAACTTATTTTGTACATAATGTACATGAGCTTCTGGATATCAGGACAGAGATCACTCACCTCGGATTAGACAAAGAGCTTCTGGATATCAGGACAGCGATCACTCACCTCGGATTAGACAAAGATCTTCTGGATATCAGGACAGAGATCACTCACCTCGGATTAGACAAAGAGCTTCTGGATATCAGGACAGCGAACACTCACCTCGGATTAGACAAAGAGCTTCTGGACATCAGGACAGCGATCACTCACCTCGGATTAGACAAAGATCTTCTGGACATCAGGACAGAGATCACTCACCTCGGATTAGACAAAGATCTTCTGGATATCAGGACAGTGATCACTCACCTCGGATTAGACAAAGATCTTCTGTATTTCAGGACAGCGATCACTCACCTCGGGTTAGACAAAGAGCTTCTGGATATCAGGACAGCGATCACTCACCTCGGATTAGACAAAGAGCTTCTGGATATCAGGACAGCGATCACTCACCTCGGATTAGACAAAGAGCTTCTGGATTTCAGGACAGCGATCACTCACCTCGGATTAGACAAAGGGGGGCGGTCTGTTCATATTTGTGAACAACAGCTGGGGCACGAAATCTAAGGAAGTCTCTAGATTTTGCTCGCCTGAAGTAGAGTATTTTATGATTAACTGTAGACCACATTATTTGCCAAGAGAGTTTTCATCTATACTGTCCGTGACTGTTTATTTACCACCACAGACGAATGCTGGCACTAAGACAGCACTCAGTCAGCTGTATAAGGAAATAAGCAAACAGGAAACCGCTCACCCATAGGCGGCGCTCCTAGTGGCCGGAGACTTCCGGTGGCCGGAGACTCTCCCTCGCCCTCCATTTGGTAAATCTGACCACAATGCTATCCTCCTGATTCCTGCTTACAAGCTCAAATTAAAGCAGGAAGCACCAGTGACTCGGGTTTTTTAAAAAGTGGTCAGATGAAGCAGATGCTAAACTACAGGACTGTTTTGCTTTCACAGACTGGAACATGTTCCGGGATTCTTCCGATGGCATTGAGGTGTACATCACATCAGTCACTGGTTTTATCAATATGTTCATCAGGGACATCATCCCCACAGTAGCTGTACGTACATACCCCAACCAGAAGCCATGAATTACAGGCAACATTCGCACTTAGCTAAAGGGTAGAGCTGCCGCTGTCAAGGTGCTGGACTCTAACCCGGAAGCTTATAAGAAATCCTGCTATGCCTCCGACGAACCATCAAACAGGCAAAACGCCAATACAGGGCTAAGACTGAATCATACTACACCAGCTCCAACGCAGGGCTTGTGGCAGGGCTTGCAAACTATTACAGACTACAAAGGAAGCACAGCCGCGAGCTTCCCAGTGAGACAAGCCTAGCAGACAAGCTAAATCACTTATGTGCTCGCTTCGAGGCAAGCAACACTGAGGCATGCATGAGAGCACCAGATGTTCTGGATGACTGTGTGATCACGCTCTCAGTAGTCGATGTGAGTGAGACATTTAAACAGGTCAACATTCACAAGGCCGCAGAGCCAGACAGATTACCAGGACGTGTGCTCCATGCTTGTGCTGATCAACTGGCAGGTGTCTTCACTTACATTTTCAGCATGTCCCTGATTGAGTCTGTAATACCAACATGATTCAAGCTGACCACCATAGTCCCTGTGCCCAAGAAGACAAAGGAAACCTGCCTAAATGACTACATACCCGTAGCTCTCACGTCTGTAGCCATGAAGTGCTTTGAAAGGCTGGTAATGGCTCACATCAATACCATTATCCCAGAAACCCGAGACCCACTCCAATTTGCATACCGCACAAACAGATCCACAGATGATGCAATCTCTATTGAACTCCACACTGCCCTTTCCCACCTGGACAAAAGGAACACCTACGTGAGAATGCTATTCATTGACTACTGCTCAGCGTTCAACACCATAGTACCCTCAAAGCTCATCACTAAGCTAAGGACCTTGGGACTAAAGACCTCCCCCTACAACTGGATCCTGGACTTCCTGACGGGCCGCCCCCAGGTGGTGAGGGTAGGTAGCAACACCTCTGCCACGCTGATCCTCAACACTGGAGCCCCTCAGGGGTGCGTGCTCAGTCCCCTCCTGTACTCCCTGTTCACCCACGACTGTGTGGCCAGGCACGACTCCAACACCATCATTAAGTTTGCAGACGACAGAACAGTGGTATGCCTGATCACCGACAACGACAAACCTATGGGGAGGACGTCAGAGACCTGGCCGGGTGGTGTCAGAATAACAACCTGTCCCTCAACGTATAGCCTCTCTACTGTATATAGCCTCCCTACTGTATATAGCCTCCCTACTGTATATAGACTCTCAACTGTATATAGTCTCCCTACTGTATAAAGCCTCCCTGCTCTGTATAACCTCTCTACTGTATATAGTCTCTCTACTGTATAGAGCCTCACTACTGTATATAGCCTCTCTACTGTATAGAGCCTCACTACTGTATATAGCCTCTCTACTGTATATTGGCTCTCTACTGTACATAGCTTCTCTACTGTATATAGCCTCTCTACTGTATATAACCTCTCAACTGTATATAACCTCTCTACTGTATATAACCTCTCTACTGTATATAGCCTCACTACTGTATATAGCCTCACTACTGTATATAACCTCTCAACTGTATATAGCCTCACTACTGTATACAGCCTCTACACCTGTTGTATTCGGTGTACGTGACAAATAAACTCTGATTTGATTTGTTACAGATCACCTGGTCCAGCCTGATATCTTCCTGACTGACCCAATGGGAGGGGTCTCCAGGGGCCACCAGGGGCCCGAGATGTTCAGGGGCTACAACTTCACCATCACCTGCTCCACTCAGCCACAGTACCCAGGAGGCTCCTTCCTTCTCACGTTCACCGGCTCCAACAGAACCCAGACCCAGCCAGCTGTCAAGCACTCTGCTGCCTTCCTCTTCCCTGCTGCAGATGACTCCCACCAAGGGAACTACAGCTGTGTTTATGAGAATTATGTTTTCTCTCATAACTTCTCTGAGAGTGAGCTCCTCTCCCTCACCATCACAGGTAAGTGAACATGAACCAGACTTATAACTTTGTCATTGACAGATTTCCCACAGATCTATGTGATGATGATCAGTCCCCTCATCAAAGGTGTTTCTGTTTGCAGCCTCTCCTCTGCCAGCCTTCATCATCAGACACGTTGTAGTGCTGCTTATCCTACTGACATCCATCACCACCTCCTACCTGTACTACAAGGTAAAGACATTTACTCAGACGTTACAAGTCATTGAAACTAGAGGGAGAGGGTGAGGGGGAGAGGGAGGGAGAGAATGGAGATACTAGAGAGTAAATGTCTGACTGTTGGTGCTGTGTCTCCCTAGCCCACCAGGAGGCAGAAGAGAGTGAACAGGGTGAGCAGCATGGATCTTGATGTCAATGCCATGGAGATGGTCTCTCTGAGCTCCAGAGCTGAAGCTGGACCGGGAGAGGAGAGAGCAGCCCAGGGGACGGAGTAGGAGGAGAATGAAGATGACCCTACATGCTGATCTTAGGTCAGTTTTGTGTTTTAAATCGATGGTCAGCAGTGGACTGATGTTTAAAATGTGGTGACAAACCTGAAGTGGTTCTAATTTTAATAACAAGTTCAGAATTAGTTTATCTTTCTAGAACCTTGGAAGAAATCTAAAAGGAGTGACTGCAACCACCATTATTCATTTAGTCTGGTTTTTACCACCAGAGAAACATGGGGTTCTGGTAACATGGGGATTGGGTAAATTGGGGTATGGGGTAACTTTGGTTTTTGGTAACATGGGTTTTGGTATCATGGGATAACATGGGTTTTGGTATCATGGGGTAACATGGGGTACTGGGTAACATGGGGTTCTGGGTAACATGGGGTTTGGGGTAACATGGGGTTTTTGGTTACATGGGGTTTTGGGTTACATGGGGTTTTGGTTAAATGGGGTTTTGGGTAACAAGGAGTTTTGGTTACATGGGGTTTTGGGTAACATGGGGGTTTTGGTTACATGGGGTTTTGGTTACATGGGGTTTTGGTAACATGGGGTTTTGGTTACATGGGGTTTTGGTAACATGGGGTTTTGGTTACATGGGGTTTTGGGTAACATGGGGTTCTGGGTAACATGGGGTTTTGGGTAACATGGGGTTTTGGTAACATGGGGTTTTGGTTACATGGGGTTTTGGTAACATGGGGTTTTGGTTACATGGGGTTTTGGTAACATGGGGTTTTGGTTACATGGGGTTTTGGGTAACATGGGGTTTGGGGTAACATGGGGTTTTGGTTACATGGGGTTTTGGTAACATGGGGTTTTGGTTACATGGGGTTTTGGGTAACATGGGGTTCTGGGTAACATGGGGTTTTGGGTAACATGGGGTTTTGGTAACATGGGGTTTTGGTAACATGGGGTTCTGGTAACATGGGGTTTTGGTAACATGGGGTTCTGGGTAACATGGGTTTGAATTATTTTAAGAGAGAAGTCAATCTGTTTTCCAGGATGTATTTATTTTTGACTTTGGCTTCTTATCTTCTTTTTTTGTCTTATTTAGTGTCTCTTAGATTCTTTATCTTATTTAGTGTCTCTTAGATTCTTTATCTTATTTAGTGTCTCTTAGATTCTTTATCTTATTTAGTGTCTCTTAGATTCTTTATCTTATTTAGTGTCTCTTAGATTCTTTATCTTATTTAGTGTCTCTTAGATTCTTTATCTTATTTAGTGTCTTAGATTCTTTATCTTATTTAGTGTCTCTTAGATTCGTTATCTTATTTAGTGTATCTTAGATTCTTTATCTTATTTAGTGTCTCTTAGATTCTTTATCTTATTTAGTGTCTCTTAGATTCTTTATCTTATTTAGTGTCTCTTAGATTCTTTATCTTATTTAGTGTCTCTTAGATTCTTTATCTTATTTAGTGTCTCTTAGATTCTTTATCTTATTTAGTGTCTCTTAGATTCTTTATCTTATTTAGTGTCTTAGATTCTTTATCTTATTTAGTGTCTCTTAGATTCGTTATCTTATTTAGTGTCTCTTAGATTCTTTATCTTATTTAGTGTCTCTTAGATTCTTTATCTTATTTAGTGTCTCTTAGATTCTTTATCTTGTTTAGTGTCTCTTAGATTCTTTACCTTATTTAGTGTCTCTTAGATTCTTTATCTTGTTTAGTGTCTCTTAGATTCTTTACCTTATTTAGTGTCTCTTAGATTCTTTACCTTATTTAGTGTCTCTTAGATTCTTTACCTTGTTTAGTGTCTCTTAGATTCTTTACCTTATTTAGTGTCTCTTAGATTCTTTATCTTATTTAGTGTCTCTTAGATTCTTTATCTTATTTAGTGTCTCTTAGATTCTTTATCTTATTTAGTGTCTCTTAGATTCTTTATCTTGAAGTGTTTCCATTATTAGTCCAGGTATTATTATAATCATCTGTTCATTCTTTGTATTTTTAAACATTTTTTAATAAAGGGGTTTGTTGTTGTTTACCTCTCATGATGTTATTGATTATAAATGTTATGATATTGATTATGATGTAGATTAGTGTTATGTTGTTAGTAGTATAGAGATAATGATGCTATTGATTATAAATGTTATGATATTGATTATGATGTAGATTAGTGTTGTGATGTTGCTCTCTAAACTGCCATGTAATCAACTGGATGCTTTTAATAAAATTACAGGCTGTCAGTCTTGTGTGATTTAATTATTAGACAGACTACAACATACAGTATGAATTAACTGAGATCAGTCTGTGTGATTCCCCTCTTGGACAGACTACAACATACAGTATGAATTAACTGAGATCAGTTTGTGTGATTCCCCTCTTGAACAGACTACAACATACAGTATGAATTAACTGAGATCAGTCTGTGTGATTCCCCTCTTGGACAGACTACAACATACAGTATGAATTAACTGAGATCAGTTTGTGTGATTCCCCTCTTGAACAGACTACAACATACAGTATGAATTAACTGAGATCAGTCTGTGTGATTCCCCTCTTGGTAGGATAAGGTGCTTCTACACCTGCATTGCTTGCTGTTTGGGGTTTTAGGCTGGGTTTCTGTACAGCACTTTGAGATATCAGCTGATGTACGAAGGGCTATATAAATACATTTGATTTGATTTGATTTGATTAGTAGACCAACCCAAGCTGTACTGTTCAGTAGGATAATAGTAGACCAACCCAAGCTGTACTGGTCAGTAGGATAATAGTAGACCAACCCAAGCTGTACTGTTCAGTAAGATAATAGTAGACCAACCCAAGTGGTACTGTTCAGTAGGATAATAGTAGACCAACCCAAGCTGTACTGTTCAGTAGGATAATAGTAGACCAACCCAAGCTGTACTGTTCAGTAGGATAATAGTAGACCAACCCAAGCTGTACTGTTCAGTAGGATAATAGTAGACCAACCCAAGCTGTACTGTTCAGTAGGATAATAGTAGACCAACCCAAGCTGTACTGTTCAGTAGGATAATAGTAGACCAACCCAAGCTGTACTGTTCAGTAGGATAATAGTAGACCAACCCAAGCTGTACTGTTCAGTAGGATAATAGTAGACCAACCCAAGCTGTACTGTTCAGTAGGATAATAGTAGACCAACCCAAGCTGTACTGTTCAGTAGGATAATAGTAGACCAACCCAAGCTGTACTGTTCAGTCGGATAATAGTAGACCAACCCAAGCTGTACTGTTCAGTAGGATAATAGTAGGCCAACCCAAGTGGTACTGTTCAGTAGGATAATAGTACACCAACCCAAGTGGTACTGGTCAGTAGGATAATAGTAGACCAACCCAAGCTGTACTGGTCAGTAGGATAATAGTAGACCAACCCAAGCTGTACTGGTCAGTAGGATAATAGTAGACCAACCCAAGCTGTACTGGTCAGTAGGATAATAGTAGACACACCCAAGCTGTACTGTTCAATAGGATAAAAGTAGACCAACCCAAGCTGTACTGTTCAGTAGGATAATAGTAGACCAACCCAAGCTGTACTGTTCAGTAGGATAATAGCAGACCAACCCAAGCTGTACTGTTTAGTAGGATAATAGTAGACCAACCCAAGCTATACTGTTCAGTAGGATAATAGTATTACAATTATTGAAACAGAGAAACTGACGAAGAAACAGGTTTCAGAATTGATCTAATTTTAATTTCAGGTTTTCGTTCTCAAAGTAGGACTTTTATAAACAGAAAAACAATACAATTGTATGTTTTATTTATTTGTATATAACAATGATTAAACCACATCAGGAGATCACGTTTGAGTTTAGGGAAAAATCTAAGAAATGTAGATTTTAGAGTAGTTCCCCTTTAATTCAAGTGTGAACCTGTAGTACAGACACCTACACTATTGTTGGAATAGCAGTGTTTATATAGTACAGACACCTAGCACTATTGTTGGATTAGCAGTGTTTATATAGTACAGACACCTAGCACTATTGTTGGATTAGCAGTGTTTATATAGTACAGACACCTAGCACTATTGTTGGATTAGCAGTGTCTCTGTAGTAGACACCTAGCACTATTGTTGTATTAGCAGTGTTTCTATAGTAGACACCTAGCACTATTGTTGGATTAGCAGTGTTTATATAGTACAGACACCTGGCACTATTGTTGTATTAACAGTGTTTATATAGTACAGACACCTAGCACTATTGTTGGATTAGCAGTGTTTATATAGTACAGACACCTAGCACTATTGTTGGATTAGCAGTGTTTATATAGTACAGACACCTAGCACTATTGTTGGATTATCAGTGTCGATATAGTACAGACACCTGGCACTATTGTTGGATTAGCAGTGTTTATATAGTACAGACACCTAGCACTATTGTTGGATTAGCAGTGTTTATATAGTACAGACACCTAGCACTATTGTTGGATTAGCAGTGTTTATATAGTACAGACACCTAGCACTATTGTTGGATTAGCAGTGTTTATATAGTACAGACACCTAGCACTATTGTTGGATTAGCAGTGTTTATATAGTACAGACACCTAGCACTATTGTTGGATTAGCAGTGTTTATATAGTACAGACACCTAGCACTATTGTTGGATTAGCAGTGTTTATATAGTACAGACACCTAGCACTATTGTTGGATTAGCAGTGTTTATATAGTACAGACACTTGTTGGATTAGCAGTGTTTATATAGTACAGACACTATTGTTGGATTAGCAGTGTTTATATAGTACAGACACCTAGCACTATTGTTGTATTAGCAGTGTTTATATAGTACAGACACCTAGCACTAACATTGACAGGACAGTTACAGCCACAAGTTCACTGGTTAGGTAGGACACAAGATATCTGTTAGATAGGAACAACAGTAGTGACACATGGTTAGGTAGGACACAAGATATATATGTTAGATAGGAGCAACAGTAGTGACACATGGTTAGGTAGGACACAAGATATCTGTTAGATAGGAACAACAGTAGTGATACATGGTTAGGTAGGACACAAGATATCTGTTAGATAGGAACAACAGTAGTGATACATGGTTAGGTAGGACACAAGATATCTGTTAGATAGGAACAACAGTAGTGATACATGGTTAGGTAGGACACAAGATATCTGTTAGATAGGAACAACAGTAACGTTAGTGATACAAACCCTCAATGTGAAGTGATATTAATCCATAAATACAGAGCACAAGTACAACCCTTTTATATAAACCTTTTAAGGTAGTAAGAAAATAAACATTCACTTAATATTTCAACAAGTCACCTGCTAGTAAATCACCTGCTGGTAATAACTAGCGTGACATTGTAGTGCAGAGACCAACGGTGCTCGTTAGCTCGTCATTAACACCGCTAGCTAAGACAGCAACAACTTGGTTAACTGGCTGAAATAGGTCTTCAATTCATGAACGGCTAAATACATATCTACAGAGCCACATTCGCTATTGACTTTAGGATATATGAACCAGTTTTCCAAAACCACTATTGTGTTATACAGTTTGAAACCGTTTTCAGTTTTCCTGTCAGACTGAGGAGCGGGCAGACCAACTTCCCAAATAGGGGAGAAGCACTCAAAACACACTAGTTGTTCTTTCAAAGAAAATTATACAAAAATGGTAGGTCTGAAGACCTCTCGTATTACCAACCTTACTACAATGGCAGCAAATATTTTAATGAATTCAGTAACACATAATGAAAGGAAACGTAATTTATATCACCCTTTTTCCTGAGGTGAATGGTTTCACCCACTACTCTCCCGGAACTGAGGCTTTGACATCAACAGTTTCACTTTGTTCCACCTTTGGTGAGCAAAACAGCTAATAACGTAGCTAAATACTGACATTATCCTCCATCGAGATATCTGTTCATATCTAAATACATGGCTCTGCTTTGGTCTATTCCATTGATATTGTCAACCTGAACATTACATTGTGTAGCTCCCTTCAGTAACCACGAGCACAACCGTTCCTTGATTTTAACTGGCGGCTTTATTCTGTAGTTTTAGTCAGAATTATCACCTTCCGTGAGAACTATAAAGTAAATGAAAAATACAGTTAAGCACACTCTTACAACCTTATCTTACGAGTGACTTATTAGCTTGGTATAACTCTGAAGTGATTACATACATAACAGTTTAACCGGCGTTATAACGGGTTCAGATTAAACACATGAATAAAGGAGAAAATACCTCTTGAAAAAATACGGCTGCTTATTACAGAAGGGAGGAAATCAAACTTCACACTTATTAGTCCTGGCATGAATTCACACTTCATCCTAACATACACTCTTCAACCTTTATGAACTACACCCGATGACATGAAAACTTAGCTGACGCAGCGCAGGATTGCCTTCCCTCCAAAAGTGTGTTGCTACAATAAGGATCCCCGTTACAACAATTACAATTAGCTACGTAGTTCCGCTTGTATTATCATTTCCCCCGCACAGCGGACACGTAAACAATTCAAACAAAAGACAACGACATAACCTGTAAGTCTAACTGTCAGTTACACATTGAACATGTGAGTCATTTAGCAGACGCTCTTATCCAGAGAGACTTACAGTAGTGACTGGATACATTTTCATACGTTGCATTGGCAGGACAATTCCATTAGTAGTTGGGAGGAGAGCAGAAACAGCCTAACACCTCCACTGATACTGTGTAACCTGTCTGCAGTCAACCAGCCATCCAGACTGAAGTGAAGGCCTTGTTACAGAATGAAAACACCTTCTCTTTCGTCGGCATGGCAACCTGTAAACATGTCAGTGGCGTCACAATGTTGCACAACAGCAGCAGAACATTGGATGGAGGGTCATTGTATCATTACACAGTGTCCCTGTCTATTCTACTGTATTGGTACATGTGGTATTACAATGCATTAGAAGATCTGTAGACGGCAGCATTGAAACAATTTACAACACATCGTCAACTAGCAACCTACTCTGTTTCAGTGCTGTTTAAATATCCCACTTATTTTATTCTGCTGTTAGAGGCCATCAGTACAGACAGTCAGGAAAATAGTCTGTAGCAAGTTTTTTTTCTGTCAAACCTGGGAAGTGTGTCTATATAGGTAAGTACATATACAATTAGGATTTTACTTTAAGGTCAAATGTACTGTAACTGTCTAGTTGTGAAGAGAATCTAAATATATTGTTTATTGACCTCCTCACCTC
Source organism: Oncorhynchus mykiss (assembly GCF_057628025.1). NCBI lineage: Eukaryota > Metazoa > Chordata > Actinopteri > Salmoniformes > Salmonidae > Oncorhynchus > Oncorhynchus mykiss. The sequence goes on along the minus strand of NC_143031.1, from coordinate 80,822,484 downwards.
TCCATACTAGCACCATACGTTCTGTTGTTTACTGATCTCCTCTCCATTCTAGCACCATACGTTCTGTTGTTTACTGATCTCCTCTCCATTCTAGCACCATACGTTCTGTTGGTTACTGATCTCCTCTCCATTCTAGCACCACACGTTCCGTTGTTTATTGACCTCTTCCCCATTCTAGCACCAAACGTTCTGTTGTTTACTGATCTCCTCTCCATTCTAGCACCATACGTTCTGTTGGTTACTGATCTCCTCTCCATTCTAGCACCACACGTTCCGTTGTTTATTGACCTCTTCCCCATTCTAGCACCATGCGTTCTGTTGTTTACTGATCTCCTCTCCATTCTAGCACCATATGTTCTTCAGAAGCTGGACAGCATATTAATAGAATCCATCTTCTCTCACCCTCTCCCCTCAAGACCTACATCACACAAGATGCTTCAGAACAACAACAGCAACAAGCTGGTGAAGTTGCTACCAAACAGGAACAACCCTGACGACGATGACAAGAACCACAAGCTGGTGAAGTTGCTACCCAACAGGAACAACCATGACAACAACAACAACAACAAGCTGGTGAAGTTGCTACCCAACAGGACAACCATGACAACAACAACAATAACAAGCTGATGAAGTTGCTACCCAACAGGACAACCATGACAACAACAACAATAACAAGCTGGTGAAGTTACTACCCAACAGCAACAACCATGGCAACAACAACAACAAGCTGGTGAAGTTGCTACCCTACAGGAACAACCATGACAACAACAACAACACGCTGGTGAAGTTGCTACCCAACAGGACAACCATGACAATGACAACAACAACAAGCTGGGGAAGTTGCTACCCAACAGGAACAACCATGACAATGACAACAACAACAAGCTGACAATGCCACCAGCCATACTGCTCATTCTGTGTATGATTTCCTGCAAGACAGGAATACCAGTGTTTTGCCATGGTCAGCGAAGAGCCAGGATCTCAGTCCCATTGAGCACGTCTGGGACCTGTTGGATAGGAGGGTGAGGGCTAGGGCACGTCTGGGACCTGTTGGATCGGAGGGTGAGGGCTAGGGCACGTCTGGGACCTGTTGGATCGGAGGGTGAGGGCTAGGGCACGTCTGGGACCTGTTGGATCGGAGGGTGAGGGCTAGGGCACGTCTGGGACCTGTTGGATCGGAGGGTGAGGGCTAGGGCACGTCTGGGACCTGTTGGATCGGAGGGTGAGGGCTAGGGCACGTCTGGGACCTGTTGGATCAGAGGGTGAGGGCTAGGGCACGTCTGGGACCTGTTGGATCGGAGGGTGAGGGCTAGGGCACGTCTGGGACCTGTTGGATCGGAGGGTGAGGGCTAGGGCACGTCTGGGACCTGTTGGATCGGAGGGTGAGGGCTAGGGCACGTCTGGGACCTGTTGGATCAGAGGGTGAGGGCTAGGGCACGTCTGGGACCTGTTGGATCGGAGGGTGAGGGCTAGGGCACGTCTGGGACCTGTTGGATCGGAGGGTGAGGGCTAGGGCTAGTTTTTCCTAGCCACCGTGCTTCTACACCTGCATTGCTTGCTGTTTGGGGTTTTAGGCTGGGTTTCTGTACAGCACTTTGAGATATCAGCTGATGTACGAAGGGCTATATAAATAAATTTGATTTGATTTAGGGCACGTCTGGGACCTGTTGGATCGGAGGGTGAGGGCTAGGGCACGTCTGGGACCTGTTGGATAGGAGGGTGAGGGCTAGGGCACGTCTGGGACCTGTTGGATCGGAGGGTGAGGGCTAGGGCCATTCTCCCCAGAAATGTCTGGGAACTTGCCTTGGTGGAAGAGTGGGGTAACATCCCACAGCAATAACTGGCAAATCTGGTGCAGTCCATGAGGAGGAGATACACTCAGTACTTAATGCAGCTGGTGGCCACACCAGATACTGCCTGTTACTTTTGATTTTGACCCCCTCCCCCCTATGTTCAGGGACACATTTTTCAATTTCTGTTAGTCACATGTCTGTGGAACTTGTTCAGTTTATGTCTCAGTTGTTGAATCTTGCTATGTTCATACAAATATTTACGCATGTTAAGCTTGCTGAAAATAAAGGCAGTTGACAGTGAGAGGACGTTTCTTTTTTTGCTGAGTTTAGTTCTTACTGACAGACTGGGTTGGTAGAAAGAGACAGGGGAGGAGAGAGAGATGAGAGAGAGAGAGAGAGATAGGACTTATTGACAGACTGGGTTGGTAGAAAGAGACAGGGGAGGAGAGAGAGATGAGAGAGAGAGAGAGAGAAAGATAGGACTTATTGACAGACTGAGTTGGTAGAAGGAGACAGGGGAGGAGGGAAAGAGAGATGAGAGAGAGATATGACTTATTGACAGACTGAGTTGGTAGAAGGTGACAGGGGAGGAGGGAGAGAGAGATGAGAGAGAGATATTACTTATTGACAGACTGAGTTGGTAGAAGGAGACAGGGGAGGAGGGAGAGATGAGAGAGAGAGATAGATAGGACTTATTGACAGACTGAGTTGGTAGAAGGAGACAGGGGAGGAGGGAGAGAGAGATGAGAGAGAGATATGACTTATTGACAGACTGAGTTGGTAGAAGGAGACAGGGGAGGAGGGAGAGATAGACTGACATTTAAATCAGCTGAATATATTTTCATCACTGACTTCTCACCAGTGATGTCATCATAACCAGTAACATTTTCCTCTCTTGGCCCAGCCCAGCCTGACCCTGACATATAGCATCAGGCCTGTTGAGTTGACTTGGGTAACAGACCTCTAGCTTCTACACCACATCCCCCCTTCTCCTGCTCTAACATGAGACCTCATCAGTACTCATTTTGGGTGCTGGTACTGTTTCTATTTAGGTGCTGGAACATTAAGTCAATATTCTATAAGAGGTGAACTCAAGCAGTAGAAAGTTAGAGGTGATATTATAGGACACTATGTGAAACGTTGCTGCTCTGTCAGCAGTTTCCTGTGGAGTTGTTCTAATGTCAGTGTTTCCTGTAGGTAGGTGTGTTTAACTGATCTTATCTGCTTAAAGGTTTGTCACGTCATAGAAGTAAGGAAGAGATGAGATAGAAGTCAGATAGCCTAGCAGTATTTCTCAGGAGGGGGAGGGGGAGGGGGAGGGGGAGGGGGTGAGAGAGAGAGAGAGAGAGAGAGAGAGAGAGAGAGAGAGAGAGAGAGAGAGAGAGAGAGAGAGAGAGAGAGAGAGAGAGAGAGAGAGAGAGAGAGAGAGAGATATGACTTATTGACAGACTGAGTTGGTAGAAGGAGACAGGGGAGGAGGGAGAGAGAGATGAGAGAGAGAGATATGACTTATTGACAGACTGGGTTGGTAGAAGGAGACAGGGGAGGAGGGAGAGAGAGATGAGAGAGAGAGAGATATGACTTATTGACAGACTGAGTTGGTAGAAGGAGACAGGGGAGGAGGGAGAGAAAGATGAGAGAGAGATATGACTTATTGACAGACTGAGTTGGTAGAAGGAGACAGGGGAGGAGGGAGAGAGAGATGAGAGAGAGAGATATGACTTATTGACAGACTGAGTTGGTAGAAGGAGACAAGGGAGGAGGGAGAGAGAGAGATATGACTTATTGACAGACTGAGTTGGTAGAAGGAGACAGGGGAGGAGGGAGAGAGAGATGAGCGAGAGAGAGATAGGACTTATTGACAGACTGAGTTGGTAGAAGGAGACAGGGGAGGAGGGAGAGAGATGAGAGAGAGATATGACTTATTGACAGACTGGGTTGGTAGAAGGAGACAGGGGAGGAGGGAGAGAGAGATGAGAGAGAGATATAGGACTTATTGACAGACTGAGTTGGTAGAAGGAGACAGGGGAGGAGGGAGAGAAAAACTGACATTTAAATCAACTGAATATATTTGTATCACTGACTTCTCACCAGTGATGTCATCATAACCAGTATCATTTTCCTCTCTTGGTCCAGCCCAACCTGACCCTGACATATAGCATCAGGCCTGTTGAGTTGACTTGGGTAACAGACCTCTAGCTTCAACACCACATCCCCCCTTCTCCTGTTCTGACATGAGACCTCATCAGTACTCATTTTGGGTGCTGGTACTGTTTCTATTTAGGTGCTGGAACATTAAGCCAATATTCTATAAGAGGTGAACTCAAGCAGTAGAAAGTTAGAGGTGATATTATAGGACACACTATGTGTAACTTTGCTGCTCTGTCAGCAGTTTCCTGTGGAGTTTTTCAAAAGTCAGTGTTTCCTGTAGGTAGGTGTGTTTAAATGATCTTATCTGCTTAAAGGTTTGTCACATCATATAAGTAAGGAAGTAATGATATAGAAGTCATATAGCCTAGCAATATTTCACACTCTTCAGTCCTCTCCTTATGACAGTAGACTTGTTTCGCTCAGTGGAGCCCCAGTTAGAGAGAGATATGATACCTGCAGTGGTACTGATGACCCTGTTGTGGAGCACAGGTAGGATGCTGTTATACTGATATACACTTGTGACAGTTACTGAGATATGTTTTGATATTGTAAGATATATTATAATTTGCAGGGTTAGTAAAATAACATACAACTGGAAGCAGACAGTAAAAATGTGTCTCAAAGCAGGACAATGATGTGATCACCTGTAAATGTACTTTACTGTAGTCTAACTGTCCATCTGGGGACAGGCACTAATGTCAGTTAATTTGTGATGGTGTCATGCATCTGACTGTTGTATATTCAGTGTGTCAATGATTGATTGTATCTGTCTCTATGTAAATGAAGGAGAGTATATATTATATTTAATATTGGTCTTATGTTAGAGCAGGAGAAGGGGGATTGTCGATGGCAGAGGTCTGTGACCTGAGTCAAGCTCAACAGGCCTGATGCTATATGTCAGGAAGAGAGAGAGAACGAGAGAGTGAAAGGAGGGGTGGGGAGGGCAGAGGAGAGAGTAGTGGAGAGAGAGAGGAGAGGAGGGCAGAGGAGAGAGTAGTTGAGAGAGAGAGGAGGGGAGGGGACAGAGGAGAGAGTAGTGGAGAGAGAGAGGAGGGAAGGGGACAGAGGAGAGAGTAGTGGAGAGAGAGAGGAGGGAAGGGGTAGAGGAGAGAGTAGTGGAGAGAGAGAGGAGGGGATGGGACAGAAGAGAGAGTAGTGGAGAGAGAGAGGAGGGTAGGGGACAGAGGAAAGAGTAGTGGAGAGAGAGAGGAGGGAAGGGGACAGAGGAGAGAGTAGTGGAGAGAGAGAGGAGGGAAGGGGACAGAGGAAAGAGTAGTGGAGAGAGAGAGGAGGGAAGGGGACAGAGGAGAGAGTAGTGGAGAGAGAGAGGAGGGAAGGGGACAGAGGAGAGAGTAGTGGAGAGAGAGAGGAGGGAAGGGGACAGAGGAAAGAGTAGTGGAGAGAGAGAGGAGGGAAGGGGACAGAGGAGAGAGTAGTGGAGAGAGAGAGGAGGGAAGGGGACAGAGGAGAGAGTAGTGGAGAGAGAGAGGAGGGGAGGGGACAGAGGAGAGAGTAGTGGAGAGAGAGAGGAGGGAAGGGGACAGAGGAGAGAGTAGTGGAGAGAGAGAGGAGGGGAGGGGACAGAGGAGAGAGTAGTGGAGAGAGAGAGGAGGGGAGGGGACAGAGGAGAGAGTAGTGGAGAGAGAGAGGAGGGAAGGGGACAGAGGAGAGAGTAGTGGAGAGAGAGAGGAGGGAAGGGGACAGAGGAAAGAGTAGTGGAGAGAGAGAGGAGGGGAGGGGACAGAGGAGAGAGTAGTGGAGAGAGAGAGGAGGGAAGGGGACAGAGGAGAGAGTAGTGGAGAGAGAGAGGAGGGAAGGGGACAGAGGAGAGAGTAGTGGAGAGAGAGAGGAGGGAAGGGGACAGAGGAAAGAGTAGTGGAGAGAGAGAGGAGGGGATGGGACAGAGGAGAGAGTAGTGGAGAGAGAGAGGAGGGAAGGGGACAGAGGAGAGAGTAGTGGAGAGAGAGAGGAGGGGATGGGACAGAGGAGAGAGTAGTGGAGAGAGAGAGGAGGGAAGGGGACAGAGGAGAGAGTAGTGGAGAGAGAGAGGAGTGGAGGGGACAGATTATAGCTGAGGGAAATAGGTGTGATGAGGGTGCTGCAGTGACCCCAGAAAAATACAAAAAAGTTTTTCTTTACTTTTTGGAAAACCATTTCCCCCCCTAGTAGTCCAGGACTGTATCAGTGGTTTGATGTACCCTTCTGTAGCGAGCCCAAAATAAACTTCTTGCTCTGGGCCTACATCATCATCCTCTGTCATCCTAATCCCTACCTGTAGTCTACCTACCTCTGGTATAATGCATTTCTACCTCTCACTCCATCAGTGTTGCTCTGTCTGCATCCTAATCCCTACCTGTAGTCTACCTACCTCTGGTATAATGCATTTCCACCTCTCACTCCATCAGTGTTGCTCTGTCTGCATCCTCATCCCTACCTGTAGTCTACCTACCTCTGGTATAATGTATTTCTACCTCTCACTCCATCAGTGTTGCTTGTCCACCTTCCTGAATTAACAGATGACCAGATCAATAATGCTGGCATAACGTCATTAAATATTGCTAAATTATTTAGCTATAGTGTGGATGTAGGGCTGTTTTTAGAGTATAATGTAACCCAGTTACTGCATATTCAACACAATAATATCAGACAGACAAGCTGGCCCGGGGGAGAAAAAAAATGTGTGCTGCCTCCGTGTTGGCTACTATGTTGCAATGTGAGTTGTCTTGTTGATACAAAGTGTTTCAGTTTCTCCGGGCCGCCTTGTTCGTTTATACAATGTTTCAATATTATCAGAGCCACCTTGTTGATGCAATGCTTCAGTATTCACAGAATGCTTCCTTTCCAACATGAAGGGCACTTTTCAGCATTTGCCATATGATCAATGAGGATGACCATGTTGCAAATGTACTGTCCCTTACTGGACGTCCACGAGTTCCGCTGTTCTGGAAAATTCCACCAGATGGAGACTGGCTGCTTATTGCAAATGTACAAAACATCACCAATTTGACATGGCCATTTCTCCTAAATGGTAAAGACTTTGAAGATTAAACTCGGTATGCACGGGTTTGGCCAATTGGGCTATGAGCCCAGAAACAAGATGGCGTCGAGGCCTCATCGCTTTTTGAGTTATGGCCCATTTTCTGGGATTAAAGGTAAAAAACAGCGCTCATTTGACCGCTTCACGTCAAAGTACATGACCCTATGGTGTTAGGAAAAAGACAACAAGCCATTTATCTATCGTAATTTACGAGACATCGCACAATGTACAATTGATTATGGTTAAAGAACTGTGTTTTCTTTCTTCAAAAAAGTGACAGATCCTGTTGCGGCCTGTTCAGACTAATCCGTTAAGGCGGGTTTCAGACTAATCCGTTAAGGCGGGTTTCAGACTAATCCGTTAAGGCGGGTTTCAGACTAATCCGTTAAGGCGGGGTTCAGACTAATCCGTTAAGGCGGGTTTCAGACTAATCCGTTAAGGCGGGGTTCAGACTAATCCGTTAAGGCGGGTTTCAGACTAATCCGTTAAGGCGGGTTTCAGACTAATCCGTTAAGGCGGGTTTCAGACTAATCCGTTAAGGCGGGGTTCAGACTAATCCGTTAAGGCGGGTTTCAGACTAATCCGTTAAGGCGGGTTTCAGACTAATCCGTTAAGGCGGGTTTCAGACTAATCCGTTAAGGCGGGTTTCAGACTAATCCGTTAAGGCGGGTTTCAGACTAATCCGTTAAGGCGGGGTTCAGACTAATCCGTTAAGGCGGGTTTCAGACTAATCCGTTAAGGCGGGTTTCGGAGCTCTACGTGATTTCTGTGACTTTCTGTGATTTTCTGAAATCACACACAGTCAATGGGAAGTGACACAGTGTGGGGCTGACAGACAGACAGAGCATGCAATAGTTTCCTGCATTCGAACCACAAAGAACCACTTTAAATGCATGTTCTAGAGCTTAAGTCGATCGTGCACGGTGAGTTGTGTGGTTCTAGAAGGTTCTCGGGCCCGAGAACCAGCCTTGCACATTTGCAATGACTTCAATTCATTTTGACCATCGCAATAATGACAACATTTACAAATGCCCCAGAGTCACAAGACTAGGTGCATTGAAACCGCCTCGACCCATAGAGACGGACCCTAACGTTTCTGTCCGATATCTCATTCAAGGACCCCGTAGCAAATCCTGGAAAAAGTGGATTTTCAGCACCAATTAATGTCACTCTTCAGACTAATCCGTTAAGGCGGGTTTCGGAGCTGACTTATCGAGCCGAAACCCGGAATTCGGGGTCGCCTCAGCTAGGCCTAAACATAATGTCAGAACTGGACCCGCAACTAGAATGTAACTAATTGTTCTATTTTTTTTATTATGGTTTAAACAGAAGGCGCTGTGAATTTTGGGCCTGCTCTGAAATATGTGATAGTTGGCTTTTAAACGAGTTGGACAAAGTGGGATTAGTGTCAGTTTGTATCAGTTTGGTGTCAGAATGATATCTTATTGACTGATGGACGCTGACTTGCTGGCTGACTTTTGTGTATTTGCAATAAGTTTAAACAGTGAACAACCATCATCAAAATTACAGACTGAAGTCAACACTAAAAGTTTTGGAAAATGGCATCACCGTAGTCTTTAGGCCGTGCCAAGTTCATGGAGATGCCCCATTTGACCGTAGCTCGCTCTGTCTGACCGTAGCGACCGTGCAAATAACAGGCCCGGAATGAAGCCTGACTAGTAGGGATTTAATGATGTTTTGGACATATTGTGGCATCTGGGTTACACAGAGACACGCCGTTTTCAATGGGCTTATCGGGGGGAGGTTGGGGTGGACTAGCCACAGAGTTATTCTGGCTGCGTGCACCGGTTTATGTAGCCTGACACATCCAAGTTTATCCCTAAGGATAACATGGGTGTACAGGTTATCCTCTAACTCTGCTTTTGTGCAGGCCATTTTCAAAATTCCTTTTGCCATGTATTCAGGGTCACATGTGCCTCTACAGATATCAACATGAAAATGTTATTGTCACCTTCATATCCCAAAGGGGAAATGTGAACTTTACCATCAAATAGTGCTGAAATGCCCAAATGGAGAGGCTTAAATCATCATAGAAAGGGAAACAAATGGCATCACCATAGTCTCTAGGCCGTGCCGAGTTCAATGAGACGCCCCATTTGACCATAGCTCACTCAGTCTGACCGCAGCGACCATGCAAATAAGAAGGCCCAAAATGAAGCCTGGCCTAAATTTCAGGTGCTTTTGGGTGGCAGTGGTAGAAACGTTAGGGTTAGAAGCACAAGTCAACCTCAGGAACGTTCCTAAGGTCTTCCCGATCTGTGCAAGCCTAACCTTAACCGTGTGGCATTAACCCTTAACAGTGAAAACAGGGTGTTTACATCAAACAGTTTGCAATGACTTCTCTCCCCATTGGAATACATTGCCTGCTCCACAAAATTCAACCTGAAGCCTATGTGGGTTATCATTGCCTTATGAACCTGTTTTCGATGACCATCCATCAGGCCACTATGAGGTCTACCTGTGTTGATTCTAAGCTTCCTGGAGCAACCGGAAGTGGTTAAATTCACCCTAAAGGTGTTTTGATATACCCATCCTGCAATTTGTGAAAACACTGCATTCAACCCTCTGTAAATCAGTCAGTTCTTAACGTAAAGACTTAAAACTCAGGATTCTGTAAAAGCCTACGCCAACGAGGATATGTGTTTACTTTAAGCTTCCTGTGCCAACCGTAAGTGCCTTAAATTGGGGTCATAGGGGCTGTTTTGAAGGGTTCAAAAAGTCACATCTTTCCAAAACTTCAATTGTGTGATTAGGCAACCCTCATGAACTGTAAATCAGTCATTTCTCCCATCAAATTTCCAAGAAAAACTCTCACACACACACAGCAAGGATGGTGTGACAGTGAGGGGCTTAGAGACACACAGAGCCTGCAATAGTTCTCTTCGTTGGAACTATCAAAGAACCGTCAGACCTAGAGCTCTGAATCTTTAGAACCCTTTTCTAGAGGTTAAGTCGATAGTGCACTGTGAGTTATGTGGCCCTATTAGGTTTTAGACCGAGACACAGCCTTGTACATTTGCAATAACTTCAAATCATTTTGACCAATGCGAAAATGACAACATTTACAAAAGTCCCAGAGTCACAGGACTAGGTGCATTGAACCCACCTCGGCCCATACAGACGGACCGTAGCAAAGCTCGGAAAAAGTGGATTTTCAGCACCAATTAAGGTCGCTGCTCAGGCTTCGAATGACCTATCGAGCCGAAACTTGGGATTCGGGGTCACCTCAGCTAGGCCTACACATAGTGTTGGAACTGGACCCGCAGCTAGAATGTAACTACGTGTTTTACGTTTAACCTCTCTAAGGGGTGTGGGACGCAACCGTCCCACCTGGCCATCATCCAGTGAAATTGCAGAGCGCCAAATTCAAAAACAGAAATACTCATCATAAAAATTAATAACATACAAGTGTTATACATCGGTTTAAGATGAACTTCTTGTTAACCAGTTGCATCTCTAGGGGCGCTATTTCATTTTTGGATAAAAAACGTTCCCGTTTTAAGCGCGATATTTTGTCATCACGAAAAGATGCTCGACTATGCATATTCTTGACAGTTTTGGAAAGAAAACACTCTGAAGTTTCAGAATCTGCAAAGATTTTGTCTGTAAGTGCCCCAGAACTCATTCTACAGGCGAAACCAAGATGATACGTCAAACAGGAAATGAGCAGAATTTCTGAAGCTCTGTTTTCTAATGTCTCCTTATATGGCTGTGAATGCGACAGGAATAAGCTTAGACCTTCTGCCGTTTCCCCAAGACGTCGGCAGCATTGTGACGTATTTGTAGGCATATCATTGGAAGATTGACCATAAGAGACTACATTTTCCAAGTGTCCGCCTGGTGTCCTGCGTCGAAACTGGTGCGCAAAGCCATGTGCAAGTATTTTTCCATTTGATTGAGAGGGGAAACCATGCTTCCACGAACGATATATCATCGAAGAGATATGTGAAAAACACCTTGAGGATTGATTCTAAACAACGTTTGCCATGTTTTCAGTCGATATTATGGAGTTAATTTGGAAAAAAGTTTGCGTTTTGAGGACTGAATTTTCGTTTTTTTTTGGTAGCCAAATGTGATGTACAAAACGGAGCTATTTCTAATACACAAAGAATATTTTTGGAAAAACTGAGCATCTGCTATCTAACTGAGAGTCTCCTCATTGAAAACATCTGAAGTTCTTCAAAGGTAAATTATTTTATTTGAAGGCTTTTATGTTTTTGTTGAAATGTTGCGTGCTGGATGCTAATGCTAATGCTAACGCTAAATGCTACGCTAGCTAGCTACTTTTACACAAATGATTGTTTTCCTATGGTTGAGAAGCATATTTTGAAAATCTGAGATGACAGTGTTGTTTACAAAAGGCTAAGCTTGAGAGATGGCATATTTATTTCATTTCATTTGCGATTTTCATGAATAGTTAACGTTGCGTTATGGTAATGAGCTTGAGTCTGTATTCACGATCCCGGATCCGGGATGGGGAGATCAGAAAGGTTAATCCAAACACGGTGTCAGATTTCAAAAAGGCTTTATGGCGAAAGCATATTATGCCAAATAGAGGAGTTTCCGGCGACAGTTCCCAGTCCAGAGCTTCCGGCGACAGTTTCCAGTCCAGAGCTTCCGGCGACAGTTTCCAGTCCAGAGCTTCTCCAGCGACGTTCTGCGGTCCGGAGCCTCCAGCGGTGGTTCCTAGTTCAGAGCCTCCAGCGGTGGTTCCTAGTTCAGAGCCTCCAGCGGTGGTTCCTAGTTCAGAGCCTCCAGCGGTGCTTCCTAGTTCAGAGCCTCCAGCGGTGGTTCCTAGTTCAGAGCCTCCAGCGGTGGTTCCTAGTTCAGAGCCTCCAGCGGTGGTTCCTAGTTCAGAGCCTCCAGCAGTGGTTCCTAGTTCAGAGCCTCCAGCGGTGGTTCCTAGTTCAGAGCCTCCAGCGGTGGTTCCTAGTTCAGAGCCTCCAGCGGTGGTTCCTAGTTCAGAGCCTCCAGCGGTGGTTCCTAGTTCAGAGCCTCCAGCGGTGGTTCCTAGTTCAGAGCCTCCAGCGGTGGTTCCTAGTTCAGAGCCAATGGCGATGATCCACGGTCCAGTTCAACAGAAGCGGAGGGATCAGCGTAGGGAGCGGGGGCTACACCCGAACCGGAGCCACCACCGAGGGTAGATGCCCACCCGGACCCTCCCCCTATAGGTTCAGGTTTGCGGTGGGGGGTCCGCACCTTTGGAGGAGGGGTACTGTCACGCCCTGACCTCTGTTTTTTCTAAATATTTTGGTTAGGTCAGGGTGTGACGAGAGTGGGTATTCTAGTTTTGTTCATCTAGGGTTAGTTTTGTTCATCTAGGGTTTTGTATTTCTATGTTGGCCTGATATGGTTACCAATCAGAGACAGCTGTTTATCATTGTCCCTGATTGGGGATCATATTTAGGCAGCCATTTCCATTTTGTTTTTTGTGGGATCTTGACTATGTTTAGATGCCTGTCTGCACTATTTTGTATAGCTTCACGTTTTGTTGGTTTTGTTGTTTCTGTTAAGTGTTTCATTCATTAAAAGAGAATGTACGCCTCCCATGCTGCGCCTTGGTCTCACTCATACGACGATCTTGACAATATTATCATTTTAGCTTGCTAGTAAATAAATAATCAACTAAAATTGGTCCAGACTCATTGGTGAGACCCGGGTTTGTGCAGATTCCCGAATTATGCGACGTTCAGAATGAGACTGTAGAGGAAATTGATTGTTCAGCGACTGTTGTAAAATCGATATTCTGATATTCTTTGAGTTCATTTGGGAAATAGAAACTCAATAAAAACGATTTTCCCATGGTGCCACAGGTTAATGAGTTAATCATTTCCTGATTAATTTAATCACGCAATTATAACCTGTTAATCATTTGATGAGCAGCAGTCGCCACATTAACTAATACAACGTCACAACAGACAATAATTCCTTCATATATATATACTGTAGTTTAAGGTTATTTTAGTGTCATAAAAAGTGTTAGTTTAAACAAATCAGGATATTTAATTTAAATATGAAAACAATTTAGAAAATGTCACGTCATGTTGGAGTTCAGAATGAAATGGTGGAACCTGAACAGGTTGAACTTGTTGAATTCACTCTTAGAAAAAAGGGTTTCCGACAGGGTTCTTCAGCTGTTATGGGGTATTGTGATGTCATTATGGGGTATTGTGATGTCACTCTTAGAAAAAAGGGTTTCCAACAGGGTTCTTCTTTCATAAAAGGAGGATGGATTCAAATTATTTAAAATGGAAGAATATAACTTCCTGTAGCCTATATAATGTAACAATGACAACAATCCCTTCATATATACTGTAGTTGAAGGTTATTTTAGTGTCATAAAAAGTGTTCATTAAAACAAATCAGGATGTTTGTTGGATGGATTCAGTGTAGGTGTTCTGCTGTGTATCGAGGGGTTTATATGAAAGTGGTAGATTTGTAATTCTTTACAAGAGAAAGTTCTGGATTACTTATCTTTGGGTGACCTCGGGCTACGGTCTTTGACAATTCAGCTACTTTGTTAACTGTCTTACAACTGTCACATTATGTGACAACTGATATACTTAACAAAAGGCACATCTCAATATGTGGTCCAGGTGCCTTAGTGTTCCTATAGAAACCTGTGTCCAAACTCAGCATTAAATAGCATCTAATCAGAATAGTGTACAGAGAGATAAGTTATTACAGCTATTTAAATGTGATGTGTTTTTTAGTGTTTATTCTGTTGCAGCCTGTTCAGGGGCAGAACAACAGATTTGTACCTTGTCAGCTCGGGGATTTGAACTTGCAACCTTCTGGTTACTAGTCCATGCTCTAACCATTAGTCTAACCTGCCGCCCCTATGCTCCATCACCGACATCACTATTCCCCATAATAACAAACAAAAAAATGATTTTTAGAAATGTTTGCAAATGTATTAAAAATAAACAACAGATATATAATACTTGACTTGCCAGGCTTCCTCCAGACATGATGCTCATCATTCAGTTCAGTTCTCATGGTCTGAGATTCTTTATGTGCCTTTTGTCAAACTCCAAGCGGCTGCCATGTGGCTTTTACTTCCATCTGGCCACTCTACCATAATGACCTAATTGGTGGAGTGCTGCAAAGATGATTGTCCTTCTGGAAGGTTCTCACATCTCCACAGAGGAACACTGGAGCTCTGTCAGGGTGACGATCGGGTTCTTGGTCATCTCACTGACCAGGGCCCTTCTCCCCCGATTGCTCAGTTTGGCCGGCGGCCAGCTCTAGGAAGAGTCTTGGTGGTTCCACACTACTTCCATTTAACAATGATGGAGTCACTTAAATGGGGACTTTTCAATGCTGCAGACATTTTTTGGTTCCCTTCCCCAGATCCGTGTCTCAACACAATCCTTTCTCAGAGCTCTACGGACAATTCCTTCAACCTCATGGCTTGATTTTTACTCTGACATGCACTGTGAACTGTGGGACCTTATATAGACAGGTGTGTGCCTTTCCAAATCATGGATGATCAATGGAAACAAGATGCATCTGAGCTCAATTTCGAGTCTCATAGCAAAGGGTCTGAATACTTATGTTAATAAGATATTTCTGTTTTTTTACATTTAATAAATTAGCAAAAAAATCTAAATACAATTTTGTTTGTCATTATGGGGTATTGTGTGTAGCTTGATATAATTAATTTTAGAATAAGGCTGTAAGACAAAGGGTCTGAATGCACGTGTACATGAAGGCAGGGTAAAGTGACTAGACATCAGGATAGATAAAAATAAGGTATTTGAGGTAGATATGTACATGAAGGCAGGGTAAAGTGACTAGGCATCAGGATAGATAAAAATAAGGTATTTGAGGTAGATATGTACATGAAGGCAGGGTAAAGTGACTAGACATCAGGATAGATAATAATAAGGTATTTGAGGTAGATATGTACATGAAGGCAGGGTAAAGTGACTAGACATCAGGATAGATAAAAATAAGGTATTAGAGGTAGATATGTACATGAAGGCAGGGTAAAGTGACTAGACATCAGGATAGATAATAATAAGGTATTAGAGGTAGATATGTACATGAAGGCAGGGTAAAGTGACAAGACATCAGGATAGATAATAATAAGGTATTTGAGGTAGATATGTACATGAAGGCAGGGTAAAGTGACAAGACATCAGGATAGATAATAATAAGGTATTTGAGGTAGATATGTACATGAAGGCAGGGTAAAGTGACTAGACATCAGGATAGATAATAATAAGGTATTTGAGGTAGATATGTACATGAAGGCAGGGTAAAGTGACTGGACATCAGGATAGATAATAATAAGGTATTTGAGGTAGATATGTACATGAAGGCAGGGTAAAGTGACTAGACATCAGGATAGATAATAATAAGGTATTTGAGGTAGATGTGTACATGAAGGCAGGGTAAAGTGACTAGATATCAGGATAGATAATAATAAGGTATTTGAGGTAGATATGTACATGAAGGCAGGGTAAAGTGACTAGACATCAGGATAGATAATAATAAGGTATTTGAGGTAGATATGTACATGAAGAACAGAGCAGAATAAGTAAATTGTCAATGTAAAAGTGTGTGTGTGTGTGTGTGTGTGTGTGTGTGTGTGTGTGTTGTCGTGTCTTTGGCTATGTCGGAATAATTGCTATGACATGCTATTCTATAAAATAATTTATCCGTAATTAATATCACCTGATTGAGCTAATCATGTATATAAGTAATTAACTAAAAAAAGTTTTGAGAATGACACAAATATGAATTTTCACAAAGTCTGCTGCCTCAGTTTGTATGATGGCAATTTGCATATACTCCAGAATGTTATGAAGCGTGACCAGATGATTTCCAATTAATTAAATTCCCTCTTTGCCATGCAAATGAATCCCAAAACAACATTTCCACTGCATTTCAGCCCTGCCACAAAAGGACCAGCTGACATCATGTCAGTGATTCTCTCGTTAACACAGGTGTGTGTTGATGAGGACAAGGCTGGAGATCACTCTGTCATGCTGATTGAGTTCAAATAACAGCCTGGAAGCTTCAAAAGGAGGGTGGTGCTTGGAATCATTGTTCTTCCTCTGTCAACCATGGTTACCTGCAAGGAAACACGCGCCGTCATCGTTGCTTTGCAGAAAAAGAGGCAAGATATTGCTGCCAGTAAGATTGCACCTAAATAAATCATTTATCAGATCATCAAGAACTTCAAGGAGAGCGGTTCAATTATGTGTTTCTACCATATTTAGTATACCAGTCATTTCAGTGAAGGGACCAAGTGCACACATTAGGAGAAAGGAGAGATAATTGGGACAATGCTTCTTTCTGGTCTACAGTCCTGCGTCTGTGACACCAGATTACCACCTAGTGGCCATAAGAGGAACTGTCCTGTCAGTGTGTTTTTACTGCTGGCTTAAAACAACACATGACCTGAAAACAGCATATGATTCATGTGTGAGTACTAAAAATATATATTTTTTATCAAATTGTTTGCTGTAGCGTTAAGAACCATGAAAAACATCCTCAAACCATGATTCGTCCTCCACCAAACTTTACAGTTGGCACTACGCATTCGGGCAGGTAGTTTTCTCCTGGCATTAGCCAAACCCAGATTTGTCTGTCAGACTGCCAGGTGGTGAAGCATGATTCATCACTCCAGAGAACATGTGGTCAAAGCTCCGGAGTCCAATGTCGGAGATCTTTACACCACTCCAACTGACGCTTGGCGTTTCCCATTTGTATCTAAGGCTTGTGTGAGGCTGGTCGGCCATGGAAACCCATTTCATGAAGCTCCCAATGAACAGTTCTTGTGCTGGCGTTGCTTCCAGAGGCAGTTTTGAAACTCGTTAGTGAGTGTTGCAACAGAGGAAAGCCGGTGTTGCTCCTAGACGTTTCCACTTCACAATAACAGCACTTACAGCTAACCGGGGCAAATCTATCAGGGGAGACATTTGACCATCTGACTTGGAAAGGTGGCATCCTATGATGTTGCCATGTTGAAAGTCACTGAGCTCTTCATTAAGGCCATTTTACTGCCAATGTTTGTCTATGGAGATTGCATGGCTGAGTGCTTGATTTTATGCATCTGGCAGGAAGGGGTGTGGTTGAAATAGTATCCACTAATTTGAAGGGGTGTCCACATACTTTTGTATATATAGTGTATGTACACATGGGTGTTGTTGCACCATACCAACGATAAGCCTGTCTTCCCCATCACATCATGAAAGGTCACGTTGATGTTCATTTAACCTCTGTCTCTCTCTTCCTCTGACTCCTCTCTTCCTCCTTTGTTTCTCTCTCTCTCTCTGTCTCTTTCTCTCTCTTTCTCCTCTGTCTCTCTCTTTCTCCTCAGATCTCCAGGCTCAAAGCGTCAGTCCACCAGGTAGGTAGAATATAAATCTACAGTGATTATAGCAGTTCAATATTAGTCAACTTTATTATCCCACATGGAGAAATTCATGTGTCCATACAAACCATTCTAAACCCCAATAACAAGTAGTGTTTTATGGAACTACTAATACTTGTCAACCACAAAGCATTACTGCTGTTAGAATAACAGAATCACTGTCATCATCTGTCCTCACCACTGTGTTTTCCTCTCTGCTGTTTACAGCTGAACTCTCAGTCAGACTGGTGAATGGAACCACTTCCTGTTCTGGGACAGTGGAAGTCTTCAATGAAGGAGAGTGGTCAGGTCTATGTTCTAGTTTGTGGGACATGAAAGATGTTAATATGTGTGTGTAGAGACCTGAGTTGTGGGAATCCTGTAGCTGAATCTAGAGGACCTCTGTTTGAAGATGGAAGAAGAGGAGTCAGACTATATAGTAGTTGCTATGGAAATGAGTCTTCTATTAGACAGTGTGACATCATAGGTGGACGTGGTGTCTGTGATGGTGGATATTATCATCATGTGACCTGTTCAGGTAAGAGACGGGTCATATTGAGAGATTTATTTATACATTATACAATATTACCATGTATCATGTTTTATGTGTTTTATTTCATTTAAATAGAGGGAGAGATGTCAGATGTATTTAAACATTATATTTGTGTTTGTCATATTGGTTTATGGGAGATGTTCATGGGCAGATCATTGTAGTTCAGATGGTACTGAAGTGAAGCTGCCTGATGGATGTCCAGCTGTTTATTTTCTATAAAGTGAAGTGAACTTATTCCTGTCTCCTGCCTGCATTATTCCCAACCCGATCCTGAGTGACTAAGAACCCATTTCTACCTCTTACAGTATCAAACATAGCAAACTACAATCTTTTATCCAACATATTTGTGTTTAGTCCTTGACAGTGTCATCAACAAAACTGATTGAATGTTCAACCAACTCTTTTTCTCTAGAGTCTGTGCGGCTTGTGGGTGGAGCTGGTCTCTGCTCTGGGAGAGTGGAGGTGAAGTCCAATCAGTCCTGGGCCTCAGTGTGTGAAGCTGACTTTGACCGGCAGGATGCAGAGGTAGTCTGTAGGGATGTTGGCTGTGGGGCTCCTGCAGCTCTACAGGGGGGGCTCTATGGAGAAGGTGAGGGTCAGACCTGGGATAAAGAGTTCCAGTGTAAAGGCAAAGAGTCCCTTCTCCTGGACTGTGACACCTCAGACAGAAAACACAACACCTGCCTACCTGGTAATGCTGTTGGACTCACCTGCTCAGGTAAGAAACAGTTTGTCATTCAGTCAACATTGTTTGTCATCTGGAGTGAAGAATATGAGAGACAATATAGGTGTGTTTTAGTCAGAAAATAGTAAGATTACATTCTCTCTCTTTTCTTTTCTCAGAGCCTGATGATGTGAGGCTGGTGGGAGGAGGCAGTCGCTGTGCTGGTGGAGTGGAGCGGTACGACCAGGGAGAGTGGAGGACTGTGGGAGCTGCTGACTGGGATGTAGCTGCAGTAGTGTGTAGACAGCTGGGTTGTGGCTCCACTGTTTCAGCACAACCTGGAAACACCACTATAGGGTTTGGAGTTTCCTGTTCTGGGTCTGAGACTTCACTGAGGGAGTGTTGGAGAATGGATGATCTCCTTCCTGGACTCACAGTGACCTGCTCAGGTAATAACAAGATACACTATATGGCCAAAAGTATGTGGACATTAGTGGATTCGGCTATTTCAGCCACACCTGACAGGTGTATCAAATTGAGCACATGGCCACGCAATCTCCATAGACAAATATCAGCAGTAAAATGTCCTTACTGAAGATGTCAGTGACTTTCAACGTGGAACATCTCGGAGCAACAACGGCTCAGCAGTGAAGTGGTAGACAACACAAGCTCACAGAACGGACCGCCGAGTGTTGAACCACGTAGAGCGTAAAAATAATCCTCTGTTGTAAAACTCACTGCTGAGTTCCACATACTTTTGTCCATGTATTATATCTGATTCCTGGACTCAGAGTGATCTGCTCAGGAAATATCAACATATTATAATTATATTCAACTGATTTCCTTCATTCATACAACTTCCTCTGCACCTCTCATGATGACTGTTTAACTTGTCAGTCTGCTTTACTAAATAGATCACTCAGTCAAATAGGCTTCAAATACAACTTAAATATCCCAGAATGCTTTTGTATGTGAGGGTTATCTCAGTGAACGTCTCTACTAACTACCACTGTCACATGGTAGTCACATGGTTGTCTCAGTGACTGTAGGCCGACTACTCATGTTGCCCTGTGAGGGAGGGTGGCTGGCACTGTTACATGCTGATGTTATTGTCATATCTATAGGAAACTAGTTGAAGAGGTTTTTCTTGTTCTCTTTTATTGTTACAGATCTCCTGGTCCAGCCTGATATCTTCCTGACTGACTCAATGGGAGGGGTCTCCAGGGGCCACCAGGGGCCCGAGATGTTCAGGGGCTACAGCTTCACCATCACCTGCTCCACTCAGCCACAGTACCCAGGAGGCTCCTTCCTTCTCACGTTCACCGGCTCCAACAGAACTCAGCCAGCTGTCAATCACTCTGCTGCCTTCCTCTTCCCTGCCGCAGATGACTACCACCAAGGGAACTACAGCTGTGTTTATGACAATTACGTTTTCTCTCATAGCTTCTCCTCTGAGAGTGAGTTCCTCTCCCTCACCATCACAGGTAACTGAACATGAACCAGACTTATAACTTTGTCATTGACAGATTTCCCACAGATCTATGTGATGATGATCAGTCCCCTCATCAAAGGTGTTTCTGTTTGCAGCCTCTCCTCTGCCAGCCTTCATCATCAGACACGTTGTAGTGCTGCTGATCCTACTGACAGCCATCACCACCTCCTACCTGTACTACAAGGTAAAGACATTTACTCAGACGTTATCAGTCATTTAAACTAGAGGGTGAGGGTGAGGGGTAGAGGGAAGGAGAGAGAATGGAGATACTAGAGAGTAAATGTCTGACTGTTGGTGCTGTGTCTCCCTAGCCCACCAGGAGGCAGATGAGAGTGAACAGGGTGAGCAGCATGGATCTTTATGTCAATGCCATGGAGATGGTCTCTCTGAGCTCCAGAGCTGAAGCTGGACCGGGAGAGGAGAGAGCAGCCCAGGGGATGGAGTAAGAGTAGAATGAAGCTGACCCTACATGCTGATCTTAGGTCAGTTTTGTGTTTTAAATCGATGGTCAGCAGTGGACTGGTGTTTAAAATGTGGTGACAAACCTGAAGTGGTTCTAATTTTAATAACAAGTTCAGAATTAGTTTCTCTTTCTAGAACCTTGGAAGAAATCTAAAAGGAGTGACTGCAACCACCATTATTTATTTAGTTTGGTTTTTACCACCAGAGAAACATGGGGTTCTGGGTAACATGGGGTTTTGGGTAACATGGGGTTTTAATTATTTTCAATTACCTCTGTTTTGTGTCCAGAATGTTTTGATTTTTGCTTTTGTCTTCATGTCTTTATCTTATTTAGTGTCTCTTAGATTCTTTATCTTGAAGTGTCTCTTAGATTCTTTATCTTATTTAGTGTCTCTTAGATTCTTTATCTTATTTAGTGTCTTAGATTCTTTATCTTATTTAGTGTCTCTTAGATTCTTTATCTTATTTAGTGTCTCTTAGATTCTTTATCTTATTTAGTGTCTCTTAGATTCTTTCTCTTATTTAGTGTCTCTTAGATTATTTATCTTATTTAGTGTCTTAGATTCTTTATCTTATTTAGTGTCTCTTAGATTCTTTATCTTATTTAGTGTCTCTTAGATTCTTTATCTTATTTAGTGTCTCTTAGATTCTTTATCTTATTTAGTGTCTTAGATTCTTTATCTTATTTAGTGTCTCTTAGATTCTTTATCTTATTTAGTGTCTCTTAGATTCTTTATCTTATTTAGTGTCTTAGATTCTTTATCTTATTTAGTGTCTTAGATTCTTCATCTTATTTAGTGTCTCTTAGATTCTTTATCTTGAAGTGTCTCTTAGATTCTTTATCTTATTTAGTGTCTCTTAGATTCTTTATCTTATTTAGTGTCTTAGATTCTTTATCTTATTTAGTGTCTCTTAGATTCTTTATCTTATTTAGTGTCTCTTAGATTCTTTATCTTATTTAGTGTCTATTAGATTCTTTATCTTATTTAGTGTCTCTTAGATTATTTATCTTATTTAGTGTCTTAGATTCTTTATCTTATTTAGTGTCTCTTAGATTCTTTATCTTATTTAGTGTCTCTTAGATTCTTTATCTTATTTAGTGTCTCTTAGATTCTTTATCTTATTTAGTGTCTTAGATTCTTTATCTTATTTAGTGTCTCTGATTCTTTATCTTATTTAGTGTCTTTACCATTTTTCGTCCAGGTATTATTATAATAATCTTTTACTCAAGTCGTTTTGGTTTGTTGTTGTTTACCTCATGATGTTGTTGGTGGTATATATATGGAGATAGTGATGCTATTGATAAAAAATGTTAAGATATTGATTATTGATTATGATGTAGATTATTGTTATGATGTTATTAGTAGTATATGTAGATAATGATGTTATTGATTATAAATGTTATAATATTGATTATTGATTATGATGTAGATTAGTGTTATATTGTTAGTAGTATATAGATAATGTTATTGATTATAAATGTTATGATATTGATTATGATGTAGATTAGTGTTATGTTGTTAGTAGTATAGAGATGATGTTATTGATTATAAATGTTATGATATTGATTATTGATTATGAAGTAGATTATTGTTTTGATGTTGCTCTCTAAACTGCCATGTAATCAACTGAATGCTTTTAATAAAATTACAGGCTGTCAGTCTTGTGTGATTTAATTATTAGACAGACTACAACATACAGTATGAATTAACTGAGATCAGTCTGTGTGATTCCCCTCTTGGACAGACTACAACATACAGTATGAATTAACTGAGATCAGTCTGTGTGATTCCCCTCTTGGACAGACTACAACATACAGTATGAATTAACTGAGATCAGTCTTGTGTGATTCCCCTCTTGGACAGACTACAACATACAGTATGAATTAACTGAGATCAGTCTGTGTGATTTCCCTCTTGGACAGACTACAACATACAGTATGAATTAACTGAGATCAGTCTGTGTGATTCCCCTCTTGGACAGACTACAACATACAGTATGAATTAACTGAGATCAGTCTTGTGTGATTCCCCTCTTGGACAGACTACAACATACAGTATGAATTAACTGAGATCAGTCTGTGTGATTCCCCTCTTGGACAGACTACAACATACAGTATGAATTAACTGAGATCAGTCTGTGTGATTCCCCTCTTGGACAGACTACAACATACAGTATGAATTAACTGAGATC
This sequence comes from Oncorhynchus mykiss, assembly GCF_057628025.1. Classification (NCBI taxonomy): domain Eukaryota; kingdom Metazoa; phylum Chordata; class Actinopteri; order Salmoniformes; family Salmonidae; genus Oncorhynchus; species Oncorhynchus mykiss. The sequence continues at coordinate 80,799,752 of NC_143031.1, read as the reverse complement.
AGTCTTGTGTGATTCCCCTCTTGGACAGACTACAACATACAGTATGAATTAACTGAGATCAGTCTGTGTGATTTCCCTCTTGGACAGACTACAACATACAGTATGAATTAACTGAGATCAGTCTGTGTGATTCCCCTCTTGGACAGACTACAACATACAGTATGAATTAACTGAGATCAGTCTGTGTGATTCCCCTCTTGGACAGACTACAACATACAGTATGAATTAACTGGTCATACATTTGGCAGGAGGTTAGGAAGTGCATCTCAGTTTCCACCTCATTTTGTGGGCTGTGGGCACATAGCCTGTCTTCTCTGGAGAGCCAGGTACTGACCTGTATATAGTCCTGCTATTGTTATTTTACTGCTGCTCTTTAATTACTTGTTACTTTAATTTCTTATTCTTATTCATTTCAGCATTTCTTTTGAAAGTTTCCCAACTAAATACTATTGCTATTGTTAGAGGACGTTTCTTTTTTTGCTGAGTTTAGTTCTTACTGACAGACTGGGTTGGTAGAAGGAGACAGGGGAGGAAAGAGAGATGATAGAGAGAGAGAGAGAGAGAGAGAGAGATAGGACTTATTGACAGACTGGGTTGGTAGAAGGAGACAGGGGAGGAGAGAGAGATGAGAGAGAGATATGACTTATTGACAGACTGAGTTGGTAGAAGGAGACAGGGGAGGAGAGAGAGATGAGAGAGAGATATGACTTATTGACAGACTGAGTTGGTAGAAGGAGACAGGGGAGGAGAGAGAGATGAGAGAGATGAGAGAGAGATATGACTGAGTTGGTAGAAGGAGACAGGGGAGGAGGGAGAGATGAGAGATAGGACTTATTGACAGACTGGGTTGGTAGAAGGAGACAGGGGAGGAGGGAGAGATAGACTGACATTTAAATCAGCTGAATATATTTTCATCACTGACTTCTCACCAGTGATGTCATCATAACCAGTAACCTTTTCCTCTCTTGGCCCAGCCCAGCCTGACCCTGACATATAGCATCAGGCCTGTTGAGTTGACTTGGGTAACAGACCTCTAGCTTCTACACCACATCCCCCCTTCTCCTGCTCTAACATGAGACCTCATCAGTACTCATTTTGGGTGCTGGTACTGTTTATATTTAGGTACTGGAACATTAAGCCAATATTCTATAAGAGGTGAACTCAAGCAGTAGAAAGTTAGAGGTGATATTATAGGACACGCTATGTGTAACTTTGCTGCTCTGTCAGCAGTTTCCTGTGGAGTTTTTCTAATGTCAGTGTTTCCTGTATGTAGGTGTGTTTAACTGATCTTGTCTGCTTAAAGGTTTGTCACATCATGTAAGTAAGGAAGAGATGAGATAGAAGTCATGTAGCCTAGCAGTATTTCTCAGGAGGGGGAGGGGGAGGGAGAGAGAGAGAGAGAGAGAGAAAGAGGGAGAGAGAGAGAGAGAGAGAGAGAGAGAGAGAGAGGACTTCCTGACAGACTGGGTTGAGAGAAGGAGACAAGGGAGGAGGAAGAGAGATGAGAGAAACTCAGCAAAAAAAGAAATGTCCCTTTTTCAGGACCCTGTCTTTCAAAGATAATTCGGAAATGTCACTCCCTGGTCTTAGTATTTTGTGTTTTTCTTTATTATTTTGGTCAGGCCAGGGTGTGACATGGGTTATTTATGTGGTGTGTTTTGTCTTGGGGTTTTTGTAGGTTATGGGATTGTGGTATAGTAGAGTTGTCTAGGTAAGTCTATGGTTGCGTAGAGTGGTTCTCAATCAGAGGCACGTGTTTATCGTTGTCTCTGATTGGGAACCATATTTAGGCACCCATATTCTTTGAGTGTTTCGTGGGTGATTGTTCCTGTCTCTGTGTTTGTTTGCACCAGATAGTGCTGTTTTGGTTTTTCATGTTACGTTTAGTGGTTTTTGTATTGTTCGTCATTATCTTTATTAAAGATGTATGGAGATAACCACGCTGCATTTTGGTCCTCCTCTCCTTCGACGGAAGAAAACCGTAACAGTAAAAATCCAAATAACTACACAGATCTTCATTGTAAAGGGCTTAACACTGTTTTTCATGCTTGTTCAGTTAACCATAAACTATTAATGAACATGCATCTGTGTAACGGTCGTTAAGACACTAACAGCTTACAGATGGTAGGCAATTAAGGTCACTGTTATGAAAACTTAGGACACTAAAGAGGCCTTTCTACTGACTCTGAAAAACACCAAAAGAAAGATGCCCAGGGTCCCTGCTCATCTGCGTGAACGTGCCTTAGGTATGCTGCAAGGAGGCATGACAACTGCAGATGTGGCTAGGGCAATAAATTGCAATGTCCGTACTGTGAGACGCCTAAGACAGCTCTACAGGGAGACAGGATGGACAGCTGATGATCCTCGCAGTGGCAGACCACGTGTAACAACATCTGCACAGGATCGGTACATCCAAACATCACACCTACGGGACAGGTACAAGATGGCAACAGCAACTGCCCGATATACACCAGGAATGCACAATCCCTCCATCAGTGCTCAGACTGTCCGCAATAGGCTGAGAGAGGCTGGACTGAGGGCTTGTAGGCCTGTTGTCTGGTGAGGACCTGCGTTACATCACTGGCAACAACGTCACCTATGGGCACAAACCCACCGTCGCTGGACCAAACAGGACTGGCAAAAGTGCTCTTCACTGATGAGTCGCCGTTTCGTCTCACCAGGGGTGAGGAAGGAATGAGGGTTTACACCGAGGCCTGTACTCTGGAGCGGGATCGATTTGCAGGTGGAGGGTACGTCATGGTCTGGGGCGGTGTGTCACAGCATCATCGGACTGAGCTTGTTGTCATTGCAGGTTGTCTCAATGCTGTGCGTTACAGGGAAGACATCCTCCTCCCTCATGTGGTACCCTTCCTGCAGGCTCATCCTGACATGACCCTCCAGCATGACAATGCCACCAGCATTACTGCTTGTTCTGTGCGTGATTTCCTGCAAGTCAGGAATATCAGTGTTCTGCCATGGCCAACGAAGAGCCCGGATCTCAATCCCATTGAGCACGTCTGGGACCTGTTGGATGGGAGGGTGAGTGCTAAGGCACGTCTGGGACCTGTTGGATAGGAGGGTGAGGGCTAGGGCACGTCTGGGACCTGTTGGATAGGAGGGTGAGGGCTAGGGCACGTCTGGGACCTGTTGGATAGGAGGGAGAGGTCTAGGGCACGTCTGGGACCTGTTGGATTGGAGGGTGAGGGCTAGGGCACGTCTGGGACCTGTTGGATAGGAGGGTGAGGGCTAGGGCACGTCTGGGACCTGTTGGATAGGAGGGTGAGGGCTAGGGCATGTCTGGGAACTGAAATGTCTGGGAACTTGCAGGTGGCTTGGTGGAAGAGTGGGGTAACATCTCACAGCAAGAACTGGCAAATATGGTGCAGTCCATGAGGAGGAGATGCACTACAGTACTTAATGCAGCTGGTCGCCACACCAGATACTGACTGTTACTTCTGATTTTGACCCCCTTCCCCCTTTGTTCAGGGACACATTATTCTATTTCTGTTAGTCACATGTCTGTGGAACTTGTTCAGTTTATGTCTCAGTTGTTGAATCTTGCTATGTTCATACAAATATTTACACATGTTAAGCTTGCTGAAAATTAACGCAGTTGACAGTGAGAGGACATTTCTTTTTTTGCTGAGTTTAGTTCTTATTGACAGACTGAGTTGGTAGAAGGAGACAGGGGAGGAGGGAGAGAGAGATGAGAGAGAGAGAGATAGGACTTATTGACAGACTGGGTTGGTAGGAGACAGGGGAGGAGGGAGAGAGAGATGAGAGAGAGAGAGAGATAGGACTTAATGACAGACTGAGTTGGTAGGAGACAGGGGAGGAGGGAGAGAGAGATGAGAGAGAGAGAGATAGGACTTAATGACAGACTGAGTTGGTAGAAGGAGACAGGGGAGGAGGGAGAGAGAGAGAGAGAGAGAGAGATAGGACTTATTGACAGACTGAGTTGGTAGAAGGAGACAGGGGGAGGAGGGAGAGAGAGATGAGAGAGAGAGAGAGAGAGAGATAGGACTTATTGACAGACTGAGTTGGTAGAAGGAGACAGGGGGAGGAGGGAGAGAGAGATGAGAGAGAGAGAGAGATAGGACTTATTGAGACTGGGTTGGTAGAAGGAGACAGGGGAGGAGGGAGAGAGAGATGAGAGAGAGAGAGATAGGACTTATTGACAGACTGAGTTGGTAGAAGGAGACAGGGGAGGAGGGAGAGAGAGAGAGAGAGAGATAGAGAGAGAGAGATAGGACTTATTGACAGACTGAGTTGGTAGAAGGAGACAGGGGAGGAGGGAGAGAGAGACTGACATTTAAATCAGCTGAATATATTTGTATCACTGACTTCTCACCAGTGATGTCATCATAACCAGTAACCTGTTCCTCTCTTGGCCCAGCCCAGCCTGACCCTGACATACAGCATCAGGCCTGTTGAGTTGACTTGGGTAACAGACCTCTAGCTTCTACACCACATCCCCCCTTCTCCTGCTCTAACATGAGACCTCATCAGTACTCATTTTGGGTGCTGGTACTGTTTCTATTTAGGTGCTGGAACGTTAAGCCAATATTCTATAAGAGGTGAACTCAAGCAGTAGAAAGTTAGAGGTGATATTATAGGACACACTATGTGTAACTTTGCTGCTCTGTCAGCAGTTTCCTGTGGAATTTTTCAAATGTCAGTGTTTCCTGTAGGTGGGTGTGTTTAACTGATCTTATCTGCTTAAAGGTTTGTCACATCATAGAAGTAAGGAAGTAATGATATAGAAGTCATATAGCCTAGCAGTATTTCTTACTATTCAGTCCTCTCTTCATGACAGTAGACTTGTTTCGCTCAGCGGAGCCCCAGTTACAGAGAGATATGATACCTGCAGTGGTACTGATGACCCTGTTGTGGTTCACAGGTAAGATGCTGTTATACTGATATACACGTGTGACAGTTACTGAGATGTGATTTAATATTGTAAGATATCTTACCATTTGCAGGGTTAGTAAAATAACATGTAACTGGAAGCAGACAGTAAAAATGTGTCTCAGCAGGACAATGATGTGATCACCTGTAAATGTACTTTACTGTAGTCTAACTGTCCATCTGGGGACAGGCACTAATGTCAGTTAAGTTGTGATGGTGTCATGCATCTGACTGTTGTATATTCAGTGTGTCAATGATTGATTGTATCTGTCTCTATGTAAATGAATGAGAGTATATATTATGTATTATATATTATATTGGTGTTATGTTAGAGTAGGAGAAGGGAGGGGTGTAGATGATAGAGGTCTATGAGCTGAGTCAAGATCAACAGGTCCAACATTATATGTCAAGAAGAGAGAGAGAACATGCGCGGGAGTGAGAAATCGAGATGAGCAGAGCCAGGCGGCTCTCAGCCAGCCGGCTCCACTAGGGCCCTCTCAGCCAGGCGGCTCCACTAGGGCCCTCTCAGCCAGGCGGCTCCACTAGGGCCCTCTCAGCCAGGCGGCTCCACTAGGGCCCTCTCAGCCAGGCGGCTCCACTAGGGCCCTCTCAGCCAGCCGGCTCCACTAGGGCCCTCTCAGCCAGGCGGCTCCACTAGGGCCCTCTCAGCCAGGCGGCTCCACTAGGGCCCTCTCAGCCAGGCGGCTCCACTAGGGCCCTCTCAGCCAGCCGGCTCCACTAGGGCCCTCTCAGCCAGCCGGCTCCACTAGGGCCCTCTCAGCCAGGCGGCTCCACAAGGGCCCTCTCAGCCAGGCGGCTCCACTAGGGCCCTCTCAGCCAGCCGGCTCCACTAGGGCCCTCTCAGCCAGGCGGCTCCACTAGGGCCCTCTCAGCCAGCTGGCTCCTTGTTACTGTAATTTAATTATGCCAATGTGCTTTCATCAATTGAAAGCCCTTAATCTATTTTATGAGAATTTCTAACATTTCTTGTTTGCATAAAATAGACGCAGACCAGTCTTTCAATAATAGGTAATATAATTTATTCTCGGAGCGCGCTGCCACTTAACCACGAGCAACAGTTTATATACAGATCATGACGTCATTTCATTGCTTTAACAGAATCCCCTCCTCTCGACCGGGACAAAGTAAGGTGAAAAGTTCATTCTAACTTAATAACACACTCCCAGATAACTTTTGACCCCTCAACATTATCAATCACCACTGAACTGACAGTTGTAATTAACAGAAAACCTAGGAATGCACTCACTGCCTTATCTAAAAACCCCAGAGCTAAGTTTCTGTAGGGTCAACCATAGGCTAACGACCTTATCTGTTTTCACAGTCCACAACCCATTCGTTTTATTCCTAGTTGGAATGGTGTTCATTAACTTTTTATTACACCTTGTCTGTGTCACACAATCCCTTCTTATGAACTCATATTGTTAATCACTTATAAAACAGAGTATAAGTTTACTTAGTTACAATTCTATTTAAAATGGGGATATTGTTTATTAATTTATCCATAATAAATCCAACACTCCTCTAGGGCCCTCTCAGTTAGCTGGTGTGTGTAGGAGAGTGTGAGCTGTGTGTACAACAAGTAGAAGTACAAATTTCAAGGGAAATGAACTAAAGTGATAAATCTAGTCCTAGGTTTTATTTACTGTTGTGTTTGTTCTCCACTGGTTACCCTGTTCTCATCACAACAGGTCACACATTCTGCTGACATGATTGCACACTGTGGTATTTTACCTAACAGATATTATATTTGTTTTCAAAATATTTTGGGGTCTTTGTAATCTGAGGGAAATATGTGTCTCTTATATCGTTGTACATTTGTCAGGAGGTTAGGAAGTACAGCTCAGTATCCAACTCATTTTGTGGGCAGTGGACACATAGCCTGTCTTCTCTCTGCCTACCTCTCTCAATAGCAATAGCAATACTCACTGAGTCTGTAAATTGTCAATTATTTTCTCCGTTTTTTTATCAGTTACGGTGGTCAGATGTCATTATGGGGTATAGTGATGTCATTATGGGGTATTGTGATGTCATTATGGGGTATTGTGATGTCATTATGGGGTATAGTGATGTCATTATGGGGTATTGTGATGTCATTATGGGGTATAGTGAAGTCATTATTGGGTATAGTGATGTCATTATGGGGTATTGCGATGTCATTATGGGGTATTGTGATGTCATTATGGGGTATAGTGATGTCATTATGGGGTATTGTGATGTCATTATCTGAATGTCTGAATCCTGGTTTAGGAAGACCACCAAAAATTCAGACATTTTAATTCCGAACTACAACATTTTCAGACAAGAGTTCTGTCCTACTATCCAGGTCTGTACCCAAACAATTTGAACTTCTACTTTTAAAAATCCACCTCTCTAAAAACAAGTCTCTCACCGTTGCCGCCTGCTATAGACCACCCTCTGCCCCCAGCTGTGCTCTGGACACCATATGTGAACTGATTGCCCCCCATCTTTCTTTAGAGCTTGTGCTGCTAGGCGACCTAAACTGGAACATGCTTAACACCCCAGCCATCCTACAATCTAAACTTGATGCCCTCAACCTCACACAAATTATCAATGAACCTACCAGGTACCTCCCCAAAGCCTTAAACACGGGCACCCTCATAGATATCATCCTAACCAACCTGCCCTCTAAATACACCTCTGCTGTTTTCAACCAAGATCTCAGCGATCACTGCCTCATTGCCTGCATCCGTAATGGGTCAGCGGTCAAACGACCTCCACTCATCACTGTAAAACGCTCCCTGAAACACTTCAGCGAGCAGGCCTTTCTAATCGACCTGGCCGGGGTATCCTGGAAGGATATTGATCTCATCCCGTCAGTAGAGGATGCCTGGATATTTTTTTAAAATGCCTTTCTAACCATCTTAAATAAACATGCCCCATTCAAGAAATTTAGAACCAGGAACAGATATAGCCCTTGGTTCTCCCCAGACCTGACTGCCCTTAACCAACACAAAAACATCCTATGGCGTTCTGCATTAGCATCGAACAGCCCCCGTGATATGCAGCTGTTCAGGGAAGCTAGAAACCATTATACACAGGCAGTTAGAAAAGCCAAGGCTAGCTTTTTCAAGCAGAAATTTGCTTCCTGAAACACTAACTCAAAAAAGTTCTGGGACACTGTAAAGTCCATGGAGAATAAGAACACCTCCTCCCAGCTGCCCACTGCACTGAAGATAGGAAACACTGTCACCACTGATAAATCCACCATAATTGAGAATTTCAATAAGCATTTTTCTACGGCTGGCCATGCTTTCCACCTGGCTACTCCTACCCCGGTCAACAGCACTGCACCCCCCACAACAACTCGCCCAAGCCTTCCCCATTTCTCCTTCTCCCAAATCTGCTCAGCTGATGTTCTGAATGAGCTGCAAAATCTGGACCCCTACAAATCAGCCGGGCTAGACAATCTGGACCCTTTCTTTCTAAAATTATCTGCCAAAATTGTTGCCAGCCCTATTACTAGCGTGTTCAACCTCTCTTCCGTGTCGTCTGAGATTCCCAAAGATTGGAAAGCAGCTGCGGTCATCCCCCTCTTCAAAGGGGGTGACACTCTTGACCCAAACTGCTACAGACCTATATCTATCCTACCATGCCTTTCTAAGGTCTTCGAAAGCCAAGTCAACAAACAGATTACCGACCATTTCGAATCTCACCATACCTTCTCTGCTATGCAATCTGGTTTCAGAGCTGGTCATGGGTGCACCTCAGCCACGCTCAAGGTCCTAAATGATATCTTAACCGCCATCGATAAGAAACATTACTGTGCAGCCGTATTCATTGATCTGGCCAAGGCTTTCGATTCTGTCAATCACCACATCCTCATCGGCAGACTCGACAGCCTTGGTTTCTCAAATGATTGCCTCGCCTGGTTCACCAACTACTTCTCTGATAGAGTTCAGTGTGTCAAATCGGAGGGTCTGCTGTCCGGACCTCTGGCAGTCTCTATGGGGGTGCCACAGGGTTCAATTCTTGGACCAAGTCTCTTCTCTGTATACATCAATGAGGTCGCTCTTGCTGCTGGTGAGTCTCTGATCCACCTCTACGCAGACGACACCATTCTGTATACTTCTGGCCCTTCTTTGGACACTGTGTTAACAACCCTCCAGGCAAGCTTCAATGCCATACAACTCTCCTTCCGTGGCCTCCAATTGCTCTTAAATACAAGTAAAACTAAATGCATGCTCTTCAACCGATCGCTACCTGTACCTACTCGCCTGTCCAACATTACTACTCTGGACGGCTCTGACTTAGAATACGTGGACAACTACAAATACTTAGGTGTCTGGTTAGACTGTAAACTCTCCTTCCAGACCCATATCAAACATCTCCAATCCAAAGTTAAATCTAGAATTGGCTTCCTATTTCGCAACAAAGCATCCTTCACTCATGCTGCCAAACATACCCTTGTAAAACTGACCATCCTACCAATCCTCGACTTTGGCGATGTCATTTACAAAATAGCCTCCAATACCCTACTCAACAAATTGGATGCAGTCTATCACAGTGCAATCCGTTTTGTCACCAAAGCCCCATATAATACCCACCATTGCGACCTGTACGCTCTCGTTGGCTGGCCCTCGCTTCATACTCGTCGCCAAACCCACTGGCTCCATGTCATCTACAAGACCCTGCTAGGTAAAGTCCCCCCTTATCTCAGCTCGCTGGTCACCATTGCATCTCCCACCTGTAGCACACGCTCCAGCAGGTATATCTCTCTAGTCACCCCCAAAACCAATTATTTCTTTGGCCGCCTCTCCTTCCAGTTCTCTGCTGCCAATGACTGGAACGAACTACAAAAATCTCTGAAACTGGAAACACTTATCTCCCTCACTAGCTTTAAGCACCAACTGTCAGAGCAGCTCACAGATTACTGCACCTGTACATAGTCCACCTATAATTTAGCCCAAACAACTACCTCTTTCCCTACTGTATTGAATTTATTTATTTATTTTGCTCCTTTGCACCCCATTATTTTTATTTCTACTTTGCACATTCTCCCATTGCAAATCTACCATTCCAGTGTTTTACTTGCTATATTGTATTTACTTTGCCACCATGGCCTTTTTGCCTTTACCTCCCTTATCTCACCTCATTTGCTCACATCGTATATAGACTTGTTTATACTGTATTATTGACTGTATGTTTGTTTTACTCCCAGTGTAACTCTGTGTCGTTGTATGTGTCGAACTGCTTTGCTTTATCTTGGCCAGGTCGCAATTGTAAATGAGAACTTGTTCTCAACTTGCCTACCTGGTTAAATAAAGGTGAAATAAAATAAAATAAAAAATGATGGGGTATTGTGATGTCATTATGGGGTATAGTGATGTCATTATGGGGTATTGTGATGTCATTATGGGGTATTGTGATGTCATTATGGGGTATTGTGAAGTCATTATCGGGTATAGTGATGTCATTATGGGGTATTGTGAAGTCATTATGGGGTATAGTGATGTCATTATGGGGTATTGTGATGTCATTATGGGGTACTGTGAAGTCATTATGGGGTATTGTGAAGTCATTATGGGGTATAGTGATGTCATTATGGGGTATAGTGATGTTATTATGGGGTATCTGGCGGCAGGGTAGCCTAGTGGTTAGAGCGTTGGACTAGTTACTGGAAGGTTGCAAGTTCAAATCCCCGAGCTGACAAGGTACAAATCTATCATTCTATCGTTCTGCCCCTGAACAGGCTGTTCAGGGGAACCCACTGTTCCTAGGCCGTCATTGAAGATAAGAATTTGTTCTTAACTGACTTGCCTAGTAAAATAAATAAATAGTGATGTCGTTATACGGTATTGAGGATAGTTTTTAAATTAATATTAGAATAAGGCTAACAAAATGTGAAAAAGACATGGGGAGAAGTATGGGAGAAGAGAAGAGGAAAGGGGGAGGAGAGGGTGAAAGGGGGACAGGGAGAGTAGAGTAGCGGGGGAGAGGAGAGGAGTTGTGGGATAATGAAAGGTGGCATCCTATGATGTTGCCATGTTGAAAGTCACTGAGCTCTTCATTAAGGCCATTCTTCTGCCAATGTTTGTCTATGGAGATTGCATGGCTGAGTGCTTGATTTATATATCTGTCAGGAAGGGGTGTGGCTGAAATAGAATCCACTAAATTAATCCACTCAGAAGACTATCAAATCTGTCATCAAATCACATTTATTTATGTATTTACTTCTTACATCAGCTGATGTCACAAAGTGCTGTACAGAAACCTAAAACCCAAGATGTTCAAACGTTCATAGACGACCAGCAGGGTCAAATAATAATAATCACAGTGGTTGTCGAGGGTGCAACAGGTCAACACCTCAGGAGTAAATGTCAGTTGTCTTTTCATAGCCGATCACTCAGAGTATCTCTACCGCTCCTGCTGTCTCTAGAGAGTTGAAAACAGCAGGTCTGGGACAGGAAGCACGTCCGGTGAACAGGTCAGGGTTCCATAGCCGCAGGCAGAACAGTTGAAACTGGAGCAGCAGCACGACCAGATGGGGACAGAATTTGAAGGGGTGTCCACATACTTTTGTATATATAGTGTATGTACACATGGGTGTTGTTGCACCATACCAACGATAAGCCTGTCTTCCCCATCACATCATGAAAGGTCATGTTGATGTTCATTTAACCTCTGTCTCTCTCTTCCTCTGACTCCTCCCTTTCTCATTTGTTTCTCTCTATCTCTCTGTCTCTTTCTCTCTCTTTCTCCTCTGTCTCTCTCTTTCTCCTCAGATCTCCAGGCTCAAAGCGTCAGTCCACCAGGTAGGTAGAGTATAAATCTACAGTGATTATAGCAGTTCAATATTAGTCAACTTTATTACCTACATGGAGAAATTAATGTGTCCATACAAACCATTCTAAACCCCAATAACAAGTAGTGTTTTATGGAACTATTTAATACTTGTCAACCACAAAGCATTACTGCTGTTAGAATAACAGAATCACTGTCATCATCTGTCCTCACCACTGTGTTTTCCTCTCTGCTGTTTACAGCTGAAGACTCAGTCAGACTGGTGAATGGGACCACTTCCTGTTCTGGGATAGTGGAAGTCTTCTATGAAGGAGAGTGGTTGGGTCTATGTTTTAGGTGGTGGAGAATGATGAGAGATGCTAATATTGTGTGTAGAGAGCTGGACTGTGGGAATCCTGTATCTGAATCTAGAGGACCTCTGATTGAAGATGGAAGAAGAGGAGTCACGATGTGGAGATGTAGGAGAGATGAGTCTTCTATTAGATGGTGTAACATCATAGGAGGACCTGGTGTCTGTGATGGTGGATATTATCGTCATGTGACCTGTTCAGGTAAGAGACTGGTCATATTGAGAGATTTATTTATACATTATACAATATTACCATTTATCATATTTTATGTGTTTTTATTTCATTTAAATAGAGGGAGAGATGTCAGATGTATTTAAACATTATATTTGTGTTTGTCATATTGGTTTATGGGAGATGTTCATGGGCAGATCATTGTAGTTCAGATGGTACTGAAGTGAAGCTGCCTGATGGATGTCCAGCTGTTTATTTTCTAGAAAGTGAAGTGAACTTATTCCTGTCTCCTGCCTGCATTATTCCCAACCCGATCCTGAGTGACAAAGAACCCATTTCTACCTCTTACAGTATCAAACATAGCAAACTACTGTCTTTTATCCAACATATTTGTGTTTAGTCCTTGACAGTGTCATCAACAAAACTGATTGAATGTTCAACCAACTCTTTTTCTCCAGAGTCTGTGCGGCTTGTGGATGGAGCTGGTCTCTGCTCTGGGAGAGTGGAGGTGAAGTCCAATCAGTCCTGGGCCTCAGTGTGTGAAGCTGACTTTGACCGGCAGGATGCAGAGGTAGTCTGTGGGGAGCTTGGCTGTGGGGCTCCTGCAGCTCTACAGGGGGGGCTCTATGGAGAAGGTGAGGGTCAGACCTGGGATAAAGAGTTCCAGTGTAAAGGCAAAGAGTCCCTTCTCCTGGACTGTGACACCTCAGACAGAAAACACAACACCTGCCTACCTGGTAATGCTGTTGGACTCACCTGCTCAGGTAAGAAACAGTTTGTCACTCAATCAACATTGTTTCTCACCTGGAGTGAAGAATATGAGAGACAATATAGGTGTGTTTTAGTGAGAAAATAGTAAGATTACTGTCTCTCTCTTTTCTTTTCTCAGAGCCTGATGATGTGAGGCTGGTGGGAGGAGACAGTCGCTGTGCTGGTGGAGTGGAGTGGTACGACCAGGGAGAGTGGAGGACTGTGGGATCTTTCTCTGACGTGATGTCTATAGCTGTAGTAGTGTGTAGACATATGGGTTGTGGCTCCACTGTTTCAGCACTACCTGGAAACACCACTAGAGGGTTTGGAGTTTCCTGTTCTGGGTCTGAGTCTTCACTGAGGGAGTGTAGAAGAATGCATGATCTCCTTCCTGGACTCTCAGTGATCTGCTCAGGTAATAACAAGATACACTATATTACCAAAAGTAAGTGGACATTAGTGGGTTTGGCTATTTCAGCCACACCTGTAGCTGACAGGTGTATAAAATCGAGCACACAGCCATGCAATCTCCATACACAAACATCGGCAGTAAAATGTTCTTACTGAAGGTCTCAGTGACTTTCAACGTGGCACGTCTGGGAGCAACAACGGCTCAGCTGCGAAGTGGTAGACCACAAAAACTCACAGAACGAACCTCAGAAGCACATAAAGTTCCACATACTTTTGTCCATGTATTATATCTCCTTCCTGGACTCACAGTGATCTGCTCAGGTAATAACAACATATTATAATTATATTCAACTGATTTCCTTAATTCATACAACTTCCTCTGCACCTCTCATGATGACTGTTTAACTTGTCAGTCTGCTTTACTAAATAGATCACTCAGTCAAGTAGGAATCAAATACACCTTAAATATCCCAGAATGCTTTGTATTTGAGTTATCTCAGTGAACGTCTCTACTCACAACGACTGTAACAAAGAGAGGAGGAGGAAGAGGGAGAGATGGGAAAGATCAAATATATTTTTATCACTAAGTTCTCACCAGTGATGTCATCATAACCAGTAACCTTTTCTACTCTTGGCCCATCCTGACCCTGACATACAGCATCAGACCTTGTAGATCAGATGGTACTGAAGTGAAGCTGCCTGATGGATGTCCAGCTGTTTATTTTCTATTAAGTGAAGTGAACTTATTCCTGTCTCCTGCCTGCATTATTCCCAACCCGATCCTGAGTGACTAAGAACCCATTTCTACCTCTTACAGTATCAAACATAGCAAACTACAATCTTTTATCCAACATATTTGTGTTTAGTCCTTGACATTGTCATCAACAAAACTGATTGAATGTTCAACCAACTCTTTTTCTCCAGAGTCTGTGCGACTTGTGGATGGAGCTGGTCTCTGCTCTGGGAGAGTGGAGGTGAAGTCGAATCAGTCCTGGGCCTCAGTGTGTGAAGCTGACTTTGACCTGCAGGATGCAGAGGTAGTCTGTGGGGAGCTTGGCTGTGGGGCTCCTGCAGCTCTACAGGGGGGCTCTATGGAGAAGGTGAGGGTCAGACCTGGGATAAAGAGTTCCAGTGTAAAGGCAATGAGTCCCTTCTCCTGGACTGTGACACCTCAGACAGAGAGAACAACACCTGCCTACCTGGTAATGCTGTTGGACTCACCTGCTCAGGTAAGAAACAGTTTGTCACTCAGTCAACATTGTTTTTCACCTGGAGTGAAGAATATGAGAGACAATATAGGTTTGTTTTAGTGAGAAAATAGTAAGATTACTGTCTCTCTCTTTTCTTTTCTCAGAGCCTGATGATGTGAGGCTGGTGGGAGGAGACAGTCGCTGTGCTGGTGTAGTGGAGCTGTTCAACCAGGGAGAGTGGAGGACTGTGGGAACTGCTGACAGGACCAGGATGTTTTTGTCTGCAGTAGTGTGTAGACAGATGGGTTGTGGCTCCACTGTTTCAGTACTACCTGGAAACACCACTAGAGGGTTTGGAGTTACATGTTATGGGCCTGAGTCTTCACTGAGGGAGTGTTGGAGAAGTTATGATCACCTTCCTGAACTCACAGTGATCTGCTCAGGTAATAACAACATATTATAATTATATTCAACTGATTTCCTTCATTCATACAACTTCCTCTGCACCTCTCATGATGACTGTTTAACTTGTCAGTCTGCTTTACTAAATAGATCACTCAGTCAAGTAGGAATCAAATACAACTTAAATATCCCAGAATGCTTTGTATTTGAGTTTTACCTCAGTGAATGTCTCTACTCACTACCACTGTCACATGTCATGTTATTGTCATATCTAAATGAGGAAAGTAGTTGAGGAGCTACGTTTTCTTTTTCTCTCCTCTTGTTCCAGATGTCCTGCTTAAGCCTGATATCAACATGTGTTGTCTCAGTGACTGTAGGCCCACTACTCATGTTGCCCTGTGAGGGAGGGTGGCTGGCACTGTTACATGCTGATGTTATTGTCATATCTATAGGAAACTAGTTGAAGAGGTTTTTCTTGTTCTCTTTTATTGTTACAGATCTCCTGGTCCAGCCTGATATCTTCCTGACTGACTCAATGGGAGGGGTCTTCAGGGGCCACCAGGGGCCCGAGATGTTCAGGGGCTACAACTTCACCATAACCTGCTCCACTCAGCCACAGTACCCAGGAGGCTCCTTCCTCCTCACGTTCACCGGCTCCAACAGAACCCAGACCCAGCCAGCTGTCAATCACTCTGCTGCATTCCTCTTCCCTGCTGCAGATGACTCCCACCAAGGGAACTACAGCTGTGTTTATGACAATTATGTTTTCTCTCATAACTTCTCCTCTGAGAGTGAGCTCCTCTCCCTCACCATCACAGGTAAGTGAACATGAACCAGACTTATAACTTTGTCATTGACAGATTTCCCACAGATCTATGTGATGATGATCAGTCCCCTCATCAAAGGTGTTTCTGTTTGCAGCCTCTCCTCTGCCAGCCTTCATCATCAGACACGTTGTAGTGCTGCTGATCCTACTGACAGCCATCACCACCTCCTACCTGTACTACAAGGTAAAGACATTTACTCAGACGTTACAAGTCATTTAAACTAGAGGGAGAGGGAGAGGGGGAGAGAGAGAGAATGGAGATACTAGTGAGTAAATGTCTGACTGTTGGTGCTGTGTCTCCCTAGCCCACCAGGAGGCAGAAGAGAGTGAACAGGGTGAGCAGCATGGATCTTTATGTCAATGCCATGGAGATGGTCTCTCTGAGCTCCAGAGCTGAAGCTGGACCGGGAGAGGAGAGAGCAGCCCAGGGGACGGAGTAGGAGTAGAATGAAGCTGACCCTACATGCTGATCTTAGGTCAGTTTTGTGTTTTAAATCGATGGTCAGCAGTGGACTGGTGTTTAAAATGTGGTGACAAACCTGAAGTGGTTCTAATTTTAATAACAAGTTCAGAATTAGTTTATCTTTCTAGAACCTTGAAAGAAATCTAAAAGGAGTGACTGCAACCACCATTATTCATTTAGTTTGGTTTTTACCACCAGAGAAACATGGGGTTTGGGTAACATGGGGTTTTGGTTAACAAGGGGTTTTGGGAACATGGGGTTTTGGGTAACATGGGTTTTGGGTAACATGGGTTTTGGGTAACATGGGGTTTTGGTAACATGGGGTTTTGGGCAACATGGGGTTTGGGGTAACATGGGTTTTTAGTAACATGGGGTTCTGGGTAACATGGGGTTTGGGTATCATGGTGTTTTGGGTAACATGGTGTTTTGGGTAACATGGGGATTGGGTAACATGGTGTTTTGGGTAACATGGGGATTGGGTAACATGGTGTTTTGGGTAACATGGGAATTTGGGTAACATGGTGTTTTGGGTAACATGGGGTTTTGGGTAACATGGGGATTTGGGTAACATGGTGTTTTGGGTAACATGGTGTTTTGGTAACATGGGGTTTTGGTAACATGGGGTTTTAGTAACATGGGGTTCTGGGTAACATGGGGTTTGGGTATCATGGTGTTTTGGGTAACATGGTGTTTTGGGTAACATGGGGATTGGGTAACATGGTGTTTTGGGTAACATGGGGTTTTGGTAACATGGGGTTTTGGTAACATGGGGTTTAGTAACATGGTGTTTTGGTAACATGGGGGTAACATGGGTTTTAGTAACATGGGGTTTTGGGAACATGGGGGTAACATGGGGTTTTAGTAACATGGTGTTTTGGTAACATGGGGGTAACATGGGAATTTGGGTAACATGGGGTTTTGGATAACATGAGGTTTGGGTAACATGGGGTTTTGGTAACATGGGGTTTTGGGGTAACATGGGGTTATGGGTAACATGGGGTTTTGGGTAACATGGGGTTTTGGGTAACATGGGTTTTGAGTAACATGGGGTTTTGGTAACATGGGGTTTTGGTAACATGGGGTTTTGAAAAAACATGAGGTTTGGGTAACATGGGGTTTTGGGGTAACATGGGGTTATGGGTAACATGGGGTTTTGGGTAACATGGGGTTTTGGGTAATATGGGGTTTCGAGTAACATGGGGTTTTGGTAACATGGGGTTTTGGTAACATGGGGTTTTGAAAAAACATGAGGTTTTGGTAACATGGGGTTTTGGATAACATGAGGTTTGGGTAACATGGCGTTTGGGGTAACATGGGGTTTGGTAACATGGGGTTTTGAAAAAACATGAGGTTTGGGTAACATGGGGTTTGGGGTAACATGGGGTTTGGGGTAACATGTGGTGTGGGAAAATTGGATTTTGGGTAACATGGGGTTTGGGTAACATGGGGTTTTGGGGAACATGGGGTTTGGGGGAACATGTTGTTTGGGTAACATGGGAATTCGGTAACATGGGATTTTGGTAACAATCGTTTTTTAATTATTTTAAGAGAGCAGCTCAATTACGTCTGTTTCATGTTCCAGTATTGCTTCTTATCTTTATTTTTTTGTCTTATTTAGTGTCTCTTAGATTATTTATCTTATTTAGTGTCTCTTAGATTCTTTATCTTATTTAGTGTCTCTTAGATTATTTATCTTATTTAGTGTCTCTTAGATTCTTTATCTTATTTAGTGTCTTAGATTATTTATCTTATTTAGTGTCTCTTAGATTATTTATCTTATTTAGTGTCTCTTAGATTCTTTATCTTATTTAGTGTCTCTTAGATTCTTTATCTTATTTAGTGTCTCTTAGATTCTTTATCTTATTTAGTGTCTCTTAGATTCTTTATCTTATTTAGTGTCTCTTAGATTCTTTATCTTGAAGTGTTTCCATTATTAGTCCATATATTATTATAATCATCTGTTCATTCTTTGTATTTTTAAACATTTTTTAATAAAGGGGTTTGTTGTTGTTTACCTCTCATGATGTTATTGATTATAAACGCTATCATATTGATTATGATGTAGATTAGTGTTATGTTGTTAGTAGTATAGAGATAATGTTATTGATTATAAATGTTATGATATAGATTATTGATTATGAAGTAGATTATTGTTTTGATGTTGCTCTCTAAACTGCCATGTAATCAACTGAATGTTTTTAATAAAATTACAGGCTGTCAGTCTTGTGTGATTTAATTATTAGACAGACTAGAACATACAGTATGAATTAACTGAGATCAGTCTGTGTGATTCCCCTCTTGGACAGACTACAACATACAGTATGAATTAACTGAGATCAGTCTTGTATGATTCCCCTCTTGGACAGACTACAACATACAGTATGAATTAACTGAGATCAGTCTGTGTGATTCCCCTCTTGGACAGACTACAACATACAGTATGAATTAACTGAGATCAGTCTGTGTGATTCCCCTCTTGGACAGACTACAACATACAGTATGAATTAACTGGTCATACATTTGGCAGGAGGTTAGGAAGTGCATCTCAGTTTCCACCTCATTTTGTGGGTAGTGGGCACATAGCCTGTCTTCTCTGGAGAGCCAGGTACTGACCTGTATATAGTCCTGCTGTTGTTATTTTACTGCTGCTCTTTAATTACTTGTTACAGGCCAACCCAAGTGGTACTGTTCAGTAGGATAATAGTAGACCAACCCAAGCTGTACTGTTCAGTAGGATAATAGTAGACCAACCCAAGTGGTACTGTTCAGTAGGATAATAGTAGACCAACCCAAGCTGTACTGTTCAGTAGGATAATAGTAGACCAACCCAAGCTGTACTGTTCAGTAGGATAATAGTAGACCAACCCAAGCTGTACTGTTTAGTAGGATGATAGTAGACCAACCCAAGCTGTACTGTTCAGTAGGATAATAGTAGACCAACCCAAGCTGTACTGTTCAGTAGGATAATAGTAGACCAACCCAAGCTGTACTGTTCAGTAGGATAATAGTAGACCAACCCAAGCTGTACTGTTCAGTAGGATAATAGTAGACCAACCCAAGTGGTACTGTTCAGTAGGATAATAGTAGACAAACCCAAGCTGTACTGTTCAGTCGGAATAATAGACCAACCCAAGATGTACTGTTCAGTAGGATAATAGTAGACCAACCCAAGCTGTACTGTTCAGTAGGATAATAGTAGACCAACCCAAGCTGTACTGTTCAGTAGGATAATAGTAGACCAACCCAAGCTGTACTGGTCAGTAGGATAATAGTAGACCAACCCAAGCTGCACTGTTCAGTAGGATAATAGTAGACCAACCCAAGTGGTACTGTTCAGTAGGATAATAGTAGACAAACCCAAGCTGTACTGTTCAGTAGGATAATAGTAGACCAACCCAAGCTGTACTGTTCAGTAATATAATAGCAACAGTAGTGATACATGGTTAGGTAGGACACAAGATATCTGTTAGATAGGAACAACAGTAGTGATACATGGTTAGGTAGGACACAAGATATCTGTTAGATAGGAACAACAGTAGTGATACATGGTTAGGTAGGACACAAGATATCTGTTAGATAGGAACAACAGTAGTGATACATGGTTAGGTAGGACACAAGATATCTGTTAGATAGGAACAACAGTAGTGACACATGGTTAGGTAGGACACAATATATCTGTTAGATAGGAACAACAGTAACGTTAGTGATACAAACCCTCAATGTGAAGTGATATTAATCCATAAATACAGAGCACAAGTACAACCCTTTTATATAAACCTTTTAATGTAGTAAGAAAATAAACATTCACTTAATATTTCAACAAGTCACCTGCTAGTAAATCACCTGCTGGTAATAACTAGCGTGACATTGTAGTGCAGAGACCAACGGTGCTCGTTAGCTCGTCATTAACACGGCTAGCTAAGACAGCAACAACTTGGTTAACTGGCTGAAATAGGTCTTCAATTCATGAACGGCTAAATACATATCTACAGAGCCACATTCGCTATTGACTTTAGGATATATGAACCAGTTTTCCAAAACCACTATTGTGTTATACAGTTTGAAACAGTTTTTATGTACAGAGGAAGAGGACTCGAACCTGCTCTCAGAATATCTGTCAGACTGAGGAGCGGGCAGACCAACTTCCCAAATAGGGGAGAAGCACTCAAAACACACTAGTTGTTCTTTCAAAGAAAATAATACAAACATGGTAAGTCCGAAGACCTCTCGTATTACCAACATTACTACAATGGCAGCAAATATTTTAATGAATTCAGTAACACATAATGAAAGGAAACGTTATTTATATCACCCCTTTTCCTGAGGTGAATGGTTTCACCCACTACTCTCCCGGAACTGAGGCTTTGACATCAACAGTTTCACTTTGTTCCACCTTTGGTGAGCAAAACAGCTAATAACGTAGCTAAATACTGACATTATCCTCAATCGAGATATCTGTTCATATCTAAATACATGGCTCTGCTTTGGTCTATTCCATTGATATTGTCAACCTGAACATTACATTGTGTAGCTCCCTTCAGTAACCACGAGCACAACCGTTCCTTGATTTTAACTGGCGGCTTTATTCTGTAGTTTTAGTCAGAATTATCACCTTCCGTGAGAACTATAAAGTAAATGAAAAATACAGTTAAGCACACTCTTACAACCTTATCGTACGAGTGACTTATTAGCTTGGTATAACTCTGAAGTGATTACATACATAACAGTTTAACCGGCGTTATAACGGGTTCAGATTAAACACATGAATAAAGGAGAAAATACCTCTTGAAAAAATACGGCTGCTTATTACAGAAGGGAGGAAATCAAACTTCACACTTATTATTCCTGGCATGAATTCACACTTCATCATAACATACACTCTTCAACCTTTATGAACTACACCCGATGACATGAAAACTTAGCAAACGCAGCGCAGGATTGCCTTCCCTCCAAAAGTGTGTTGCTACAATAAGGATCCCCGTTACAACAATTACAATTAGCTACGTAGTTCCGCTTGTATTATCATTTCCCCCACACAGCGGACACGTAAACAATTCAAACAAAAGACAACGACATAACCTGTAAGTCTAACTGTCAGTTACACATTGAACATGTGAGTCATTTAGCAGACGCTCTTATCCAGAGAGACTTACAGTAGTGACTGGATACATTTTCATACGTTGCATTGGCAGGACAATTCCATTAGTAGTTGGGAGGAGAGCAGAAACAGCCTAACACCTCCACTGATACTGTGTAACCTGTCTGCAGTCAACCAGCCATCCAGACTGAAGTGAAGGCCTTGTTACAGAATGAAAACACCTTCTCTTTCGTCGGCATGGCAACCTGTAAACATGTCAGTGGCGTCACAATGTTGCACAACAGCAGCAGAACATTGGATGGAGGGTCATTGTATCATCACACAGTGTCCCTGTCTATTCTACTGTATTGGTACATGTGGTATTACAATACATTAGAAGATCTGTAGACGGCAGCATTGAAACAATTTACAACACATCGTCAACTAGCAACCTACTCTGTTTCAGTGCTGTTTAAATATCCCACTTATTTTATTCTGCTGTTAGAGGCCATCAGTAGAGACAGTCAGGAAAATAGTCTTTGTAGCAAGTTTTTTACTGTCAAACCATGGGAAGTGTGTCTATATAGGCAAGTACATATACAATTAGGATTTTACTTTAAGGTCAAATGTACTGTAACTGTCTAGTTGTGAAGAGAATCTAAATATATTGTTTATTGACCTCTCCATTCTAGCACCATACATTCTGTTATTTTCTGAACTCCTCTCCATTCTAGCACCATACGTTCTGTTGTTTATTGTCCTCCTCCCCATTCTAGCATTCTAGGGCCATTCCCCCCAGAAATGTCTGGGAACTTGCAGGTGCCTTTGTGGAAGAGTGGGGTAACATCCCACAGCAATAACTGGTAAATCTGATGCAGTCCATGAGGAAATGCACTGCAGTACTTAATGCAGCTGGTGGCCACACCTGATACTGCCTGTTCCTTTTGATTTTGACCCCCCCTTTGTTCAGGGACACATATTATATTTCTGTTAGTCACATGTCTGTGGAACTTGTTCAGTTTATGTCTCAGTTGTTGAATCTTGTTATGTTCATACAAATATTTACGCATGTTAAGTTTGCTGAAAATAAAGGCAGTTGACAGTGAGAGGACGTTTCTTTTTTTGCTGAGTTTAGTTCTTACTGACAGACTGGGTTGGTAGAAGGAGACAGGAGGAGAGAGAAAGAGACTGGGTTGGTAGAAGGAGACAGGGGAGGAGAGAGAGATAGGACTTATTGACAGACTGGGTTGGTAGAAGGAGACAGGGGAGGAGAGAGAGATGAGAGAGAGATATGACTTATTGACAGACTGAGTTGGTAGAAGGAGACAGGGGAGGAGAGAGAGATGAGAGAGATGAGAGATAGAGATAAGACCGAGTTGGTAGAATGAGACAGGGGAGGAGAGAGAGAGAGATGAGAGAGAGATATGACTTATTGACAGACTGGGTTGGTAGAAGGAGACAGGGGAGGAGGGAGAGAGAGATGAGAGAGAGATATGACTTATTGACAGACTGAGTTGGTAGAAGCAGACAGGGGAGGAGGGAGAGAGAGAGAGAGAAAGATATGACTTATTGACAGACTGAGTTGGTAGAAGCAGACAGGGGAGGAGGGAGAGAGAGATGAGAGAGAGATATGACTTATTGACAGACTGGGTTGGTAGAAGGAGACAGGGGAGGAGGGAGAGAGAGATGAGAGAGATAGGACTTATTGACAGACTGAGTTGGTAGAAGGAGACAGGGGAGGAGGGTGAGAGAGACTGACATTTAAATCAGCTGAATATATTTTCATCACTGACTTCTCACCAGTGATGTCATCATAACCAGTAACCTTTTCCTCTCTTGGCCCAGCCCAGCCTGACCCTGACATACAGCATCAGGCCTGTTGAGTTGACTTGGGTAACAGACCTCTAGCTTCTACACCACATCCCCCCTTCTCCTGCTCTAACATGAGACCTCATCAGTACTCATTTTGGGTGCTGGTACTGTTTATATTTAGGTGCTGGAACATTAAGCCAATATTCTATAAGAGGTGAACTCAAGCAGTAGAAAGTTAGAGGTGATATTATAGGACACACTATGTGTAACTTTGCTGCTCTGTCAGCAGTTTCCTGTGGAATTTTTCTAATGTCAGTGTTTCCTGTAGGTGGGTATGTTTAACTGATCTTATCTGCTTAAAGGTTTGTCACATCATATAAGTAAGGAAGTAATGATATAGAAGTCAGAAAGCCTAGCAGTATTTCTTACTATTCAGTCCTCTCTTCATGACAGTAGACTTGTTTCGCTCAGTAGAGCCCCAGTTCGAGACAGATATGATACCTGCAGTGGTACTGATGACCCTGTTCTGGTTCACAGGTAAGATGCTGTTATACTGATATACACGTGTGACAGTTACTGAGATGTGATTTAATATTGTAAGATATCTTACCATTTGCAGGGTTAGTAAAATAACATGCAACTGGAAGCAGACAGTAAAAATGTGTCTCAAAGCAGGACAATGATGTGATCACCAGTAAATGTACTTTACTGTAGCCTAACTGTCCATCTGGGGACAGGCACTAATGTCAGTTAAGTTGTGATGGTGTCATGTATCTGACTGTTGTATATTCAGTGTGTCGATGATTGATTGTATCTGTCTCTATGTAAATGAATGAGAGTATATATTATGTATTATATATTATATTGGTGTTATGTTAGAGTAGGAGAAGGGAGGGATGTAGATGCTAGAGGTCTATGAGCTGAGTCAAGATCAACAGGTCCAACATTATATGTCAAGAAGAGAGAGAGACCATGCGCAGGAGAGAGAGATCAAGATGAGCAGAGCGACAGGGTAGAGAGAGGAGTAGTGGGGAGAGCAGAGGAGAGAGTAGTGGAGGGGATATTTGTGGAGGAGAGAGAAAGTGTCAAGGAAGGGCTACACTAGGGCCCTCTCAGCCAGCCGGCTCCACTAGGGCCTTCCCAGCCAGGCGTCTCCACTAGGGCCCTCTCATGGCGGCTCCACTAGGGCCTTCTCAGCCAGGCGGCTCCACTAGGGCCTTCTCAGCCAGGCGGCTCCACTAGGGCCTTCTCAGCCAAGCGGCTCCACTAGGGCCCTCTCAGCCAGGCGGCTCCACTAGGGCCCTCTCAGCCAGGCGGCTCCACTAGGGCCCTCTCAGCCAGGCGGCTCCACTAGGGCCCTCTCAGCCAGCTGGCTCCTTGTTACTGTAATTTAATTATGCCAATGTGCTTTCATCAATTGAAAGCCCTTAATCTATTTTATGAGAATTTCTAACATTTCTTGTTTGCATAAAATAGACGCAGACCAGTCTTTCAATAATAGGTAATATAATTTATTCTCGGAGCGCGCTGCCACTTAACCACAAACAACAGTTTATATACAGATCATGACGTCATTTCATTGCTTTAACAGAATCCCCTCCTCTCGACCGGGACAAAGTAAGGTGAAAAGTTCATTCTAACTTACTAACACACTCCCAGGTAACTTTTGACCCCTCAACATTATCAATCACCACTGAACTGACAGTTGTAATTAACAGAAAACCTAGGAATGCACTCACTGCCTTATCTAAAAACCCCAGAGCTAAGTTTCTGTAGGGTCAACCATAGGCGAACGACCTTATCTGTTTTCACAGTCCACAACCCATTCGTTTTATTCCTAGTTGGAATGGTGTTCATTAACTTTTTATTACACCTTGTCTGTGTCACACAATCCCTTCTTATGAACTCATATTGTTAATCACTTATAAAACAGAGTATAAGTTTACTTAGTTACAATTCTATTTAAAATGGGGATATTGTTTATTAATTTATCCATAATAAATCCAACACTCCTCTAGGGCCCTCTCAGTTAGCTGGTGTGTGTAGGAGAGTGTGAGCTGTGTGTACAACAAGTAGAAGTACAAATTTCAAGGGAAATGAACTAAAGTGATAAATCTAGTCCTAGGTTTTATTTACTGTTGTGTTTGTTCTCCACTGGTTCCCCTGTTCTCATCACAACAGGTCACACATTCTGCTGACATGATTGCACACTGTGGTATTTTACCTAACAGATATTATATTTGTTTTCAAATTATTTTGGGGTATTTGTAATCTGAGGGAAATATGTGTCTCTTATATCGTTGTACATTTGTCAGGAGGTTAGGAAGTACAGCTCAG
Source organism: Oncorhynchus mykiss (assembly GCF_057628025.1). Classification (NCBI taxonomy): domain Eukaryota; kingdom Metazoa; phylum Chordata; class Actinopteri; order Salmoniformes; family Salmonidae; genus Oncorhynchus; species Oncorhynchus mykiss. The sequence continues at coordinate 80,774,272 of NC_143031.1, read as the reverse complement.
TATCCAACTCATTTTGTGGGCAGTGGACACATAGCCTGTCTTCTCTCTGCCTACCTCTCTCAATAGCAATAGCAATACTCACTGAGTCTGTAAATTGTCAATTATTTTCTCCGTTTTTTTATCAGTTACGGTGGTCAGATGTCATTATGGGGTATAGTGATGTCATTATGGGGTATTGTGATGTCATTATGGGGTATTGTGATGTCATTATGGGGTATAGTGATGTCATTATGGGGTATTGTGATGTCATTATGGGGTATAGTGAAGTCATTATTGGGTATAGTGATGTCATTATGGGGTATTGCGATGTCATTATGGGGTATTGTGATGTCATTATGGGGTATAGTGATGTCATTATGGGGTATTGTGATGTCATTATCTGAATGTCTGAATCCTGGTTTAGGAAGACCACCAAAAATTCAGACATTTTAATTCCGAACTACAACATTTTCAGACAAGAGTTCTGTCCTACTATCCAGGTCTGTACCCAAACAATTTGAACTTCTACTTTTAAAAATCCACCTCTCTAAAAACAAGTCTCTCACCGTTGCCGCCTGCTATAGACCACCCTCTGCCCCCAGCTGTGCTCTGGACACCATATGTGAACTGATTGCCCCCCATCTTTCTTCAGAGCTTGTGCTGCTAGGCGACCTAAACTGGAACATGCTTAACACCCCAGCCATCCTACAATCTAAACTTGATTCCCTCAACCTCACACAAATTATCAATGAACCTACCAGGTACCTCCCCAAAGCCTTAAACACGGGCACCCTCATAGATATCATCCTAACCAACCTGCCCTCTAAATACACCTCTGCTGTCTTCAACCAAGATCTCAGCGATCACTGCCTCATTGCCTGCATCCGTAATGGGTCAGCGGTCAAACGACCTCCACTCATCACTGTAAAACGCTCCCTGAAGCACTTCAGCGAGCAGGCCTTTCTAATCGACCTGGCCGGGGTATCCTGGAAGGATATTGATCTCATCCCGTCAGTAGAGGATGCCTGGATATTTTTTTTAAATGCCTTTCTAACCATCTTAAATAAACATGCCCCATTCAAGAAATTTAGAACCAGGAACAGATATAGCCCTTGGTTCTCCCCAGACCTGACTGCCCTTAACCAACACAAAAACATCCTATGGCGTTCTGCATTAGCATCGAACAGCCCCCGTGATATGCAGCTGTTCAGGGAAGCTAGAAACCATTATACACAGGCAGTTAGAAAAGCCAAGGCTAGCTTTTTCAAGCAGAAATTTGCTTCCTGAAACACTAACTCAAAAAAGTTCTGGGACACTGTAAAGTCCATGGAGAATAAGAACACCTCCTCCCAGCTTCCCACTGCACTGAAGATAGGAAACACTGTCACCACTGATAAATCCACCATAATTGAGAATTTCAATAAGCATTTTTCTACGGCTGGCCATGCTTTCCACCTGGCTACTCCTACCCCGGTCAACAGCACTGCACCCCCCACAGCAACTCGCCCAAGCCTTCCCCATTTCTCCTTCTCCCAAATCTGCTCAGCTGATGTTCTGAATGAGCTGCAAAATCTGGACCCCTACAAATCAGCCGGGCTAGACAATCTGGACCCTTTCTTTCTAAAATTATCTGCCAAAATTGTTGCCACCCCTATTACTAGCCTGTTCAACCTCTCTTCCGTGTCGTCTGAGATTCCCAAAGATTGGAAAGCAGCTGCGGTCATCCCCCTCTTCAAAGGGGGTGACACTCTTGACCCAAACTGCTACAGACCTATATCTATCCTACCATGCCTTTCTAAGGTCTTCTAAAGCCAAGTCAACAAACAGATTACCGACCATTTCGAATCTCACCATACCTTCTCTGCTATGCAATCTGGTTTCAGAGCTGGTCATGGGTGCACCTCAGCCACGCTCAAGGTCCTAAATGATATCTTAACCGCCATCGATAAGAAACATTACTGTGCAGCCGTATTCATTGATCTGGCCAAGGCTTTCGACTCTGTCAATCACCACATCCTCATCGGCAGACTCGACAGCCTTGGTTTCTCAAATGATTGCCTCGCCTGGTTCACCAACTACTTCTCTGATAGAGTTCAGTGTGTCAAATCGGAGGGTCTGCTGTCCGGACCTCTGGCAGTCTCTATGGGGGTGCCACAGGGTTCAATTCTTGGACCAAGTCTCTTCTCTGTATACATCAATGAGGTCGCTCTTGCTGCTGGTGAGTCTCTGATCCACCTCTACGCAGACGACACCATTCTGTATACTTCTGGCCCTTCTTTGGACACTGTGTTAACAACCCTCCAGGCAAGCTTCAATGCCATACAACTCTCCTTCCGTGGCCTCCAATTGCTCTTAAATACAAGTAAAACTAAATGCATGCTCTTCAACCGATCGCTACCTGTACCTACTCGCCTGTCCAACATTACTACTCTGGATGGCTCTGACTTAGAATACGTGGACAACTACAAATACTTAGGTGTCTGGTTAGACTGTAAACTCTCCTTCCAGACCCATATCAAACATCTCCAATCCAAAGTTAAATCTAGAATTGGCTTCCTATTTCGCAACAAAGCATCCTTCACTCATGCTGCCAAACATACACTTGTAAAACTGACCATCCTACCAATCCTCGACTTTGGCGATGTCATTTACAAAATAGCCTCCAATACCCTACTCAACAAATTGGATGCAGTCTATCACAGTGCAATCCGTTTTGTCACCAAAGCCCCATATACTACCCACCATTGCGACCTGTACGCTCTCGTTGGCTGGCCCTCGCTTCATACTCGTCGCCAAACCCACTGGCTCCATGTCATCTACAAGACCCTGCTAGGTAAAGTCCCCCCTTATCTCAGCTCGCTGGTCACCATTGCATCTCCCACCTGTAGCACACGCTCCAGCAGGTATATCTCTCTAGTCACCCCCAAAACCAATTATTTCTTTGGCCGCCTCTCCTTCCAGTTCTCTGCTGCCAATGACTGGAACGAACTACAAAAATCTCTGAAACTGGAAACACTTATCTCCCTCACTAGCTTTAAGCACCAACTGTCAGAGCAGCTCACAGATTACTGCACCTGTACATAGTCCACCTATAATTTAGCCCAAACAACTACCTCTTTCCCTACTGTATTGAATTTATTTATTTATTTTGCTCCTTTGCACCCCATTATTTTTATTTCTACTTTGCACATTCTCCCATTGCAAATCTACCATTCCAGTGTTTTACTTGCTATATTGTATTTACTTTGCCACCATGGCCTTTTTTCGCCTTTACCTCCCTTATCTCACCTCATTTGCTCACATCGTATATAGACTTGTTTATACTGTATTATTGACTGTATGTTTGTTTTACTCCATGTGTAACTCTGTGTCGTTGTATGTGTCGAACTGCTTTGCTTTATCTTGGCCAGGTCGCAATTGTAAATGAGAACTTGTTCTCAACTTGCCTACCTGGTTAAATAAAGGTGAAATAAAATAAAATAAAAAATGATGGGGTATTGTGATGTCATTATGGGGTATAGTGATGTCATTATGGGGTATTGTGATGTCATTATGGGGAATTGTGATGTCATTATGGGGTATTTTGAAGTCATTATCGGGTATAGTGATGTCATTATGGGGTATTGTGAAGTCATTATGGGGTATAGTGATGTCATTATGGGGTATTGTGATGTCATTATGGGGTATTGTGAAGTCATTATGGGGTATTGTGAAGTCATTATGGGGTATAGTGATGTCATTATGGGGTATAGTGATGTCATTATGGGGTATCTGGCGGCAGGGTAGCCTAGTGGTTAGAGCGTTGGACTAGTTACTGGAAGGTTGCAAGTTCAAATCCCCGAGCTGACAAGGTACAAATCTATCATTCTATCGTTCTGCTCCTGAACAGGCAGTTAACCCACTGTTCCTAGGCTGTCATTGAAAATAAGAATTTGTTATTAACTGACTTTCCTAGTAAAATAAATAAATAGTGATGTCGTTATGGGGTATTGAGGATAGTTTTTAAATTAATATTAGAATAAGGCTAACAAAATGTGAAAAAGACATGGGGAGAAGTATGGGAGAAGAGAAGAGGAAAGGGGGAGGAGAGGGTGAAAGGGGGACAGGGAGAGTAGAGTAGCGGGGGAGAGGAGAGGAGAGGAGTTGGGGGATAATGAAAGGTGGCATCCTATGATGTTGCCATGTTGAAAGTCACTGAGCTCTTCATTAAGGCCATTCTACTGCCAATGTTTGTCTATGGAGATTGCATGGCTGAGTGCTTGATTTATATATCTGTCAGGAAGGGGTGTGGCTGAAATAGAATCCACTAAATTAATCCACTCAGAGGACTATCAAATCTGTCATCAAATCACATTTATTTATTTACTTCTTATATCAGCTGATGTCACAAAGTGCTGTACAGAAACCTAAAACCCAAGATGTTCAAACGTTCATAGACGACCAGCAGGGTCAAATAATAATAATCACAGTGGTTGTCGAGGGTGCAACAGGTCAGCACCTCAGGAGTAAATGTCAGTTGTCTTTTCATAGCCGATCATTCAGAGTATCTCTACCGCTCCTGCTGTCTCTAGAGAGTTGAAAACAGCAGGTCTGGGACAGGAAGCACGTCCGGTGAACAGGTCAGGGTTCCATAGCCGCAGGCAGAACAGTTGAAACTGGAGCAGCAGCACGACCAGATGGGGACAGAATTTGAAGGGGTGTCCACATACTTTTGTATATATAGTGTATGTACACATGGGTGTTGTTGCACCATACCAACGATAAGCCTGTCTTCCCCATCACATCATGAAAGGTCATGTTGATGTTCATTTAACCTCTGTCTCTCTCTTCCTCTGACTCCTCCCTTTCTCAATTTGTTTCTCTCTTTCTCTCTGTCTCTTTCTCTCTCTTTCTCCTCTGTCTCTCTCTTTCTCCTCAGATCTCCAGACTCAAAGCGTCAGTCCACTAGGTAGGTAGAGTATAAATCTACAGTGATTATAGCAGTTCAGTATTAGTCAACTTTATTATAACACATGGAGAAATTCATGTGTCCATACAAACCATTCTAAAACCCAATAACAAGTAGTGTTTTATGTAACTACTAATACTTGTCAACCACAAAGCATTACTGCTGTTAGAATAACAGAATCACTGTCATCATCTGTCCTCACCACTGTGTTTTCCTCTCTGCTGTTTACAGCTGAAGACTCAGTCAGACTGGTGGATGGGACCACTTCCTGTTCTGGGACAGTGGAAGTCTTCTACAGAGGAGAGTGGACAGGTGTATGTTTTAGGTGGTGGGGAATGAGGAGAGATGTTAAGGTTGTGTGTAGAGAGCTGGACTGTGGGAATCCTGTATCTGTATCTAGAGGACCTCTGATTGAAGATGGAAGAAGAGGAGTCAGACTATTTAGTATTTGTAGTGGAGATGAGTCTTCTATTAGATGGTGTAAAATCATAGGAGGACCTGGTGTCTGTGATGGTGGATATTATCATCATGTGACCTGTTCAGGCAAGAGACTGGTCATATTGAGAGATTTATTTATACATTATACAATATTACCATGTATCATGTTTTATGTGTTTTTATTTCATTTAAATAGAGGGAGAGATGTCAGATGTATTTAAACATTATATTTGTGTTTGTCATATTGGTTCATGGGAGATGTTCATGGGCAGATCATTGTAGTTCAGATGGTACTGAAGTGAAGCTGCCTGATGGATGTCCAGCTGTTTATTTTCTATAAAGTGAAGTGAACTTATTCCTGTCTCCTGCCTGCATTATTCCCAACCTGATCCTGAGTGACTAAGAACCCATTTCTACCTCTTACAGTATCAAACATAGCAAACTACAATCTTTTATCCAACATATTTGTGTTTAGTCCTTGACAGTGTCATCAACAAAACTGATTGAATGTTCAACCAACTCTTTTTCTCCAGAGTCTGTGCGGCTTGTGGATGGAGCTGGTCTCTGCTCTGGGAGAGTGGAGGTGAAGTCCAATCAGTCCTGGGCCTCAGTGTGTGAAGCTGACTTTGACCGGCAGGATGCAGAGGTAGTCTGTAGGGATGTTGGCTGTGGAGCTCCTGCATCTCTACAGGGGGGGGCTCTATGGAGAAGGTGAGGGTCAGACCTGGGATAAAGAGTTCCAGTGTAAAGGCAATGAGTCCCTTCTCCTGGACTGTGACACCTCAGACAGAGAGAACAACACCTGCCTACCTGGTAATGCTGTTGGACTCACCTGCTCAGGTAAGAAACAGTTTGTCACTCAATCAGCATTGTTTTTCACCTGGAGTGAAGAATATGAGAGACAATATAGGTGTGTTTCAGTGAGAAAATAGTAAGATTACTGTCTCTCTCTTTTCTTTTCTCAGAGCCTGATGATGTGAGGCTGGTGGGAGGAGGCAGTCGCTGTGCTGGTGTAGTTGAGCGGTACGACCAGGGAGAGTGGAGGATTGTGGGAGCTGACTGGAACAAGGAGAATGTAGCTGCAGTAGTGTGTAGACAGCTGGGTTGTGGCTCCACTGTTTCAGTACCACCTGGAAACACCACTAGAGGGTTTGGAGTTTACTGTTCTGGGTCTGAGTCTTCACTGAGGGAGTGTTCCAGAAGTTATGATCTCCTTCCTGGACTCACAGTGATCTGCTCAGGTATTAACAAGATACACTATATGGCCAAAAGTAAGTGGACATTAGTTTATTTGGCTATTTCAGCCACAGGTGTATAAAATCAAGCACACAACCATGCAATCTGCATATACAAACACATAGACAAACACAGTCAGTAAAATGTCCTTAATGAAGATCTCAGTGACTTTCAAAGTGGCACATCTAGGAGCAACAACGGCTCAGCCGTGAAGTGGAAGGTCAAACAATCTCACAGAACGGACCTCTGAGTGTTGAAGTGCTTGGAGTGTAAGAATTGTCTGTCCTCGAATGAAAAACTCACTGCTGAGTTCCACATACTTTAGTCCATGTATTATATCTCCTTCCTGGACTCACAGTGATCTGCTCAGGAAATATCAAGATATTATAATTATATTCAACTGATTTCCTTCATTCATACAACTTCCTCTGCACCTCTCATGATGACTGTTTAACTTGTCAGTCTGCTTTACTAAATAGATCACTCAGTCAAGTAGGAATCAAATACAACTTAAATATCCCAGAATGCTTTTGCATTTGAGTGTTATCTCAGTGAAAGTCTCTTCCCTCTACCACTGTCACAAAGAGAGAATGAGGGAGGAGGAGAGGAAGATGGAAAGAGAATATATTTTTATCACTAAGTTCTCACCAGTGATGTCATCATAACCAGTAACCTTTTCTACTCTTGGCCCATCCTGACCCTGACATACAGCATCAGACCTTGTAGTTCAGATGGTACTGAAAGTGAAGCTGCCTGATGGATGTCCAGCTGTTTATTTTCTATAAAGTGAAGTGAACTTATTCCTGTCTCCTGCCTGCATTATTCCCAACCCGATCCTGAGTGACTAAGAACCCATTTCTACCTCTTACAGTATCAAACATAGCAAACTACAATCTTTTATCCAACATATTTGTGTTTCGTCCTTGACAGTGTCATCAACAAAACTGATTGAATGTTCAACCAACTCTTTTTCTCCAGAGTCTGTGCGGCTTGTGGATGGAGCTGGTCTCTGCTCTGGGAGAGTGGAGGTGAAGTCCAATCAGTCCTGGGCCTCAGTGTGTGAAGCTGACTTTGACCGGCAGGATGCAGAGGTAGTCTGTGTGGAGCTTGGCTGTGGGGCTCCTGCAGCTCTACAGGGGGGTCTCTATGGAGGAGGTGAGGGTCAGACCTGGGATAAAGAGTTCCAGTGTAAAGGCAAAGAGTCCCGTCTCCTGGACTGTGACACCTCAGACAGAAAACACAACACCTGCCCACCTGGTAATGCTGTTGGACTCACCTGCTCAGGTAAGAAACAGTTTGTCACTCAATCAATATTGTTTCTCACCTGGAGTGAAGAATATGAGAGACAATATAGGTGTGTTTTAGTGAGAAAATAGTAAGATTACTGTCTCTCTCTTTTCTTTTCTCAGAGCCAGATGATGTGAGGCTGGTGGGAGGAGGCAGTCGCTGTGCTGGTGGAGTGGAGGGGTACGACCAGGGAGCTTGGAGGACTGTGGGAACTCAAGACTGGGAGCAGGAGGATGTAGCTGCAGTAGTGTGTAGACAGCTGGGTTGTGGCTCCACAGTTTCAGTACTACCTGGAATCACCACTAGAGGGTTTAGAGTTTACTGTTATGGTCCTGAGTCTTCACTGAGGGAGTGTGGAAGATCAGATGATCTCCTTCCTGGACTCACAGTGATCTGCTCAGGTAATAACAAGAAACATTTTCAACTGATTTCCTTCATTCATACAACTTCCTCTGCACCTCTCATGATGACTGTTTAACTTGTCAGTCTGCTTTACTAAATAGATCACTCAGTCAAGTAGGAATCAAATACAACTTAAATATCCCAGAATGCTTTGTATTTGAGTTTTACCTCAGTGAATGTCTCTACTCACTACCACTGTCACATGTCATGTTATTGTCATATCTAAATGAGGAAAGTAGTTGAGGAGCTACGTTTTCTTTTTCTCTCCTCTTGTTCCAGATGTCCTGCTTAAGCCTGATATCAATATATGTTGTCTCAGTGACTGTAGGCCCACTACTCATGTTGCCCTGTGAGGGAGGGTGGCTGGCACTGTTACATGCTGATGTTATTGTCATATCTATAGGAAACTAGTTGTTGTTACAGATCTCCTGGTCCAGCCTGATATCTTCCTGACTGACTCAATGGGAGGGGTCTCCAGGGGCCACCAGGGGCCCGAGGTGTTCAGGGGCTACAGCTTCACCATCACCTGCTCCACTCAGCCACAGTACTCAGGAGGCTCCTTCCTCCTCGCGTTCAACGGCTCCAACAGAACCCAGACCCAGCTAGCTGTCAATCACTCTGCTGCCTTCCTCTTCCCTGCTGCAGATGACTCCCACCAAGGGAACTACAGCTGTGTTTATGACAATTATGTTTTCGCTCATAACTTCTCCTCTGAGAGTGAGCTCCTCTCCCTCACCATCACAGGTAACTGAACATGAACCAGACTTATAACTTTGTCATTGACAGATTTCCCACAGATCTATGTGATGATGATCAGTCCCCTCATCAAAGGTGTTTCTGTTTGCAGCCTCTCCTCTGCCAGCCTTCATCATCAGACACGTTGTAGTGCTGCTGATCCTACTGACAGCCATCACCACCTCCTACCTGTACTACAAGGTAAAGACATTTACTCAGACGTTACAAGTCATTTAAACTAGAGGGAGAGGGTGAGGGGGAGAGGGAGGGAGAGAGAATGGAGATATGTCTGACTGTTGGTGCTGTGTCTCCCTAGCCCACCAAGAGGCAGAAGAGAGTGAACAGGGTGAGCAACATGGATCTTTATGTCAATGCCATGGAGATGGTCTCTCTGAGCTCCAGAGCTGAAGCTGGAGAGGAGAGAGCAGCCCAGGGGACGGAGTAGGAGTAGAATGAAGCTGACCCTACATGCTGATCTTAGGTCAGTTTTGTGTTTTAAATCGATGGTCAGCAGTGGACTGATGTTTAAAATGTGGTGACAAACCAGCAGAAAAACATGGGATTTTGGGTAACATGGGGATTGGGTAAATTGGGGTATGGGTTAACATTGGTTTTGGTAACATGGGTTTTGGTATCATGGGGTAACATGGCGTTCTGGGTAACATGAGGTTCTGGGGCAACATGGGGTTTTGGGTATAATGGGGTTTTGGATAAGATGGGGGTTTGGGTAACATGGGGTTTTGGTAACATGGGGTTTTGGGTAACATGGGGTTTTGGGTAACATGGGGTTCTGGGTAACATGGGGTTCTGGTAACATGGGGTTTTTGGGTATCATAAGGTTTTGGGTAACATGGGGTTCTGGGTAACATGGGGTTCTGGTAACATGGGGTTTTTGGGTAACATGGGGTTTTGGGTAACATGGGGTTCTGGGTAACATGGGGTTCTGGGTAACATGTGGTTTGGGGTAACATGGGGTTTGGGGTAACATGGGGTTTTGGGTAACATGGGGGTTTGGGGTAACATGGGGTTTGGGGTAACATGGGGTTTGGGGTAACATGGGGTTTGGGGTAACATGGAGTTTGGGGTAACATGGGGGTTTGGGGTAACATGGGGTTTGGGGTAACATGGAGTTTGGGGTAACATGGGGGTTTGGGGTAACATGGGGTTTGGGGTAACATGGGTTTTGGGGTAACATGGGATTTTGGGGTAACATGGAGTTTGGGGTAACATGAGGTTTTAATAATTTTAAGAGAGAAGCTCAATTACGTCTGTTTTGTGTTCCAGAATGTATTTATTTTTGACTCTGTCTTCATGTCTTTATCTTATTTAGTGTCTCTTAGATTCTTTATCTTATTTAGTGTCTCTTAGATTCTTTATCTTATTTAGTGTCTCTTAGATCCTTTATCTTATTTAGTGTCTCTTAGATTCTTTATCATATTTAGTGTCTCTTAGATTCTTTATCTTATTTAGTGTCTCTTAGATTCTTTATCTTATTTAGTGTCTCTTAGATTCTTTATCTTATTTAGTGTCTTAGATTCTTTATCTTGAAGTGTTTCCATTATTAGTCCAGGTATTATTATAATCATCTGTTCATTCTTTGTATTTTTAAACATTTTTTAATAAAGGGGTTTGTTGTTGTTTACCTCTCATGATGTTATTGATTATAAACGTTATGATATTGATTATGATGTAGATTAGTGCTATTTTGTTGTTAGTAGTATATAGATAATGATGTTATTGATTATAAATGTTATGATATTGATTATGAAGTAGATTATTGTTTTGATGTTGCTCTCTAAACTGTCATGTAATCAACTGAATGTTTTTAATAAAATTACAGGCTGTCAATCTTGTGTGATTTAATTATTAGACAGACTACAACATACAGTATGAATTAACTGAGATCAGTCTGTGTGATTCCCCTCTTGGACAGACTACAACATACAGTATGAATTAACTGAGATCAGTCTTGTGTGATTCCCCTCTTGGACAGACTACAACATACAGTATGAATTAACTGAGATCAGTCTTGTGTGATTCCCCTCTTGGACAGACTACAACATACAGTATGAATTAACTGAGATCAGTCTTGTGTGATTCCCCTCTTGGACAGACTACAACATACAGTATGAATTAACTGAGATCAGTCTGTGTGATTCCCCTCTTGGACAGACTACAACATACAGTATGAATTAACTGAGATCAGTCTGTGTGATTCCCCTCTTGGACAGACTACAACATACAGTATGAATTAACTGAGATCAGTCTTGTGTGATTCCCCTCTTGGACAGACTACAACATACAGTATGAATTAACTGAGATCAGTCTGTGTGATTCCCCTCTTGGACAGACTACAACATACAGTATGAATTAACTGAGATCAGTCTGTGTGATTCCCCTCTTGGACAGACTACAACATACAGTATGAATTAACTGAGATCAGTCTGTGTGATTCCCCTCTTGGACAGACTACAACATACAGTATGAATTAACTGAGATCAGTCTGTGTGATTCCCCTCGTGGACAGACTACAACATACAGTATGAATTAACTGAGATCAGTCTGTGTGATTCCCCTCTTGGACAGACTACAACATACAGTATGAATTAACTGGTCATACATTTGGCAGGAGGTTAGGAAGTGCATCTCAGTTTCCACCTCATTTTGTGGGCTGTGGGCACATAGCCTGTCTTCTCTGATTTCCAAATTGACCTCTTGGCAAAGGTAGCCTATACATTCTGTGGTGCTCTATTCTGGAATATTAACTGGCGTTTGTCGCCCCCTGGTGGAAAGAACGTAATATAATCCTTCTCTCTATATTTCTGTGCATTTTGTACCTCGCAGCACACCGTACAAATATTAAAAGTTAAACGCCGATATTACCGTTCTGCTAGCAGCAGGATAATATGTTGGCAGCACACAGCATATTATTTTTTTTCTAAATAAAAAAAATTATAAAATAAAAAATTATACAAATATATATTTTTTTTTTCTAAATAAGAGTCCCTCTGAAAGGACAAGCTCAAATTTGACAATATCGATTATTTTAGCACTGTAGTTCAATACAACTGTTTTTCACAGCATTGCAACCACTTTTGAAACAAATGGATAATTTGACATATTTTAATATTGTATAATTTATACCAGCATTTATTTTGACAGTTTCCAAACTAAATACTGGTATGTTGAAAGCTGTTGTGTAGGTCAAGTCAAGCTGTGCCTGGAGAAGTGGGTATTCAGTACTCTAATATAGCAAAACATTTTCCAAACGGCCCAGTGAAGGAAAGGCACCCTGTGTGAAAAGCACGAGAAACAGTGATACACTCTGAATGACCTAAATGATGTTCAGTAGGATAATAGTAGACCCACCCAAGCTGTACTGTTCAGTAGGATAATAGTAGACATTTTATTGAAACAGAGAAACTGAGTCAGAAATTCACAAATTCAGAATTTCAGGTTTTTGTTCTAAAAGTCAGACTTTTTTTAAACAGAAAAACAATCAATTGTTCTAAGTCCATAACTTACAAAAGGAGACCACGTTTGAGGTTTGGGGAAAATCTAAGAAATTTACATTTTTGAGAGTAGTTCCCCTTTAATTAAAGTGTGTTGGATTAGCAGTGTTTATATAGTACAGACACCTAGCACTAATGTTGTATTAGCAGTGTTTATATAGTACAGACACCTAGCACTATTGTTGGATTAGCAGTGTTTATATAGTACAGACACCTAGCACTATTGTTGTATTAGCAGTGTTTATATAGTACAGACACCTAGCACTATTGTTGTATTAGCAGTGTTTATATAGTACAGACACCTAGCACTATTGTTGGATTAGCAGCGTTTATATAGTACAGACACCTAGCACTATTGTTGGCTTAACAGTGTTTATGTAGTACAGGTACCTAAACTATTGTTGGATTAGCAGTGTTTATATAGTACAGACACCTAGCACTATTGTTGGATTAGCAGTGTTAATATAGTACAGACACCTAGCACTATTGTTGGATTAGCAGTGTTTATATAGTACAGACATCTAGCACTATTGTTGGATTAGCAGTGTTTATACAGTACAGACACCTAGCACTATTGTTGGATTAGCAGTGTTTATATAGTACAAACACCTAGCACTATTGTTGGATTAGCAGTGTTTATATAGTACAGACACCTAGCACTATTGTTGGAGTAGCAGTGTTTCTATAGTACAGACACCTAGCACTATTGTTGGATTAGCAGTGTTTATATTTATATAGTACAGACACCTAGCACTATTGTTGGATTAGCAGTGTTTATATAGTACAGACACCTAGCACTATTGTTGGATTAGCAGTGTTTATATTTATATAGTACAGACACCTAGCACTATTGTTGGATTAGCAGTGTTTATATTTATATAGTACAGACACCTAGCACTATTGTTGGATTAGCAGTGTTTATATTTATATAGTACAGACACCTAGCACTATTGTTGGATTAGCAGTGTTTATATAGTACAGACACCTAGCACTATTGTTGGATTAGCAGTATTTATATTTATATAGTACAGACACCTAGCACTATTGTTGTATTAGCAGTGTTTATATAGTACAGACACCTAGCACTATTGTTGTATTAGCAGTGTTTATATAGTACAGACACCTAGCACTATTGTTGGATTAGCAGTATTCATATAGTACAGACACCTAGCACTATTGTTGGATTAGCAGTGTTTATATAGTACAAACACCTAGCACTATTGTTGGATTAGCAGTGTTTATATAGTACAGACACCTAGCACTATTGTTGGAGTAGCAGTGTTTCTATAGTACAGACACCTAGCACTATTGTTGGATTAGCAGTGTTTATATTTATATAGTACAGACACCTAGCACTATTGTTGGATTAGCAGTGTTTATATAGTACAGACACCTAGCACTATTGTTGGATTAGCAGTGTTTATATTTATATAGTACAGACACCTAGCACTATTGTTGGATTAGCAGTGTTTATATTTATATAGTACAGACACCTAGCACTATTGTTGGATTAGCAGTGTTTATATTTATATAGTACAGACACCTAGCACTATTGTTGGATTAGCAGTGTTTATATAGTACAGACACCTAGCACTATTGTTGGATTAGCAGTATTTATATTTATATAGTACAGACACCTAGCACTATTGTTGTATTAGCAGTGTTTATATAGTACAGACACCTAGCACTATTGTTGTATTAGCAGTGTTTATATAGTACAGACACCTAGCACTATTGTTGGATTAGCAGTATTCATATAGTACAGACACCTAGCACTATTGTTGTATTAGCAGTGTTTATATAGTACAGACACCTAGCACTATTGTTGTATTAACAGTGTTTATATAGTACAGACACCTAGCACTATTGTTGGATTAGCAGTGTTCATATAGTACAGACACCTAGCACTATTGTTGGATTAGCAGTGTTCATATAGTACAGACACAAAGCACTATTGTTGGATTAGCAGTGTTCATATAGTACAGACACCTAGCACTATTGTTGGATTAGCAGTGTTCATATAGTACAGACACCTAGCACTATTGTTGTATTACCAGTGTTTATATAGTACAGACACCTAGCACTATTGTTGGATTAGCAGTGTTCATATAGTACAGACACATAGCACTATTGTTGGATTAGCAGTGTTTATATAGTACAGACACCTAGCACTATTGTTGGAGTAGCAGTGTTTCTATAGTACAGACACCTAGCACTATTGTTGGATTAGCAGTGTTTATATTTATATAGTACAGACACCTAGCACTATTGTTGGATTAGCAGTGTTTATATAGTACAGACACCTAGCACTATTGTTGGATTAGCAGTGTTTATATTTATATAGTACAGACACCTAGCACTATTGTTGGATTAGCAGTGTTTATATTTATATAGTACAGACACCTAGCACTATTGTTGGATTAGCAGTGTTTATATTTATATAGTACAGACACCTAGCACTATTGTTGGATTAGCAGTGTTTATATAGTACAGACACCTAGCACTATTGTTGGATTAGCAGTATTTATATTTATATAGTACAGACACCTAGCACTATTGTTGTATTAGCAGTGTTTATATAGTACAGACACCTAGCACTATTGTTGTATTAGCAGTGTTTATATAGTACAGACACCTAGCACTATTGTTGGATTAGCAGTATTCATATAGTACAGACACCTAGCACTATTGTTGTATTAGCAGTGTTTATATAGTACAGACACCTAGCACTATTGTTGTATTAACAGTGTTTATATAGTACAGACACCTAGCACTATTGTTGGATTAGCAGTGTTCATATAGTACAGACACCTAGCACTATTGTTGGATTAGCAGTGTTCATATAGTACAGACACAAAGCACTATTGTTGGATTAGCAGTGTTCATATAGTACAGACACCTAGCACTATTGTTGGATTAGCAGTGTTCATATAGTACAGACACCTAGCACTATTGTTGTATTACCAGTGTTTATATAGTACAGACACCTAGCACTATTGTTGGATTAGCAGTGTTCATATAGTACAGACACATAGCACTATTGTTGGATTAGCAGTGTTTATATAGTACAGACACCTAGCACTATTGTTGGATTAGCAGTGTTTATATAGTACAGACACCTAGCACTATTGTTGGATTAGCAGTGTTTATATAGTACAGACACCTAGCACTATTGTTGGATTAGCAGTGTTTATATAGTACAGACACCTAGCACTATTGTTGGATTAGCAGTGTTTATATAGTACAGACACCTAGCACTATTGTTGGATTAGCAGTGTTTATATAGTACAGACACCTAGCACTATTGTTGTATTAGCAGTGTTTATACAGTACAGAAATCTTATGTTTATTTGACTCTGATGATAAAGAAATATAAATATTCCTGTAAAGGACTGTGTTAAATATTTAGGAATACATCTGTCAAAAAACACTTAGTCAGACAACACATGAATTTCTCTCCTAAAATTAAGAAAACCCAAAATATATGTAATAATTGTCTACAAAGAGATGTTTCTATACTTGGGAGAGTACTTCTGTCCAAGGCAGAGGGACTGTCTGGTTTTGTGTACCCCTCATTATCTTTATGTGTAAATCCTGCTACTTGTAAAGAGATCAACAAGACCTTTCTTGACTTCATCTGGAAAAATAAATCTCACAAACTAAAAGTGTCAGTCCTCTAATAAAAGAGCTGAAGGAGGTCTGGAAGTGTTGGACTTTGTGACATAAATAACACTTTCAAGATCAACTGGTTGAAAAGATGTTTGATCAATACTGATTCAATATGGTATTTCATTCACCCAGAGACTGGACCTACTTATCCACATCTACTGTGTCCCCATCCAGAGACTGGACCTACTTATCCACATCTACTGTGTCCCCATCCAACAGCACACTTTCAAACATAACATCTACCGGCAGCCTAGAGGTGCGTCCGAACATCAAGAAGAAGGGTGGAAACCCAGTAGTCTCGCCCACCTAGTGTGCGATTCAGACGTTCTGCTTGGCCGTTGCCCATGGGATGGTAAGGTGTGGTGTGGGACTTTTCAACACCAGATAACTGAAGCAATTCTACACTAAGTAAACTCTCAAAGTCAGTTAGGTTTCACCAACAAGCTTTAATGGCCTGGAAAATATGTTTCCTGCACAATTCTCCCCCACATGATGTCCACATGTGTGGCTGGTTAAGGCCTTACAAATACTGTAGAACAAACAACGTTAAGGAAGGGCACTTTAACATGTTACATCAGATATATCCATGTAATTCTATGATGTCCACATGTGTGGCTGTTGATGATATCTGTGTTTTCTGAGAAAAAGGTGAGAATCTGTCCCACTTGTTCTTTGATGTAAATCTGTGTCATAATTTTGTGAAAACCTTGCAAGATACCTATTTACCATTATGAACACTGCCCATGTTTAACATGGAGGATATAATATGTTACTATTATGAACACTGCCCATGTTTTACATGGAGGATATAATATGTTACCATTATGAACACTGCCCATGTTTAACATGGAGGATATAATATGTTACCATTATGAACACTGCCCATGTTTAACATGGAGGATATAATATGTTACCATTATGAACACTGCCCATGTTTTACATGGAGGATATAATATGTTACCATTATGAACACTGCCCATGTTTAACATGGAGGATATAATATGTTACCATTATGAACACTGCCCATGTTTTACATGGAGGATATAATATGTTACCATTATGAACACTGCCCATGTTTTACATGGAGGATATAATATGTTACCATTATGAACACTGCCCATGTTTAACATGGAGGATATAATATGTTACCATTATGAACACTGCCCATGTTTAACATGGAGGATATAATATGTTACCATTATGAACACTGCCCATGTTCTACATGGAGGATATAATATGTTACCATTATGAACACTGCCCATGTTTTACATGGAGGATATAATATGTTACCATTATGAACACTGCCCATGTTCTACATGGAGGATATAATATGTTACCATTATGAACACTGCCCATGTTCTACATGGAGGATATAATATGTTACCATTATGAACACTGCCCATGTTTAACATGGAGGATATAATATGTTACCATTATGAACACTGCCCATGTTTTACATGGAGGATATAATATGTTACCATTATGAACACTGCCCATGTTCTACATGGAGGATATAATATGTTACCATTATGAACATTTCTCTCCTGTGTGTGTTCTCTGGTGTATAGTCAGATGGCTAGATGGAACAAAACTCTACATCAGAAAATACATACATGAAGGAGTTGTTTCATGATATCAATGAAATGATGTCACAATGTAGAATGTTTTAACATTGTAGAAGGAGTATTTTAATGATGTCACAATGTAGAATGTTTTAACATTGTAGTAGGAGTATTTTAATGATGTCACAATGTAGAATGTTTTAACATTGTAGTAGGAGTATTTTAATGTAGTCACAATGTAGAATGTTTTAACATTGTAGTAGGAATATTTTAATGATGTCACAATGTAGAATGTTTTAACATTGTAGTAGGAGTATTTTAATGATGTCACAATGTAGAATGTTTTAACATTGTAGTAGGAGTATTTTAATGATGTCACAATGTAGAATGTTTTAACATTGTCGTATGAGTATTTTAATGATGTCACAATGTAGAATGTTTTAACATTGTAGTAGGAGTATTTTAATGATGTCACAATGTAGAATGTTTTAACATTGTAGTAGGAGTATTTTAATGATGTCACAATGTAGAATGTTTTAACATTGTAGTAGGAGTATTTTAATGATGTCACAATGTAGAATGTTTTAACATTGTAGTAGGAGTATTTTAATGATGTCACAATGTAGAATGTTTTAACATTGTAGAAGGAGTATTTTAATGATGTCACAATGTAGAATGTTTTAACATTGTAGTAGGAGTATTTTAATGATGTCACAATGTAGAATGTTTTAACATTGTAGTAGGAGTATTTTAATGATGTCACAATGTAGAATGTTTTAACATTGTTGTAGGAGTATTTTAATGATGTCACAATGTAGAATGTTTTAACATTGTAGTAGGAGTATTTTAATAATGTCACAATGTAGAATGTTTTAACATTGTAGTAGGAGTATTTTAATGATGTCACAATGTAGAATGTTTTAACATTGTTGTAGGAGTATTTTAATGATGTCACAATGTAGAATGTTTTAACATTGTAGAAGGGGTATTTTAATGATGTCACAATGTAGAATGTTTAAACATTGTAGAAGGAGTATTTTAATGATGTCACAATGTAGAATGTTTAAACATTATAGTAGGAGTATTTTAATGATGTCACAATGTAGAATGTTTTAACATTGTAGTAGGAGTATTTTAATGATGTCACAATGTAGAATGTTTTAACATTGTAGTAGGAGTATTTTAATGATGTCACAATGTAGAATGTTTTAACATTGTAGTAGGAGTATTTTAATGATGTCACAATGTAGAACACTAAACGTTTGCCCCCTGTTCAATTGATTTCTGCATGATATGGATATTAGCCTCGGGGGGAAAATCCAGGCTCTGAATTGAAAGAGTGCTATTTATATGATATAACAGAAAGTGACTAACACAAAAAGTGTTACTTTTTTTTAATATCTATTTTTAGAAAAATTAGGAAGATGAGAGTTCTAGAAGCAAGTGAGTTTTAGGAAGACGCGAGTTCTAGAAGCAAGTGAGTTTTAGGAAGACGAGAGTTCTAGAAGCAAGTGAGTTTTAGGAAGACAAGAGTTCTAGAAGCAAGTGAGTTTTAGGAAGACAAGAGTTCTAGAAGCAAGTGAGTTTTAGGAAGACGAGAGTTCTAGAAGCAAGTGAGTTTTAGGAAGACGAGAGTTCTAGAAGCAAGTGAGTTTTAGGAAGATGAGAGTTCTAGAAGCAAGTGAGTTTTAGGAAGACGAGAGTTCTAGAAACAAGTGAGTTTTAGGAAGACGAGAGTTCTAGAAACAAGTGAGTTTTAGGAAGACGAGAGTTCTAGAAGCAAGTGAGTTTTAGGAAGACGAGAGTTCTAGAAGCAAGTGAGTTTTAGGAAGACGAGAGTTCTAGAAGCTAGTGAGATTTTTTTTTAAAAACATTGTAGAAAAATATATATATTTAGAAATACGCGTGTTTTCTTGTTTTTAATTGTTGACAGCCAGTAGACACCATGTTTTTATATTGGTGAAGCATTGTAGTTGATTATAATGTGAAATGGAAGTTGTTTTTTGTTGGAGGTGAGCAAACTTGTTCGAACAAAAATATAGGACGTATTTGTTGTCTTAAGGGGGAAGGTGTTACAGGCTTTGGTTTTTCCATTTATGTTTTGAGGTTGGACTTTAGCACGTCTAGCTCGTTAGCACGTCTGGCTCGTTAGCACGTCTGGCTCATTAGCACGTCTAGCTCGTTAGCTTCGTCTAGCTCATTAGCACGTCTAGCTCGTTAGCACGTAGGACGCACTGATTGGTGTCACCTCATTAGTCAGTTTGTGTTACACCTGTGCTGCTTGTCCATCTCGTTAGTGGGAAGGTGTTTCACCTGAGCTGGTCCAGGTGCTATTTAAGAGTGTCTGGCCCAGTGCTCCAGTTGTCTTGATAGATGTGACAAATCAAAACCTTTAGTTGCACTACCGTTTTGGTTTAAGATGTTTTTATTTCAGGTTGAAGCTTCTTTCTGAAGAGAGCTTTTTTTTTTTTTTAAGAAAAAAAAAATGAATACAAACAAGCAAACCTGGTCGGTTCCGGGGATTGGTATAGCAAATACGTAAGATTTTCATGGACTGAAAAGGAGATGGAACCTTGGGGCAGGGAAACTTTTGGAAGGACCATATTGATGGGATGCCTCAGGATAGAGGTGAAGGAAGTACTCTGCCTTCAAGGCAACCCAAATGAAAAGGGTTTTGATGTGACGTTTCACAAGCAAGAGAAACATGATGATGTATTGAAGATGGCAAAGGAAGCGGAAAGAAAAGGACCCCTGTGCCATTATGCGGTGACCAGCCTGGCAAAGAACAACTTCAGGGTGGTCACCGTAAACATGTACAATCCGCACGTGAAGAATGAAGAAGTGAGGGCCTTTCTGGGGAGGTACATGGACAATGTCTCCTCAGCGAGGTACCTCAGGGACTCCCTGGGTTTCTGGAACGGGAGGAGAGGGTTCCAGGCGTTACTCAGGGAGTCCCCGAAGAGTGTGGATGGCTACCTCCATCCTCCGGCGATGTTCTCCCTGGGGGCTGACAGGGGAACACTCTACTATGCACGTCAGCCCCCGGTCTGCAGGCGTTGTATGGCCTACGGCCATATCCTGGCCTCGTGCAGCGCCAAGAAATGTCGTTTTTGTGGGTCGGAAGAGCACAAGGCCAAGGAGTGTGACGAGCCCAAGGCTTGCCACGGGTGTGGCTCAAGAGCACACCTGTGGCGTGATTGCCCGGCTCGTCACAGGTCATACGCGTCTGCAGCTGGGGGGGGAGCGGGGGATGGGGGGAGGAAAGAAAGGACGCGTGCGGATTGCATGGATGGCACAGGGGAAAAGACGGCGCAGGAAGAAGAGGGGAAGAAGGATGAGGTGGGAAGAAAGAGGCGAAGAGAAGAAAAGAATGGAACAGAAGGAGATAAGAAAAAGGGGACGGAAGAAGAAGAAGGTGGAGGAGCTGAGAAGAGGGAGAATGGGACAGTGGTACGAGAAGGAGTGGAAGAGGGAACGGGGACAGTGGTACGAGAAGGAGTGGAAGAGGGAACGGGGACAGTGACGGAGAAGGTGGGAGGAGTGGATGTGGGAGGGGAGGGGGTGGGAGGGGGGGGAGATGGGGGGAAGGAGTGGGGGGACAGCCTGCCAGGCTTCCTCGAGGTCGAAATGAGGGATTTGGTGGAGGGGTTAGTGGGGATGGGACGTTGTGTCTCCCCGCTACCTCCTTCACCAAAGAAGAAAGGGATAAAGAGGGGGAGCTTGGCAGGAAGTGAGAGGGAGGGGGGTGTGGAGGGGGAGGGGGGGGTTAAGAGAGTGGCGGGGGGGGGGAGGGGAGGGTAATTTGTCCTCCCGGTTTGCCTCAGCCCCTTGCATTTTAGTGGATGACTCCAGTGAGGGGTCGGTGGGTTGTTTGCTAGAGGGATCCCAACTCCTGTTTGGGGAGATGGGGTCCCCTATATGCAGCCCCGAGGCAAACAGGGAGGGGGGGATGGTGGGTGGGGAGGGAGGACCCAACACACTGCCTGGATCATGGGTTGGGATGGAGGACGGGGGGGCGTCAGGAGAGGAGAGGACGTCCCCGCCGGTGGAGATGGACCAGGGGAGCATCGGGTGAGTCTCCTGGTTTTTCTTTGGGTTTGGGGTTTTTATTTGTTGTAAATAATTAAATGAATAGTTCTGTTTCTTTTATTAGTCTAAATGTTAGGGGGTTAAGGGATAATGTTAAAAGGAGGGCAGTTTTTTGTTATTTAGAGGGTGTGGGGTTTGATTTCTGTTTTTTACAGGAGGCTCACCTGAGGGATGGTGGGGATGTGTGTAGATTTAAGAGGGAGTGGGATAAGGGGGAATCTTTTTGGGGCATAGGAGGGGTGCACTCAACAGGAGTAGGGATTTTGTGTGGGCATAGAGAGGTTAAAATAGAGAACACTTTTGTAATAATGCAGGGTAGAGTTTTGGGGATAGATGTTAAGTTTAGAGAAGCTAGATATAGCTTAATTGGGGTGTATGGGCCACAGGTGGCGGCAGACAGGAGGGAGATGGTGGACTGTCTGGCGCCCCTGTGTGTTACAAACAGGCACTTGGTGATAGGAGGAGACTTTAATATAGATTTAGGGGTAGGCGGTGATAGCAGTGCAGGTGCCATCTCTGGGCTAATGGCTTGCCATGGTCTGGTTGATGGTGGCCTGCACACTACTCCGGCAATGGTCGGTCCTACATGGCGCAACTCCAGGGGGGTTGCGCGGAGGCTCGACTACATTTTTGTATCCAGGTCTTTGGGTCAGTTGTCTGGGCGGCTGTTGCCTGTTTTCTTCACGGATCACGACGGGGTGTTCCTGCAGGTGGGGTCGCCAGTCTGCCTCTTCGGTAGGGGGTACTGGAAGTTAGATCGGGATATACTGGAGGAGCAGGCTTTCGTTGACGCATTTTTTTTGTTTCTTTCGGAGGCTTGACGGCCTCCGGTCCATGTTCGAGGGGGTGTTAGAGTGGTGGGATTTAGTCAAGGGGAGGATAAGGGCTTTTATAATAGGATATTGTAGAAGGAAAAAAGGGAGGAAAGGAGGGAGGTGGATCGTATCCAAAGGTTAATTGAACTCGAGTACGAGGCAGGCAACCTCGGCGGGTCGATTGACTGGGAGAGATTCGCAGCCCTAAAGGCGCAGCTCAGGGAGCTGCAGGAGCAGAAGGCTCGAGCTTTCCTGGAGCGTGCGCATAGTGGCTTTCTAGAACATAATGAGACTTGTTCCGCTATGTTCTTTAAGTCGGTTAGGGCCAGACAGAGTAGGAAGGTAATGAAGGGAGTTAGGGAAGAAAATGGTAGTATAGTAAGTAAACCAGAGGAAATGGTCAGGGTGACAACTGATCATTTCCAAGGTTTATTTAAGGAAAGGGAAATAGATGTAGAGCAGGGAAACGTGTTTTTAGAACACTTGTCCCGGCGGTTGCCAGAGGACATTAGAGACGTGATGGAGGCCCAGATCTCACTAGAAGAGGTTGAGAGCGCTCTTAGGAGGATGGGAAAAGGGAAGGTGCCTGGGATGGATGGGCTGCCGGCTGAGTTTTACCTCAAGTTTTGGGGTATACTTGGACCAGTGGTTCTCGAAGTCTTGAAGGCCATCCTTGAGACGGGGGTCCCGGGGGGATCAATGGCTGTTGGTGTGCTGTCACTTCTTTATAAGAAGGGGGAAGCAACTGACCTTGGCAACTGGCGGCCATTGACCATGCTGTGCGTAGATTGCAAGATTCTTGCAAAGGTTTTAGCAGACCGGTTGCGCACAGCCCTTCCCTACGTCGTCCACGAGGATCAGACGTGCGGGGTAGAGGGCCGCTCTATAAGATGGAACCTACAGTTGATCAGGGATTCCATCGCTTGGGTTGAAGATAGAGGGCTGCCTTTAATGGTAGCAGCGCTAGATCAGGCGAAAGCTTTTGATCGCGTGAATAGATCTTTTCTATTCAGGGTGTTAGGTAGATTAGGATTTGGGGAGAAGTTTATAGGATGGATCCGTACTTTATATGTCGGAGCGGGGTGTCGAGTTAGTGTAAATAGTCACTTAGGTGACGTTTTTGACCTCTCGTCTGGGGTCAGGCAGGGATGCCCACTCTCGGCTCTCCTCTTCGTTCTGTACATGGAGCCTCTGGGGGCTGCCATTAGGGCAGACACAGGGGTGGAAGGCTTGTTGATCCCTGGAAGCGGTGGGCTGCGTGTTAAGATGACGCAGTACGCCGACGACACTTCCTTGCTGTTGTGCAAGGACTCGTGCCTGACAAGGTCCCTTGCCATCTTTGGGGATTTCACCCGAGCGTCGGGAGCAGTTCTGAACCATGCAAAGTCTTCCGTCAAGTTTTTCGGAAGATGGCGCGGTAGAACGGATGTGCCTGGGGGGTTATCTCTCTGTGAAGGGGCCCTGAGGATTCTCTGGGTTCATTTTGAGAGCTCCGGCTCAGCGACGCTAAACTGGAACATGCGTATCGCAGTGGTACAGAGGAAGCTAGCAATGTGGAAGGCTAGGTATTTGTCTTTTATGGGCAAAGTCCTGGTCCTAAAGGTGGATGTGTTTCCGTCTCTTTTGTATGTGGCATACATCTACCCATTGCCGGCTTGTCTGAGGAGGCCTCTAGTGAGGCTTGTGTTTCAGTTTATGTGGAGTGGCAGGTGCGAGTGGGTTGCCAGGGCACGCATGATCTGGGGGGTACCACATTTCCCCCTCAAGCTGGACGCCATTTTTGTTTCTTTCTTGTTGATGGAGCTTGCTCGTCCGGTTATACACCCGTCCGGTTACCTCCTGCGGGTGTTCTTCTCGTATAAGGCGAGAAGCGTAATGGTGTGGTCTAACGCGGGTCCTCGGGCGGAACAGCTGCCGTGGCATTTTGGCCATGTGGCCAAGTGGCTGCGTGCGCACCCCGAGGTTGAAGTTGCCCGAGTAGGTTTAGACCACAGGCACCTGTACGAGGAGGTCAGGCAGGTAGGGAGTCCTGCGCCTGTAGCGGGCATCTCGTCGGTGGTCTGGGAGGGAGTGCAGGCGCGGGGCCTGGACAACAGGCTCAAGGACCTGAATTGGTTGGGCCTCCATAAGTGCTTGCCGGTACGTGCCATCTTGTACCGGTATAGTTTGATGCAATCCCCCACCTGTCCAAGATCCTCTTGTGGCAGGGAGGAGACTGTGCGCCATGCCTTCTGGGACTGTGCCTTTGCCGGACTAGTCTGGGCTAGGGCACGGGTAATGCTAGGTGTGGTTAGGAGTGATTTTGTTTTGACATGGGCTAGGCTAGAGAGAGGCGTAGGGAGAGCAAAGGGAACGGATAGGGACAGGTTTCTGCTCTGGCTTCTCATGAGTCTCTTTAAAAAGGGACTGTGGGAAGCCAGGCAGAATTTAGTCAAGACAGGGAGAGATTGGGGGGTGGAAGGGATAGTGAGAAGGGTGGAAGGTGATTTGAGGGGGAAGATGAAGAGGGAGGAGAGGAAGTGGGGGAAGCATGCGGCACGGGAGAGGTGGAAAGGGGGTTTAGGGCTGGGAGTGTTAGAGTGAGTTTGGTAAGGGGATAGATTAGGGAAGGGGAGATAGGGAAAGGGTTAGGTATTGGTTAGGTATGACGGGGAGGGACGATGCTCCCCTGAGGTTTGTTTTTGTTTGATGTTTTTGTAAATATAATTAATTAAGAATGAATGAGAATTATGATTTTGTAATAGTATGAATGGTATTGATTGTAATAAATTATTTTAACCACCTTTTTGATTTGCTTCCTGTTTTTAAGTTTGGTGTTGGTTTTTCTTTTGTTTGCCTATTCTTGGGCAGATTTAGTGGCTGTCTTTTAGGTCCCAGTTGTTGTTACTAGTCAACTTTCAGTGGACACCCCCTCAGTGTCTTTTCAGAACCCCTCCTAAAACCCCTCCTGTTTAGTTGTGGTTGTTGTCAGTGACTCTGTTAGTTCCCTCTTCTATTTAAGGGACATTTCTGGGTTTTGTTGCTGGGGAACGTAACAAGAAAACAATGGAGAAAAACAAGCTTATATTTTGGGTTGGATATTGCATCCAATTAATATTTTAATCAATGCCATTTCTTTACAATGCTCATTAATCTTTCAGTTATTCTTCTGTTATTTTTATTCTGTTGTGGTAAATATTTCAGTTATTTTCTTTGGGAAGCCATTGTGTTGCATCCATGTCTGAAATGTGCTGTATAAATACAGCTTGATTTGAACATATTGTAACCCAATGACCAATGAAGAAATATGTGCAAAGCAACACATCTTAGTCCAACTTAGTATGAAAAACCGTATCAATCTGACTTTCCCAGCCTGCTGAAGGCGCGGTGGAGGGGTAAACACCACCCCCGGCTCTACCAGGGGCTTGAGGTGGTCTCCCACAGCTCCTCTTAAATCGTGTTCTGTGGTCTTGCTGTTCCATTTCTTGACTGCCCCTGCAACACAGAAACACATTAAGTCGTATTATATAAAACACTCTAAGTAATGGATATGGAGCATCTATAGCCTCAGTTACACCTGGCACCTAAATGTGACTTCTGACATCTGAAATTCACCCTCACCTTTGATGCGCATGAATCAAGTTATCTGGACATGTTGATTAAGAGGGAGATTGGTGGCTTTAGCACAGACCTATACAGGAAGCTGACGGACAGGAATTCCCTGATAGCTTCCAACCTACAACCCTAGAAAATAGCCTCCATCAGCCAATACTGTCGCATACACAGGTTTTGTGGTACACAGAGTGACTATCACAAACAAGCCGACTGTCTGGCTGAGCGTTTCAGACAGTGGGGTTACTCAGAGGACTGTCTGGATCAATGAGGTAAGATCCCAATACCCATGTAAACATAGCTTACTGACAGATCAATGAGGTCAGATCCCAATTTCCCATGTAAACATAGCTTACTGACAGATCAATGAGGTCAGATCCCAATACCCATGTAAACATAGCTTACTGACAGATCAATGAGGTTAGATCCGATACCCATGTAAACATAGCTTACTGATAGATCAATGAGGTTAGATCCAATACCCATGTAAACATAGCTTACTGACAGATCAATGAGGTTAGATCCAATACCCATGTAAACATAGCTTACTGACAGATCAATGAGGTCAGATCCCAATACCCATGTAAACATAGCTTACTGACAGATCAATGAGGTTAGATCCAATACCCATGTAAACATAGCTTACTGATAGATCAATGAGGTTAGATCCAATACCCATGTAAACATAGCTTACTGACAGATCAATGAGGTTAGATCCAATACCCATGTAAACATAGCTTACTGACAGATCAATGAGGTCAGATCCCAATACCCATGTAAACATAGCTTACTGATAGATCAATGAAGTTAGATCCAATACACATGTAAACATAGCTTACTGACAGATCAATGAGGTTAGATCCAATACCCATGTAAACATAGCTTACTGACAGATCAGTGAGGTTAGATCCAATACCCATGTGTTGCGAACAGGTCGATTGTAGCAGTAGTCGTTTCGGTGGAGAATAACTTTACAGTTATTTTGACCGCGGTGGTTATTGAAATCGTGGTTTCGTGGAAGAAACCGTTGTTGTGCATCATCGTTCAACGCTCCAATACCTGATAATGACCAAACCTGTTTAGGCTTTTTGGGAATTTAACTTCAATGTTCATAGTGCACCTACCCGCCTGTCCAACATCACTACTCTGGACGGCTCTGACTTAGAATACGTGGACAACTACAAATACTTAGGTGTCTGGTTAGACTGTAAACTCTCCTTCCAGACCCATATCAAACATCTCCAATCCAAAGTTAAATCTAGAATTGGCTTCCTATTTCGCAACAAAGCATCCTTCACTCATGCTGCCAAACATACCCTTGTAAAACTGACCATCCTACCAATCCTCGACTTTGGCGATGTAATTTACAAAATAGCCTCCAATACCCTACTCAACAAACTGGATGCAGTCTATCACAGTGCAATCCGTTTTGTCACCAAAGCCCCATATACTACCCACCATTGCGACCTGTACGCTCTCGTTGGCTGGCCCTCGCTTCATACTCGTCGCCAAACCCACTGGCTCCATGTCATCTACAAGACCCTGCTAGGTAAAGTCCCCCCTTATCTCAGCTCGCTGGTCACCATAGCATCTCCCACCTGTAGCACACGCTCCAGCAGGTATATCTCTCTAGTCACCCCCAAAACCAATTCTTTCTTTGGCCGTCTCTCTTTCCAGTTCTCTGCTGCCAATGACTGGAACGAACTACAAAAATCTCTGAAACTGGAAACACTTATCTCCCTCACTAGCTTTAAGCACCAACTGTCAGAGCAGCTCACAGATTACTGCACCTGTACATAGCCCACATATAATTTAGCCCTATCAACTACCTCTTTCCCAACTGTATTTAATTTATTTATTTATTCTGCTCCTTTGCACCCCATTATTTTTATTTCTACTTTGCACATTCTTCCATTGCAAAACTACCATTCCAGTGTTTTACTTGCTATATTGTATTTACCTTGCCACCAAGGCCTTTTTTTGCCTTTACCTCCCTTCTCACCTCATTTGCTCACATTGTATATAGACTTGTTTATACTTTATTATTGACTGTATGTTTGTTTTACTCCATGTGTAACTCTGTGTTGTTGTATCTGTCGAACTGCTTTGCTTTATCTTGGCCAGGTCGCAATTGTAAATGAGAACTTGTTCTCAACTTGCCTACCTGGTTAAATAAAGGTAAAATAAATAAAAATAAATAAAATAGTATAAACATCTGTAGGGTTGGTAGAATGTGGAAAGACCCACCTCATTGGTTAATATTCCCTGTAGTAGAAACATCTGTTGGGTTGGTAGAATGTGGAAAGACCCACCTCATTGGTTAATATTAACTGTAGCAGAAACATCTGTTGGGTTGGTAGAATGTGGAAAGACCCACCTCATTGGTTAATATTCACTGTAGTAGAAACATCTGTTGAGTTGGTAGAATGTGGAAGTAGGTTTTAAATTCATACTTAATACACATCTGCAGTTGTCTGACTATTATATTATTATTTAATGAAAGAAATGTAAAAATGCACTTTTTGTCTGGAAATAAAATAAACATTTATCTGCGTTAACCACTCCAGTCAACAGATGGCGATATGCGTTTTTCAGGCGATTCCGAGCGGAAACGTTCAAGCTGTTCAGACTGCTTCGGTCTATATTTACTTCTGTATTTGGAACATAATTCTGTCTTTTAACTAGTTTCCCCATTTCATGTCATATTTCCGTTTAGTCAGGTAACGGTAGCTGGCTTGATAAATGAGCCTATCACTAGGCAAGTCGCTAACTAGCTAACATCCCCGACCATGAGCTCAGCAAGCTGCTGCCCTCCTGCTAAAAAAGAGGTCTGCTGGAAGGAGAAAGAAGGTATTTGGCTGAACGTTGTCGTGAAAGAGGAGAATGAAGAGGAGGATGTAACAGTAAACGAAGAAGTCGAGGGTGAGGCTGTTACACAGAAAGAAGAGGAAGAAAACCATTATACTTTTTTTGGAGTGAATGAAGGAGAGATAACTGTCATATTGAAGGAGGAGGAGAGGGAAGAAGAGGAGGAGACAGAAGATCTGAGTAACACCAGTAAGTCCTGTCTTGAAAATAGTTGTTGAACTGATACGTGGTTTTAAAACGGCATTCTACTCTGGTTCTGAGCTTAAATGCCGTTTTTTAATGTAGGAATTGATAAAGCTACACTGTAAGATGTGAATACCATCAAGAAGCTGGCCAACAACAAAACTTTAACAATGGATTTGCACCTAAAATCACAACTTAAATGTCTCACGGAATGGACTTGCCTTCATTCAATACTGCAATTCCACTGTACTAAACTGGAGGCGATTTCAGGTGATTGAGGCATCTAGTCTAGATTAAACGTCATAGGAAGTTTTATCATGTGGAGGTTTCATTCAGGTCTCTGTTTAATTAAATCATCTGTTTGTCTTTGACAGGAGAGAGACCAGACTCTCCTTCTGACAGCAGGAAGAGTCCTTCAGGGAAACCAGACCCCGAGACGTCCAAACCAGCAGGACGACATCACTGCTCCCAGTTGTGGAAAGAGTTTTACCCAGTTAGGGAGCCTGAGAACACATAAGAGAATACACACTGGAGAGAAGCCTTACCACTGTTCCCAATGTGGAATGTCGTTTACCCAGTTAGGGAGCCTGCAAACGCATGAGAGGGGACACACAGGGGAAAAGCTTTTCCAATGTTCCCATTGTGGAAAGAGTTTTGGCCAGGTAGGAAACCTGAACAAGCATGAGAGGACACACACAGGTAAGAAGATGTACCGCTGCTCCCAGTGTGGAGAGAGATTTACCCGGTTAAGGTACCTGAAAGAGCATGAAAGAATACATACAAATACACAGGAGGAGAAGACATACCACTGCTCTCACTGTGGAAAGACATTTTCCCAGTCAGATAACCTGAAAACACATGAGAGAATCGAGAGGCTGTGTTCTGACTTGTGTTTTTGACTGAGAATGTGTGTGTTTGTTTGGGCTGTCAGACTTGAGTTCACTTCGTATAATGTTAGTGCACTATTTTTAATTGTGATTAATCCATTGTCTCAAAGGGTTAAAAACACACTGAAAACATCCAAGATACATACTATATACAGCTAAAATCTACAATGCCATGTAAACACAAGATGACATTGAGGTTAAATAAAGTGTGATTTATCAATGGAACATATTTTGACAGGTCCACTGTGTGTCTCTGTAGAGTCATAATATCCATAACAACTAGAGGTCAAACAGGGAGATGGTTCCATTCATTTTCCCCACAGGGCTGTGTTTTGTTTAGACTCACCCTGGTGTGATGTTTTGATAACCATGTAAACCTCTCTGGGACAAGGTGACTGTGGACACAGTGTGTTGTCAATTTATTGTCATGTTTTTAAAATGGTATGACTGCCTTTATTTTAGCTGGATCCCAGGAAGAGTAGCTGCTGCCTTGGCAGGAACTAATGGGGATCCACAATAAACCCCAGGAAGAGTAGCTGCTGCCTTGGCAGGAACTAATGGGGATCCATAATAAACCCCAGGAAGTGTAGCTGCTGCCTTGGCAGGAACTAATGGGGATCCATATTAAACCCCAGGA
Source organism: Oncorhynchus mykiss (assembly GCF_057628025.1). NCBI lineage: Eukaryota > Metazoa > Chordata > Actinopteri > Salmoniformes > Salmonidae > Oncorhynchus > Oncorhynchus mykiss. The sequence goes on along the minus strand of NC_143031.1, from coordinate 80,743,434 downwards.
AGAGTAGCTGCTGCCTTGGCAGGAACTAATGGGGATGTCTCTCTCTACTCTCAGATTCGAAAATGCTAATTAGCATCAAAGTAGACAACATGCCTACAAATCCCTGCAAGCTCCTGCAATTCATCTCTAACCAACACATTTCACAGAACAGTTCACAGAATTGTCCATTGAAATAAATGTTGACAATTTAATCACTGCTACATTAAGGCCTGATTGGTGGAGTGCTGCAGAGATGGTTGTCCTTCTGGAAGGTTCTCCCGTCTCCACAGAGGAAATCTGGAGCTCTGTCAGAGTGAACATCGGGTTCTTGTTCACCTCCTTGACCAAGGCCCTTCTCCCCCGATGTCTCAGTTTGGCCGGGCGGCCAGCTCTAGAAAGAGTATTGGTGTTTCCAAACTTCTTCCATTTTAGAATGAAGCTGTAACGTAACTAAATGTGGAATAAGTGAAGGGGTCTGAATACTTAATGAATACACTGTATAAGACTGGAAGAGGTTTCTATCATTGGCAGTTTTGTACACAGTCAGGTGATACGTGGTATAGAAAGTCCAATCTTAGGAGAGAACATGGGAGGCACTATACTGTGTGTCTGCAGGTGTCTATCTGGTCAAAACCACTGATACAGGTGCCCCTCCACCCTCTGGTGGGATGGATCATGTCTACAGAGACACCTACATTCAAATACTTAGATTTGTGTGTATTGGGTATATGTTGTGAAATATTAGATATTACTTGTTAGATATTACTGCAGTGTCGGAGCTAGAAACACAAGCATTTTGCTACACCTGCAATAACATTTGCTAAACACGTGTATGTGACCAATAAAATGTGATTTTGATTTGAAATAAACGTCCTATTTATCAAAGCTGATTTTGGATGGAGTCAAAATGACTCCAAAGGATTTTAATTTGTTAAAAGTCCTTATTGATACAGAAACACTAAACCAGGATTTAGATGTATTAAGAACAAGTTGATTGACAAAGTCATGAAAAATTGGATGAATTGACTAAACCACATTATGGCTGTGATAAAAGATATGCATCTGGGGTCAAAATGATCCATGTCAGAACTATGGTTCAATGTAAATATGTAGTGTGTCTAAATGATCCATGTCAGAACTATGGTTCAATGTAAATATGTAGTGGGTCTAAATGATCCATGTCAGAACTATGGTTCAATGTAAATATGTAGTGTGTCTAAATGATCCATGTCAGAACTATGGTTCAATGTAAATATGTAGTGTGTCTAAATGATCCATGTCAGAACTATGGTTCAATGTAAATATGTAGTGTGTCAAAATGATCCATGTCAGAACTATGGTTCAATGTAAATATGTAGTGGGTCTAAATGATCCATGTCAGAACTATGGTTCAATGTAAATATGTAGTGGGTCTAAATGATCCATGTCAGAACTATGGTTCAATGTAAATATGTAGTGGGTCTAAATGATCCATGTCAGAACTATGGTTCAATGTAAATATGTAGTGTGTCTAAATGATCCATGTCAGAACTATGGTTCAATGTAAATATGTAGTGTGTCTAAATGATCCATGTCAGAACTATGGTTCAATGTAAATATATAGTGGGTCTAAATGATCCCTGTCAGAACTATGGTTCAATGTAAATATGTAGTGGGTCTAAATGATCCCTGTCAGAACTATGGTTCTATGTAAATATATAGTGGGTCTAAATGATCCCTGTCAGAACTATGGATCAATGTAAATATGTAGTGGGTCTAAATGATCCATGTCAGAACTATGGTTCAATGTAAATATGTAGTGGGTCTAAATGATCCATGTCAGAACTATGGTTCAATGTAAATATGTAGTGGGTCTAAATGATCCATGTCAGAACTATGGTTCAATGTAAATATGTAGTGGGTCGAAATGATCCATGTCAGAACTATGGTTCAATGTAAATATGTAGTGGGTCGAAATGATCCATGTCAGAACTATGGTTCAATGTAAATATGTAGTGGGTCTAAATGATCCATGTCAGAACTATGGTTCAATGTAAATATGTAGTGGGTCGAAATGATCCATGTCAGAACTATGGTTCAATGTAAATATGTAGTGGGTCTAAATGATCCATGTCAGAACTATGGTTCAATGTAAATATGTAGTGGGTCTAAATGATCCATGTCAGAACTATGGTTCAATGTAAATATGTAGTGGGTCTAAAGTTTGTTTTAAATTATCACTCATTAAAAACGAATCAATCAACACATGCTTCTCTTTGAACGACATAATATAATAATCAACTTTAATGAAATAAATGAAAAATTTACTTTTGGTTCCTCAACTGCGTTGCCACTCCAGTCAGCAGATGGCGATGTGCGTCTTTTAGGTTCAGGCGACGCTGCCAGTGTGACGTATAATCTAGTGGACGGGACGCTCCTTCAACAACAACAGTTAGACACCTCGGTAGCTTTATAGCAAACATAGCTACAACATTCACTCTCTTTACACTGTTTTGGTGTATATTAGTCGCTGTGTATTAAACACACTTCTGTCGTATGTACGTGTTGGCCCATTTAATTATATAATTACGTTGTTTGTCAGCTAGCTGGTTTGCTAAATTAGCTTAGAACTAGGCTAGTCACTAATGCTAGCTAGCGAACATCTCCGACCACGAGTTCACTAAGTTACTCTCCTCCTGCTAAAGAAGAGGAGGTCTTCTGGACGGAGAAAGAAGTTCTCCTGAAAGAGGAGGAGGAAGAGAAGGATGTTACAATACAAAAACAAGTAGAGGGTGAGACTGTTCCCGTGAAAGAAGAAGAGAAAGACGTTTCAGTGGAAGAAAAGGAAGACTCGTTCAGAGTGAAAGAGGAGGAGGATGCTACAGTAAAAGAAGAGGAAGCGGAGAGAGAGGATGATGCAGTTTATGGAGTGAAAGAGGGGGAGGGGGAGATGACTGTCACATCGAAAAAGGAGGAGGAGGACGAAGAAGAGGAAACTGGATATCTGGGCCCGGTTTCCCCAACGCATCTTAAGGCATCCTATGGTTCTAACGGTGAACTCAGCCGTAAGATGGTTTTGAGAAACCGGGCCGTGATTAACACTAGTAAGTACTGTCTTAAAAACAGAGGCACAAACTCTGCAGTTGTTGAACTGATGTGTGGTGTTAAAGGGGAAATATGTAATTGCTACATTTATATTATTTATAGCCATTGATTCTTGAAGAATATAACACATGCCTCATGAGCTTAGTTCAACTGTTGTACCCCATCAGAACCCCAAATAAGATTTTTTATTCCAATGTTTAGAAACAATGTGAATCAACACTGTATAGCCTCAACATGGTTAAAACTATAATGTTGATTTCATGGATGGTCAGTCCTTGCATCCGTAGGTCTGTCTATGAATTTGAGAGTAGTTACATTTCTCCAGACCCATCCATCATCTTATTACCAAAACAGTGGTGGAATGACATCTTTGTTATTGTTTGAACTGCAGATTGGTTGATCGATTGATTTGGCTTTTTTAAAGGGACAACCTAGGATTTAAACGGCAACAAAATGGCTGCCCTGAGACTTGGTTTGGTAAACAGCTGAGGGATGGGGGCTGGAGAAATGTAACCACTCTCACATTCAATTCATTGCCCTCTTGCGCCTATTTTAGCAAACACAGAAAGGGGCTTATATTGGTGACCAAAGGTTGTCTGGCACACTGCTTAGGGGTTCAGCAACTGTAATAACGTATTTATAGCCTACAATCATCAATGTTACTACTAATGTGAAAACAAGACAAAATATGACTATTGTTGCTCACTTGACTGTCTTAAGACAATTGTCAAATCATTGTAACATTCATTACAGACGTCAATTGTTGTACAACATCATGGCTACGCTGTTGTCATCACCTTTTACAGTGGATTTCTGCTGTTGTGGGCCTTTAACCATCTGTCTGACTTGTTGTTCACACAGGAGAGAGATGTGACTATCGTGGATCCTCTGGGGAGCCTCAACAACATCATGAAGCTGACGAGGCAGGGAAGAGTCCCTCCCGATCAGAACACCTCAAGAAACACCAGTGGAGACCAACAGGGAAGAAATCTCACTGCTGCTCTAACTGTGGGAAGAGTTACTTAAGATCAAATTCACTAAAAGTACACATGAGAATTCACACGGGAGAGAAACCTTATAGCTGTGATCAATGTGGGAAGAGTTTTACTCAGTCAAGCAGCCTGTTATCTCACGAGAGAAAACACACAGGAGAGAAACTTTACAGCTGTGATCAATGTGGGAAGAATTTTACTCATTCAAGCAGCCTGTTGTCTCACCAGAGAACACACACAGGAGAGAAATCTTACAGCTGTTATCAATGTGTGAAGAATTTTACTCAGTCAAGCAACCTGGTATCACACCAGAGAAAACACACAGGATAGAAACCTTATAGCTGTGAACAATGTGGGAAGAATTTTACTACATCTAGTCATCTGATTGTACACCAGAGAACACACCCAGGAGAGAAACCTCATAGCTGTGGTCAATGTCACAAGAGATACTCTGATAAAAGATCTCTGATCAAACATCAGAAAATACATTAATGATGGAGTTGTTTCATGATATCAATGAATTAATGTCACAATGTATAATGTTTTAACATTGTAGAAGGAGTATTTTAATGATGTCACAATGTAGAATGTTTTAACATTGTAAAAGGGGTATTTTAATGATGTCACAATGTAGAATGTTTTAACATTGTAGAAGGAGTATTTTAATGATGTCACAATGTATAATGTTTTAACATTGTAGTAGGAATATTTTAATAATGTCACAATGTAGAATGTTTTAACATTGTAGTAGGAGTATTTTAATGATGTCACAATGTAGAATGTTTAAACATTGTATTAGGAGTATTTTAATGATGTCACAATGTAGAATGTTTTAACATTGTAGTAGGAGTATTTTAATGATGTCACAATGTAGAATGTTATAACATTGTAGAAGGAGTATTTTAATGATGTCACAATGTATAATGTTTTAACATTGTAGTAGGAATATTTTAATAATGTCACAATGTAGAATGTTTTCACATTGTAGTAGGAATATTTTAATAATGTCACAATGTATAATGTTTAAACATTGTAGAAGGAGTATTTTAATGATGTCACAATGTATAATGTTTTAACATTGTAGTAGGAATATTTTAATAATGTCACAATGTAGAATGTTTTCACATTGTAGTAGGAATATTTTAATAATGTCACAATGTAGAATGTTTTAACATTGTAGTGGGAGTATTTTAATGATGTCACAATGTAGAATGTTATAACATTGTAGAAGGAGTATTTTAATAATGTCACAATGTAGAACACTAAACGTTTGCCCCCTCAATTGATTTCTGCATGATATGGATATTAGCCTCAGGGGGAAAATCCAGGCTCTGAATTGAAAGAGTGCTATTTATATGATATAACAGAAAGTGACTAACACAAAAAGAGCTGTGTTACACTTACAGCATTGGTGACCCACTTGAATCAAAATGTAGCTAGATGTTTTCTACAAGTTGTCCTCTAACCAGTGATGTACACATTATTCCCAGATTCCATGTGGTTTTTGAGCTGTTAGTTTTAACAGGACAACCTCATCTCCCCAAATGATTTCAACATGATATCGATGAGGGATGAAAAATAAGTGTTGCGTTCCTTTGTTTAACGACCTCTAAATGTAAATGCATCTCTCCAAAATGTAGCTGACTGTCTTCTGCAGGTTGTCCTCTAACCAGGGAGGTAAAATATATCTCCCATTTCCATGTGTTTTTAGTTGTGTTAGTTTCAACAGCACCAACAACCTGATTTGTCCTCTAACCAGGGAGGTAAAATATATCTCCCATTTCCATGTGTTTTTAGTTGTGTTAGTTTCAACAGCACCTACAACCTGATTTGTCCTCTAACCAGGGAGGTAAAATATATCTCCCATTTCCATGTGTTTTTAGTTGTGTTAGTTTCAACAGCACCAACAACCTGATTTGTCCTCTAACCAGGGAGGTAAAATATATCTCCCATTTCCATGTGTTTTTAGTTGTGTTAGTTTCAACAGCACCAACAACCTGATTTGTCCTCTAACCAGGGAGGTAAAATATATCTCCCATTTCCATGTGTTTTTAGTTGTGTTAGTTTCAACAGCACCAACAACCTGATTTGTCCTCTAACCAGGGAGGTAAAATATATCTCCCATTTCCATGTGTTTTTAGTTGTGTTAGTTTCAACAGCACCTACAACCTGATTTCCCCCCTAATTGATATCAGTGATTTATTGCTACTTGTCAGAACAACAGTGTTTCTGGTGCTGGTGCATTTTAAAAGGTGCTTGTTTCAGTAAGATGATTATTGTTGCAGATGTTTGTGCAGATGGTACATTTTATGTTGAGGTTTTCAGTATCACAAATGGTTTCTGCATGTTGGTTATTCATTTGGACACATTAAAGCTGTGTTTTGACATTGGGCTGTACCACCAAGCTAAATGTAATTGAAAAGACGTTGAAAAGAAGACGATACCCAACGTCCAATATACGTTTGGTTTTAGTTGAAGGTTGTAAATATTTATTTTCAGGTTGTTGTTAATAACGACTTGAAAACAACTTAATTTCAACGTTCTTACAGTTTAGACACATTGACTGTTGTGTAAAATATTGAATCAACTATTTCACCAAACCAGAACCTGTGAATTCAACTAGACTTTATTACAAACAGTAACAAAGCTGAACAATTCCATGGAAGAACTGACTCTTCATTCTTAGTACTTGGCTTTTATACAGTCTGACCCTTATATAACATTCTAACCACTAGGCTACCCTGCTGCCCCAATAATACACTAAATACATGTAATATAGCCTATACAGTCTGATCCTTACATAACATTCTAACCACTACCCTGCTGCCCCAATAATACACTAAATACATGTAATATAGCCTATACAGTCTGATCCTTACATAACATTCTAACCACTACCCTGCTGCCCCAATAATACACTAAATACATGTAATATAGCCTATACAGTCTGATCCTTACATAACATTCTAACCACTACCCTGCTGCCCCAATAATACACTAAATACATGTAATATAGCCTATACAGTCTGATCCTTACATAACATTCTAACCACTACCCTGCTGCCCCAATAATACACTAAATACATGTAATATAGCCTATACAGTCTGATCCTTGCATAACATCATCACTCCACTTTATGAATCTACCCTGCCGTCCCAATATTGTGAGAGGTGATATTCTCCTGGACCAGACAGCATCACAGGTTATATTCTCCTGGACCAGACAGCATCACAGGTGATATTCTCCTGGACCAGACAGCATCACAGGTGATATTCTCCTGGACCAGACAGCATCACAGGTGGTATTCTCCTGGACCAGACAGCATCACAGGTGGTATTCTCCTGGACCAGACAGCATCACAGGTGATATTCTCCTGGACCAGACAGCATCACAGGTGATATTATCCTGGACCAAACAGCATCACAGGTGGTATTCTCCTGGACCAGACAGCATCACAGGTGATATTCTCCTGGACCAGACAGCATCACAGGTAATATTCTCCTGGACCAGACAGCATCACAGGTGATATTCTCCTGGACCAGACAGCTGGGTGAATACACTATATATACAATAGTATGTGGACACCCCTTCAAATTAGTAGATTGGGCCATTTCAGCCACACCAGTTGCTGACAGGTGTTTAAATTTAAGCACACAGCCATGCAATCTCCATAGACAAACATTGGCAGTAGAATGGCCTTACTGAAGAGCTTTCAGTAACATTCAATGTGGCACCGTCATAGGATGGCACCTTTCCAACAAGTCAGTTTGTCAAATTCCTGCCCTGCTGGAGCTGCCTGGTCGACTGTAAGTACTGTTATTGTGAAGTGGAAACATCTGGGACCAACAACGGCTCAGCCAAGAAGTAGTGGGCCACACAAGCTCACAGAACAGGACCGCCGAGTGCTGAAGAGTGTAACGTGTAAAAATCGCCTGTACTTGGTTGCAACACTCACTAACGAGATCCAAACTGCCTCTGGAAGCAACATCAGCACAATAAACTGTTTGTCAGGAGCTTCCTGAAATGGGTTTCCACGGCCGAGCAGCTGCATACAAACCTAAGATCAATATGGGCAATGTCAAGCGTCGGCTTGAGTGGTGTAAAACTCACAGCCACTGGACTCTGGAGCAGTGGAAACGTATTCTCTGGAGTAATGAATCATCTTCACCTTCTAGCAATCCAACACACTAATCTGGGTTTGGAGGATGCCAGGAGAACGCTACCTGCCCTAATGCATGGTGACAACTGTAAAGTTTGGTGGAGGAGGAATAATGGTCTGGGGTTGTTTTTCATGGTTCGGGCCTTTTAGTTCCAGTTCAGGGAAATCTTAATGCTACAGCATAGAATGACATTCTAGAGGAATCTGTGCTTCCAACTTTGTGGCAACAGATTGGGGAAGGCCCTTTCCTGTTTCAGCATGACAACGCCCCTGTACACAAAGTGAGTTCAATACATGAATGGTTAGTTGAGATTGGTGTGGAAGAACTTCACAAAGCCCTGACATTAAAAACGTCAAACACCTTTGGGATGAATTGGAACGGTGAATGTGAGCCCACATACTTTTGTTGATTTCGTGTATATACTGCAGGCAGGCAGACAGGCCCTCCTCTCCTCTTCTCCCACTCTTCTCTTCCCCCCCTCATCTCCTCTTCTCCCTTCTCTCCTCTCCTCTTCTCCCCCTCTCATCTCCTCTTCTACCCCCTCTCTTCTCCTCTTCTCCCCCCTCCTCTCCTCTTCTCCCTTCTCTCCTCTCCTCTTCTCCCCCCTCTCCTCTCCTCTTCTCCCTTCTCTCCTCTCCTCTTCTCCCTTCTCTCCTCCCTCCTCTCCTCTCCCTTCTCTCCTCTCCTATTCTCTCCCCTCTCCTCTTCTCCCTTCTCTCCTCTCCTCTTCTCCCCCTCTCTTCTCCTCTTCTCCCCCTCTCCTCTCCTCTCCTCTTCTCCCTACTCTCCTCTCCTCTTCTCCCTTCTCTCCTCTCCTCTTCTCCCCCCTCTTCTCCCTTCTCTCCTCTCCTATTCTCCCCCCTCTCCTCTCCTCATCTCCCCCCTCTCCTCTCCTCATTTCCCCCCTCTCCTCTTCTCCCCCCTCTCCTCTCCTCTTCTCCTCCCTCTCCTCTCCTCATCTCCCCCTCTCCTCTTCTCCCCCTCTCCTCTTCTCCTCCCTCTCCTCTTCTCCCCCTCTCCTCTTCTCCTCCCTCTCCTCTCCTCTTCTCCCCCTTTCCCCTTCTTCTACCTCCCCTTACTTTATTTAATATAAATTAAAGGATGGGAGGGAGACAGAGAAGGGGAGGGGAAGGGAAGTAGGGTAGAGAGGGAGGAGGGGGAGAGAGAGAGAATATATTTTTATCACTGTCTTCTCACCAGTGATGTCATCATAACCAGTAACCTGTTCCTCTCTTGGCCCAGCCTGACCCTGACATATAGCATCAGGCCTGTTGAGTTGACTTGGGTAACAGACCTCTAGCTTCTACACCACATTCCCCCTTCTCCTGCTCTAACATGAGACCTCATCAGTACTCATTTTGGGTGCTGGTACTGTTTCTATTTAGGTGCTGAAACATTAAGCCAATATTCTATAAGAGTTGAACTCAATCAGTAGAAAGTTAGAGGTGATATTATAGGACACACTATGTGAAATGTTGCTGCTCTGTCAGCAGTTTCCTGTGGAGTTTTTCAGTTTGCTGTAGTGAGTTCAACCACTGATCCAAGATAAGTTGCTAAGAAGTTTATCTCACATCAAAGACCCAACGAACGAATGACATAGAAGTCATATAGCCGAGCAGTACGTTCCAGTCTTCAGTCCTCTCTACATGACAGTGACTTGTGTATGTCAGTGGAGCCCCAGTTAGAGACAGACATGATACCTGCACTGATACTGATGACCCTGTTGTGGAGCACAGGTAGGATGCTCTTATACTGCTATACACTTGTGACAGTTACTGAGATATGATTTGATATTGTAAGATATATTATAATTTGCAGGGTTAGTAAAATAACATGCAACTGGAAGCAGACAGTAAAAATGTGTCTCAAAGCAGGACAATGATGTGATCACCTGTAAATGTACTTTACTGTAGGCTAACTGTCCATCTGGGGACAGGCACTAATGTCAGTTAAGTTGTGATGGTGTCATGCATCTGACTGTTGTATATTCAGTGTGTCAATGATTGATTGTATCTGTCTCTACGTAAATGAATGAGAGTATATATTATGTCTTATATATTATATTGGCGTTATGTTAGAGTAGGAGAAGGGAGGGATGTAGATGATAGAGGTCTGTGAGCTGAGTCAAGATCAACAGGTCCAACACTATATGTCAGGAAGTGAGAGTGAACATGAGAGAGATGGAATAGAGAGGGGTGGGGAGAGAGATTTGAGGAGGAGGAGAGAGAGAGAGGAGGGTAGGGGAGAGAGAATGGGAGGGGAGGGGGAGATGGGAGGGGAGGGCATAGAGCAAGATAGGACAGAGAGAAAATGTTTGAGGAGAGAGGAGGGGAGGGGAGAAAGGAGGGTAGGGGAGTGAGAAGGGGGGAGGGGAGAGAGGAGGCGAGGGGAGAGAGGAGGGTAGGGGAGAGTAGAGGGTAGGGGAGAGAGAAAGGGGGAGGGGAGAGAGGAGGCGAGGGGAAAGAGGAGGGTATAGGAGAGAGGAGGTTAGCGGAGAGAGGAGGGGAGGAGAGAGAGGATGGTAGGGGAGAGTGGAGGGTAGAGGGTAGAGGAGAGAGAAGGGTGTAGGAGAGAGGAGGGTGGGGGTGGAGGGTAGAGGAGAGAGAAGGCTGGAGGAGAGAGAAGAGTGGAGGAGAGAGAATAGTAGAGGAGAGAGAAGGATGGAGTAGAGAGGACGGGAGGGGAGGTTGGAGGGTAGAGGAGAGAGAAGGGTGGAGGAGAGAGAAGAGTAGAGGAGATGAGCCGCCTGCTCATCTAACATCTCATTCCAAAATCATGGGTATTAATATGGAGTTGGTCCCCCTTTGCTGCTATAACAGCCTCCACTCTTCTGGGAAGGCTTTCCACTAGAAGATGGAACATTGCTGCTATAACAGCCTCCACTGTTCTGGGAAGGCTTTCCACTAGATGTTGGAACATTGCTGCTATAACAGCCTCCAGTCTTCTGGGAAGGTTTTCCACTAGATGTTGGAACATTGCTGCTATAACAGCCTCCACTCTTCTGGGAAGGCTTTCCACTAGATGTTGGAACATTGCTGCTATAACAGCCTCCACTCTTCTGGGAAGGTTTTCCACTAGATGTTGGAACATTGCTGCTATAACAGCCTCCACTCTTCTGGGAAGGCTTTCCACTAGATGTTGGAACATTGCTGCTATAACAGCCTCCACTCTTCTGGGAAGGCTTTCCACCAGATGATGGAACATTGCTGCAGGGACTTGCTTCCATTCAGCCTCAACAGCATTAGTGAGGTTGGGCGATTAGGCCTGGCTCTCAGTCGGCGTTTCAATTCATCCCTAAAGGTATTCAATGGGGTTTAGGTCAGGGCTCTGTGAAGGCCAGTAAAGTTCTTCCACATCGATCTCAACAAACTATTTCTGTATGGACCTCGCTTTCTGTACAGGGGCATTGTCATGCTGAAACAGGAAAGGGCTTTCCCCAAACTGTTGCCACAAAGTTGGAAACACAGAATTGTCTAGAATGTCATTGTATGCTGTAGCGATTAGATTTCCCTTCATTGAAACTAAGGGGCCTAACACGATCCATTAAAAACAACCCCATACCATTATTTCTCCTCCACCAAACTTTACAGTTGGCACTATGCTTTGGGGTAGGTAGCGTTCTCCTGGCATCTGCCAAACCCAGGTTTGTGGTATGGACTGCCAGATGGGGAAACGTGGGAGGGGGGGGGGTCTTTAATCAACCACAAGGCTGGGAGAGAGAGATAGTTCTTACTCACTGACAGACTGAGGAGGAGACAGGGGAGGAGGGAGAGAGAGATAGGAAATTAAGGAAAGCTTTGACTATGTACAGACTCAGTGAACATAGCCTTGCAATTGAGAAAGGCCGCCGTAGGCAGACATGGCTCTCAAGAGAAGACAGGCTATGTGCTCACTGCCCACAAAATGAGGTGGAAACTGAGCTGCACTTCCTAACCTCCTGCCCAATGTATGACCATATTAGAGAGACATATTTCCCCCAGATTACACAGATCCACAAAGAATTCAAAAACAAATCCAATTTTGAAAAACTCCCATATCTACTGGGTGAAATTCCACAGTGTGCCATCACAGCAGCAAGATTTGTGACCTGTTGCCACGAGAAAAGGGCAACCAGTGAAGAACAAACACCATTGTAAATACAACCCATATTTATGCTTATTTATTTTATCTTGTGTCCTTTAACCATTTGTACATTGCTAAAACACTGTATTTATATATAATATGACATTTGTAATGTCTTTATTGTTTTGAAACTTCTGTATGTGTAATGTTTACTGTTCATTTTGGTTGTTTTTCACTTTATATGTTAACTTTGTATGTTGTCTACCTCACTTGCTTTGGCAATGTTAACACATGTTTCCCATGCCAATAAAGCCCTTGATTTGAATTGAATTGAATTGAATTGATAGGAGAGATAGATAGTTCTTACTCACTGACAGACTGAGGAGGAGACAGGGGATGAGGGAGAGAGAGAGAGATAGGAGAGAGAGATAGTTCTTACTCAATGACAGACTGAGGAGGAGACAGGGGAGGAGGGAGAGAGAGAGATAGGAGAGAGAGATAGTTCTTACTCAATGACCTGCTGAGGATTAGACAGGGGAGGAGGGAGAGAGAGAGAGATAGGACAGAGATAGTTCTTACTCAATGGCAGCCTGAGGAGGAGACAGGGGAGGAGGAAGAGAGAGAGAGATAGGAGAGAGAGATAGTTCTTACTCACTGACAGACTGAGGAGGAGACAGGGGAGGAGGGAGAGAGAGAGAGAGAGAGATAGAAGAGAGAGATAGTTCTTACTCACTGACAGACTGAGGAGGAGAGGGGAGGAGGGAGGGAGAGAGAGAGAGATAGGAGAGAGAGATAGTTCTTACTAACAGACTGGGTTGGTAGAAGGAGACAGGGGAGGAGAGAGAGAGAATCACATTTAAATCAACTGAATATATTTGTATCGCTGACTTCTCACCAGTGATGTCATCATAACCAGTAACATGTTCCTCTCTTGGCCCAGCCTGACCCTGACATACATCATCAGGCCTGTTGAGTTGACTTGGGTAACAGAACTCTAGCTTCTACACCACATCCCCCCTTCTCCTGCTCTAACATGAGACCTCATCAGTACTCATTTTGGGTGCTGGTACTGTTTATATTTAGGTGCTGGAACATTAAGCCAATATTCTATAAGAGGTGAACTCAAGCAGTAGAAAGTTAGAGGTGATATTATAGGACACGCTATGTGTAACGTTGCTGCTCTGTCAGCAGTTTCCTGTGGAGTTTTTTAACATATCAGTTTGCTGTAGTGTGTTCAACCACTGATCCAAGATAAGTTGCTAAGAAGTTAATCTCACATCATTGAAGTTAGGACGTAATGAGAGAGAAGTCATATAGCCTAGCAGTATTTTCCACTCTTCAGTCCACTCTTTATGATAGCAGACTGTGGAGCCCCAGGTAGAGAAAGATATGATACCTGCAGTGGTACTGATGACCCTGTTGTGGAGCACAGGTAGGATTTTGTTACACTGATATACACTTGTGACAGTTACTGAGATATGTTTTGATATTATAAGATATATTATAATTTGCAGGGTTAGTAAAATAACATACAACTGGAAGCAGACAGTAAAAATGTGTCTCAAAGCAGGACAATGATTTGATCACCTGTAAATGTACTTTACTGTAGTCTAACTGTCCATCTGGGGACAGGCACTAATGTCAGTTAAGTTGTGATGATGTCATGCATCTGACTGTTGTATATTCAGTGATTGTATCTGTCTCTATGTAAATGAATGAGAGTATATATTATGTATTATATATTATATTGGTGTTATGTTAGAGTAGGAGAAGGGAGGGGTGTAGATGATAGAGGTCTATGAGCTGAGTCAAGATCAACAGGTCCAACACTATATGTCAAGAAAAGAGAGAGAACGAGAGAATGAGAGAGAGATGAGCAGAATGAGAGGGAGAGAGAGAATTGTGGAGGAGAGAGAAAAAGAGAGAAGGGGAGGGGAGAGGGAGAGAGAATTGTTGACGAGAGAGAGAATGGGAGGGAAGAGAGAGGGGAGGGAAGAGAGAGGGGGGGTGATTTGTAGAGAAGAGAGAAAGAGTTAGGGAAGGGCTCCACTAGGGCCATCTCAGCCAGCAGGCTCCACTAGGGCCATGTCAGCCAGCCGGCTCCACTAGGGCCCTCTCAGCCAGCCGGCTCCACTAGGGCCCTCTCAGCCAGCAGGCTCCACTAGGGCACTCTCAGCCATCCTGTTCCACTAGGGCCCTCTCAGCCAGCCTGTTCCACTAGGGCCCTCTCAGCCATCCTGTTCCACTAGGGCCCTCTCAGCCAGCCTGTTCCACTAGGGCCCTCTCAGCCAGCCGGTTCCACTAGGGCCATCTCAGCCAGCCGGCTCCACTAGTGCCATCTCAGCCAGCCGGCTCCACTAGGGCCCTCTCAGCCAGCCGGCTCCACTAGGGCCCTCTCAGCCAGCAGGCTCCACTAGGGCCCTCTCAGCCAGCAGGCTCCACTAGGGCCCTCTCAGCCAGCCTGCTCCACTAGGGCCCTCTCAGCCAGCCTGCTCCAGTAGGGCCCTCTCAGCCAGCCTGCTCCATTAGGGCCCTCTCAGCCAGCCTGCTCCACTAGGGCCCTCTCAGCCAGCCTGCTCCACTAGGGCCCTCTTAGCCAGCATGCTCCATTAGGGCCCTCTCAGCCAGCCGGCTCCACTAGGGCCCTCTCAGCCAGCCTGTTCCACTAGGGCCCTCTCAGCCAGCAGGCTCCACTAGGGCCCTCTCAGCCAGCCTGCTCCAGTAGGGCCCTCTCAGCCAGCCTGCTCCATTAGGGCCCTCTCAGCCAGCCTGCTCCACTAGGGCCCTCTCAGCCAGCCTGCTCCACTAGGGCCCTCTTAGCCAGCATGCTCCATTAGGGCCCTCTCAGCCAGCCGGCTCCACTAGGGCCATCTCAGCCAGCCTGTTCCACTAGGGCCATCTCAGCCAGCCTGCTCCACTAGGGCCCTCTCAGCCAGCCTGCTCCACTAGGGCCCTCTTAGCCAGCATGCTCCATTAGGGCCCTCTCAGCCAGCCGGCTCCACTAGGGCCCTCTTAGCCAGCATGCTCCATTAGGGCCCTCTCAGCCAGCAGGCTCCACTAGGGCCCTCTCAGCCAGCCTGCTCCAGTAGGGCCCTCTCAGCCAGCCTGCTCCATTAGGGCCCTCTCAGCCAGCCTGCTCCATTAGGGCCCTCTCAGCCAGCCTGCTCCACTAGGGCCCTCTCAGCCAGCCTGCTCCACTAGGGCCCTCTTAGCCAGCATGCTCCATTAGGGCCCTCTCAGCCAGCCGGCTCCACTAGGGCCCTCTCAGCCAGCCTGTTCCACTAGGGCCATCTCAGCCAGCCTGCTCCACTAGGGCCCTCTCAGATACTGTGTAGGTTTATTATATTTCTAGTCTGTAAATATTTAATAATTGTGTAGTTCTAGATACTGTGTGGGTTTATTATATTTCTAGTCAGTAAATATTTAATAATTGTGTAGTTCTAGATACTGTGTAGGTTTATTATATTTCTAGTCAGTAAATATGTAATAATTGTGTAGTTCTAGATACTGTGTGGGTTTATTACATTTCTAGTCAGTAAATATTTAATAAATGTGTAGTTCTAGATACTGTGTAGGTTTATTATATTTCTAGTCAGTAAATATTTAATAATTGTGTAGTTCTAGATACTGTGTGGTTTATTACATTTCTAGTCAGTAAATATTTAATAATTGTGTAGTTCTAGATACTGTGTGGTTTATTACATTTCTAGTCAGTAAATATTTAATAATTGTGTAGTTCTAGATACTGTGTGGGTTTATTATGTTGTCACCCATAGCATTGTGTCCTGTATGACAGAGTCATAGACATGTAAGACACATGAAAGAGGAGGATGGCGTTGATGTTTCTCTACAGGGGGAGTCAACATGTGTTTTCTACCTGTCTACCTGTCTAGTACCCCCACCTGTCTAGTACAGAACTCAACCCTCTCCCTGACCCCCACCTGTCTAGTACATAACTCAACTCTCTCCCTGACCCCCACCAGTCTAGTACACAACTCAACTCTCTCTCCGACCCCCACCAGTCTAGTACACAACTCAACTCTCTCTCCGACCCCCACCTGTCTAGTACAGAACTCAACCCTCTCCCTGAACCCCACCTGTCTAGTACATAACTCAACTCTCTCTCCGACCCCCACCAGTCTAGTACAGAACTCAACCTTCGCTCCGACCCACACTAGTCTAGTACATAACTCATCTCTCTCCCTGACCCACACTGGTCTGTTATATAACTCAACTCTCTCCCGGACCCCCATCAGTCTGGTACATAACTCAACTCTCTCCCTGACCCCCACCAGTCTAGTACAAAACCCAACTCTCTCCCTGACCCCAACCAGTCAAGTACATGACTCAACTCTCTCCCTGACCCCAATTAGTCTAGTACATAACTCAACTCTCTCCCTGACCCCAACCAGTTAGGTACATGACTCAACTCTCTCCCTGACCCCAACCAGTCAAGTACATGACTCAACTCTCTCCCTGACCCCAATTAGTCTAGTACATAACTCAACTCTCTCCCTGACCCCAACCAGTCTAGCACATAACTCAACTCTCTCCCTGACCAACACCAGTCTAGTACAAAACCCAACTCTCTCCCTGACCCCAACCAGTCAAGTACATAACTCAACTCTCTCCCTGACCCCAAGTATTTCTACACACCCCATTTAGCCATACCCTAGGTTTATCTGTATTTCTACACACCCCATTTAGCCATACCCTAGGTTTAGCTGTATTTATACACACCCCATTTAGCCATACCCTAGGTTTATCTGTATTTATACACACCCCATTTAGCCATACCCTAGGTTTATCTGTATTTCTACACACCCCATTTAGCCATACCCTAGGTTTATCTGTATTTATACACATCCCATTTAGCCATACCCTAGGTTTAGCTGTATTTATACACACCCCATTTAGCCATACCCTAGGTTTATCTGTATTTATACACACCCCATTTAGCCATACCCTAGGTTTATCTGTATTTATACACACCCCATTTAGCCATACCCTAGGTTTATCTGTATTTCTACACATCCCATTTAGCCATACCCTAGGTTTATCTGTATTTATACACACCCAGTTTAGCCTTACCCTAGGTTTATCTGTATTTCTACACACCCCATTTAGCCATACCCTAGGTGTATCTGTATTTCTACACACCCCATTTAGCCGTACCCTAGGTTTATCTGTATTTCTACACATCCCATTTAGCCGTACCCTAGGTTTATCTGTATTTCTACAAATCCCATTTAGCCATACCCTAGGTTTATCTGTATTTCTACACACCCCATTTAGCCATACCCTAGGTTTAACTGTTTATACACACCCCATTTAGCCATACCCTAGGTTTAACTGTTTATACACAACCCATTTAGCCATACCCTAGGTTTATCTGTATTTCTACACACCCCATTTAGCCATACCCTAGGTTTATCTGTATTTCTACACACCCCATTTAGCCATACCCTAGGTTTATCTGTATTTCTACACATCCCATTTAGCCATACCCTAGGTTTATCTGTATTTGTACACACCCCATTTAGCCATACCCTAGGTGTATCTGTATTTATACACACCCCATTTAGCCATACCCTAGGTTTATCTGTATTTCTACACACCCCATTTAGCCATACCCTAGGTTTATCTGTATTTCTACACATCCCATTTAGCCATACCCTAGGTTTATCTGTATTTCTACACATCCCATTTAGCCATACCCTAGGTTTATCTGTATTTCTACACACCCCATTTAGCCATACCCTAGGTTTATCTGTATTTCTACACACCCCATTTAGCCATACCCTAGGTTTATCTGTATTTCTACACATCCCATTTAGCCATACCCTAGGTTTATCTGTATTTCTACACACCCCATTTAGCCATACCCTAGGTTTATCTGTATTTCTACACATCCCATTTAGCCATACCCTAGGTTTATCTGTATTTCTACACATCCCATTTAGCCATACCCTAGGTTTATCTGTATTTCTACACACCCCATTTAGCCATACCCTAGGTTTATCTGTATTTCTACACACCCCATTTAGGCATACCCTAGGTTTATCTGTATTTCTACACACCCCATTTAGCCATACCCTAGGTTTATCTGTATTTCTACACATCCCATTTAGCCATACCCTAGGTTTATCTGTATTTCTACACATCCCATTTAGCCGTACCCTAGGTTTATCTGTATTTATACACACCCCATTTAGCCATACCCTAGGTTTATCTGTATTTCTACACACCCCATTTAGCCATACCCTAGGTTTATCTGTATTTCTACACATCCCATTTAGCCATACCCTAGGTTTATCTGTATTTCTACACATCCCATTTAGCCATACCCTAGGTTTATCTGTATTTCTACACACCCCATTTAGCCATACCCTAGGTTTATCTGTATTTCTACACATCCCATTTAGCCATACCCTAGGTTTATCTGTATTTCTACACATCCCATTTAGCCATACCCTAGGTTTATCTGTATTTCTACACACCCCATTTAGCCATACCCTAGGTTTATCTGTATTTCTACACATCCCATTTAGCCATACCCTAGGTTTATCTGTATTTCTACACATCCCATTTAGCCATACCCTAGGTTTATCTGTATTTATACACATCCCATTTAGCCATACCCTAGGTTTAGCTGTATTTATACACACCCCATTTAGCCATACCCTAGGTTTATCTGTATTTATACACACCCCATTTAGCCATACCCTAGGTTTATCTGTATTTATACACACCCCATTTAGCCATACCCTAGGTTTATCTGTATTTCTACACATCCCATTTAGCCATACCCTAGGTTTATCTGTATTTATACACACCCAGTTTAGCCTTACCCTAGGTTTATCTGTATTTCTACACACCCCATTTAGCCATACCCTAGGTGTATCTGTATTTCTACACACCCCATTTAGCCGTACCCTAGGTTTATCTGTATTTCTACACATCCCATTTAGCCGTACCCTAGGTTTATCTGTATTTCTACAAATCCCATTTAGCCATACCCTAGGTTTATCTGTATTTCTACACACCCCATTTAGCCATACCCTAGGTTTAACTGTTTATACACACCCCATTTAGCCATACCCTAGGTTTAACTGTTTATACACAACCCATTTAGCCATACCCTAGGTTTATCTGTATTTCTACACACCCCATTTAGCCATACCCTAGGTTTATCTGTATTTCTACACACCCCATTTAGCCATACCCTAGGTTTATCTGTATTTCTACACATCCCATTTAGCCATACCCTAGGTTTATCTGTATTTGTACACACCCCATTTAGCCATACCCTAGGTGTATCTGTATTTATACACACCCCATTTAGCCATACCCTAGGTTTATCTGTATTTCTACACACCCCATTTAGCCATACCCTAGGTTTATCTGTATTTCTACACATCCCATTTAGCCATACCCTAGGTTTATCTGTATTTCTACACATCCCATTTAGCCATACCCTAGGTTTATCTGTATTTCTACACACCCCATTTAGCCATACCCTAGGTTTATCTGTATTTCTACACACCCCATTTAGCCATACCCTAGGTTTATCTGTATTTCTACACACCCCATTTAGCCATACCCTAGGTTTATCTGTATTTCTACACATCCCATTTAGCCATACCCTAGGTTTATCTGTATTTCTACACACCCCATTTAGCCATACCCTAGGTTTATCTGTATTTCTACACATCCCATTTAGCCATACCCTAGGTTTATCTGTATTTCTACACATCCCATTTAGCCATACCCTAGGTTTATCTGTATTTATACACATCCCATTTAGCCATACCCTAGGTTTAGCTGTATTTATACACACCCCATTTAGCCATACCCTAGGTTTATCTGTATTTATACACACCCCATTTAGCCATACCCTAGGTTTATCTGTATTTATACACACCCCATTTAGCCATACCCTAGGTTTATCTGTATTTCTACACATCCCATTTAGCCATACCCTAGGTTTATCTGTATTTATACACACCCAGTTTAGCCTTACCCTAGGTTTATCTGTATTTCTACACACCCCATTTAGCCATACCCTAGGTGTATCTGTATTTCTACACACCCCATTTAGCCGTACCCTAGGTTTATCTGTATTTCTACACATCCCATTTAGCCGTACCCTAGGTTTATCTGTATTTCTACAAATCCCATTTAGCCATACCCTAGGTTTATCTGTATTTCTACACACCCCATTTAGCCATACCCTAGGTTTAACTGTTTATACACACCCCATTTAGCCATACCCTAGGTTTAACTGTTTATACACAACCCATTTAGCCATACCCTAGGTTTATCTGTATTTCTACACACCCCATTTAGCCATACCCTAGGTTTATCTGTATTTCTACACACCCCATTTAGCCATACCCTAGGTTTATCTGTATTTCTACACATCCCATTTAGCCATACCCTAGGTTTATCTGTATTTGTACACACCCCATTTAGCCATACCCTAGGTGTATCTGTATTTATACACACCCCATTTAGCCATACCCTAGGTTTATCTGTATTTCTACACACCCCATTTAGCCATACCCTAGGTTTATCTGTATTTCTACACATCCCATTTAGCCATACCCTAGGTTTATCTGTATTTCTACACATCCCATTTAGCCATACCCTAGGTTTATCTGTATTTCTACACACCCCATTTAGCCATACCCTAGGTTTATCTGTATTTCTACACACCCCATTTAGCCATACCCTAGGTTTATCTGTATTTCTACACACCCCATTTAGCCATACCCTAGGTTTATCTGTATTTCTACACATCCCATTTAGCCATACCCTAGGTTTATCTGTATTTCTACACACCCCATTTAGCCATACCCTAGGTTTATCTGTATTTCTACACATCCCATTTAGCCATACCCTAGGTTTATCTGTATTTCTACACATCCCATTTAGCCATACCCTAGGTTTATCTGTATTTCTACACACCCCATTTAGCCATACCCTAGGTTTATCTGTATTTCTACACACCCCATTTAGGCATACCCTAGGTTTATCTGTATTTCTACACACCCCATTTAGCCATACCCTAGGTTTATCTGTATTTCTACACATCCCATTTAGCCATACCCTAGGTTTATCTGTATTTCTACACATCCCATTTAGCCATACCCTAGGTTTATCTGTATTTATACACACCCCATTTAGCCATACCCTAGGTTTATCTGTATTTCTACACACCCCATTTAGCCATACCCTAGGTTTATCTGTATTTCTACACATCCCATTTAGCCATACCCTAGGTTTATCTGTATTTCTACACATCCCATTTAGCCATACCCTAGGTTTATCTGTATTTCTACACACCCCATTTAGCCATACCCTAGGTTTATCTGTATTTCTACACATCCCATTTAGCCATACCCTAGGTTTATCTGTATTTCTACACACCCCATTTAGCCATACCCTAGGTTTATCTGTATTTCTACACATCCCATTTAGCCATACCCTAGGTTTATCTGTATTTCTACACATCCCATTTAGCCATACCCTAGGTTTATCTGTATTTCTACACATCCCATTTAGCCATACCCGAGGTTTATCTGTATTTCTACACACCCCATTTAGCCATACCCTAGGTTTATCTGTATTTCCACACATCCCATTTAGCCATACCCTAGGTTTATCTGTATTTCTACACATCCCATTTAGCCATACCCTAGGTTTATCTGTATTTCTACACACCCCATTTTGCCATACCCTAGGTTTATCTGTATTTCTACACACCCCATTTAGCCATACCCTAGGTTTATCTGTATTTCTACACACCCCATTTTGCCATACCCTAGGTTTATCTGTATTTCTACACACCCCATTTAGCCATACCCTAGGTTCATCTGTATTTCTACACACCCCATTTAGCCATACCCTAGGTTTATCTGTATTTCTACACACCCCATTTACCCATACCCTAGGTTTATCTGTATTTCTACACACCCCATTTTGTCATACCCTAGGTTTATCTGTATTTCTACACACCCCATTTAGCCATACCCTAGGTTTATCTGTATTTCTACACACCCCATTTAGCCATACCCTAGGTTTATCTGTATTTCTACACACCCTATTTAGCCATACCCTAGGTTTATCTGTATTTCTACACACCCCATTTAGCCATACCCTAAGTTTATCTGTATTTCTACACATCCCATTTAGCCTAACCCTAGGTTTATCTGTATTTCTACACATCCCATTTAGCCATACCCTAGGTTTATCTGTATTTCTACACATCCCATTTAGCCATACCCTAGGTTTATCTGTATTTCTACACACCCCATTTAGCCATACCCTAGGTTTATCTGTATTTCTACACATCCCATTTAGCCATACCCGAGGTTTATCTGTATTTCTACACACCCCATTTAGCCATACCCTAGGTTTATCCGTATTTCTACACATCCCATTTAGCCATACCCTAGGTTTATCTGTATTTCTACACATCCCATTTAGCCATACCCTAGGTTTATCTGTATTTCTACACACCCCATTTTGCCATACCCTAGGTTTATCTGTATTTCTACACACCCCATTTAGCCATACCCTAGGTTTATCTGTATTTCTACACACCCCATTTTGCCATACCCTAGGTTTATCTGTATTTCTACACACCCCATTTAGCCATACCCTAGGTTTATCTGTATTTCTACACACCCCATTTAGCCATACCCTAGGTTTATCTGTATTTCTACACACCCCATTTAGCCATACCCTAGGTTTATCTGTATTTCTACACACCCCATTTTGCCATACCCTAGGTTTATCTGTATTTCTACACACCCCATTTAGCCATACCCTAGGTTTATCTGTATTTCTACACACCCCATTTAGCCATACCCTAGGTTTATCTGTATTTCTACACACCCCATTTAGCCATACCCTAGGTTTATCTGTATTTCTACACATCCCATTTAGCCTTACCCTAGGTTTATCTGTATTTCTACACATCCCATTTAGCCATACCCTAGGTTTATCTGTATTTCTACACATCCCATTTAGCCATACCCTAGGTTTATCTGTATTTCTACACATCCCATTTAGCCATACCCTAGGTTTATCTGTATTTCTACACATCCCATTTAGCCATACCCTAGGTTTATCTGTATTTCTACACATCCCATTTAGCCATACCCTAGGTTTATCTGAAGCCCCAAACTACTTCCTAACACTTCGAACACACCGACTGCATCACAGCTGCATAACATTTTGCGCAGCTAGGCAACTATACTGATACAGGTACCTTTTACACAGCTAGGCAACTATACTGATGCAGGTACCTTTTACACAGCTAGGCAACTATACTGATGCAGGTACCTTTTACACAGCTAGGCAACTATACTGATGCAGGTACCTTTTACACAGCTAGGCAACTATACTGATGTAGGTGCCTTTTGCAGGTGGTCGTATGCGGTTGGACACATGGAGGAGAGAATCATTTTCTCAGTTTCCTCAAAACCGTGTCTTTTTGAAACAACTGCTGACAGCTACAGGGACATAAACACAAACAATGCTGCCTGGAGACAAGTGTCCATGATAGTAGGATCGCCAGGTCAGTTTAGTCGTGAGCTTGTGCTAAATGTGGCTAGTTAGCTAGCTTGCTAACCTAGCCAATGAGGTGTGTGTGAAAGAAATAGTCAAATAAGTTATGCTAGTTACTACCCCTGATAACTTTCCCAAATCATAATGTTTGAAAGAGTGTGAGTGTGTATGCTAGATAAATAGTAATGGAAATGGTAGATACTACGTAATACATTTTTCACTGAGACATCATGGTGTGTCCATCAATTTAAATCCCAACTTGTAATGAAAGTATAAATAATAAAAAAATCCACAACGTATTGGACAGAACTATGAGGTCTAAAGGTCTGTCTTTCCAAGACATTCTGTTCATCTGCAAGCAGACCTGATGATTGTAGATGGAGGGAGAACCTGTTATTTAAAATGGAAGAATATAACTTCCTGTAGCCTATATAATGTAACAATGACAATCATCCCTTCATATATACTGTAGTTGAAGGTTATTTTCGTGTCATAAAAAGTGTTCATTAAAACAAATCAGGATGTTTGTTGGATGGATTCAGTGTTGGTGTCCTGCTGTGTATCGAGGTGTTTATATGAAAGTGGTAGATTTGTAATTCTTTACCAGAGAAAGTTCTGGATTACTTGTCTTTGGGTGACCTCAGTCTTTGACAATTCAGCTACTTTGTTAACAGTCCTACTGCAATGTTCTGGGTGTAGCTGGTGCAGAGGAGTCAGGACAGTAGAGATGAGTAACACATGTAACTTTACTCAAATATTCCAATAACGTGTCGTAAATACCGAGCCCACAGTAACAGACCGAACATACATAAAACAATCCCGCACAAAAACCATGGGGAAAACAGAGGGTTAAATAATGAACATGTCATTTGGAATTGGAACCAGGCGTGTAAAACAAAGACAAAACAAATGGAAAATGAAAAGTGGATCGGCGATGGCTAGAAGGCTGGTGGCGATGGCTAGAAGGCCGGTGGCGAAGGCTAGAAGGCCGGTGGCGAAGGCTAGAAGGCCGGTGGCGAAGGCTAGAAGGCCGGTGACGTCGCTGCCCGAACAAGGAGCGGGACCGACTTCTGTGGAAGTTGTAACAGTACCCCCCCTTGATGCGCAGGGCGATCCGGATGGAGACGGTGGAACTCCCACAGCAACGAAGGGTCCAAAACGTCCTCCACCTACACCCAGCATCTCTCCTCCCACTCCACGAGGTACTGAAGGCCTTTCGCCCGATGCCTCGAGTCCATTATGGCTCAAACAGCATACGCCGGGCACCCCTTGATGTAAAGAGGGGGCGGAGGAACCACCTGCACCTCAGACTCCTGGAGTGGACCAGCCACCACCGGCCTGAGGAGAGACACATGGAACGAGGGGTTAATACGGTAATCGGGGTGAGATGTAACCTGTAGCAAACCTCGTTCAGTCTCCTCAGGACTTTGAATGGCCCCACAATCCGCGGGCCCAGCTTCCGGCAGGGCAGGCGGAGGGGCAGGTTTTGGGTTGAGAGCCAGACCGGTGAAAACCCGATGGCGAAGGTGAAAACCAGAGGTATGGCTGACTGAGGCCCCAGACGTTCCATGAACGCCCTCCAGACCCTTGACGTGAACTGGGGACCTCGATCAGACACTATATCCTCTGGCACCCCAAAGTGCCTTTAAGACATGTGTAAACAGGGCCTCCTCAGTCTGTAGGGTCGTAGGGAGACCGGGAAAAGGAAGGAGACTGCAGGACATAGAGAACCGATCCACAACGACCAGGATCGTGAGGGAGGAAGATCCTTAAGGAAGTCCACAGAAAGGTGCGACCACGGTCGTTGTGGAACGGCTAAGGGCTGTAACGTCCCTATGGACAGGTGGAGGGGAGTGTGATCTATGGACCGCTCCTCTGTGTCATACATCCGAGACAGTGCGTCTGCCTTACTGTTCTGGGAACCTGGTCTGTAGAACAGTGCGTCTGCCTTAGTGTTCTGGGAACATGGTCTGTAGGACAGTGCGTCTGCCTTAGTGTTCTGGGAACCTGGTCTGTAGGACAGTGCGTCTGCCTTAGCCTTCTGGGAACCTGGTCTGTAGGACAGTGCGTCTGCCTTAGCAATCTGGGAACCTGGTCTGTAGGACAGTGCGTCTGCCTTAGCCTTCTGGGAACCTGGTCTGTAGGACAGTGCATCTGCCTTAGCAATCTGGGAACCTGGTCTGTAGGACAGTGCGTCTGCCTTAGCGTTCTGGGAACCTGGTCTGTAGGACAGTGCGTCTGCCTTAGCGTTCTGGGAACCTGGTCTGTAGGACAGTGTGTCTGCCTTAGTGTTCTGGGAACCTGGTCTGTAGGACAGTGCGTCTGCCTTAGCGTTCTGGGAACCTGGTCTGTAGGACAGTGCGTCTGCCTTAGCGTTCTGGGAACCTGGTCTGTAGGACAGTGCGTCTGCCTTAGCGTTCTGGGAACCTGGTCTGTAGGACAGTGCGTCTGCCTTAGCGTTCTGGGAACCTGGTCTGTAGGACAGTGCGTCTGCCTTAGCGTTCTGGGAACCTGGTCTGTAGGACAGTGTGTCTGCCTTAGTGTTCTGGGAACCTGGTCTGTAGGACAGTGCGTCTGCCTTAGCGTTCTGGGAACCTGGTCTGTAGGACAGTGCGTCTGCCTTAGCATTCTGGGAAACTGGTCTGTAGGACAGTGCGTCTGCCTTAGCGTTCTGGGAACCTGGTCTGTAGGACAGTGTGTCACTGACAGTTGCCTGGCGAGGGTTCAGTCTCCACCTTGCCTGGCGAGGGTTCAGTCTCCACCTTGCCTGGCGAGGGTTCAGTCTCCACCTTGCCTGGCGAGGGTTCAGTCTCCACCTTGCCTGGCGAGGGTTCAGTCTCCTCGCTGCCTGGATGTACTCCAGATTGCGGTGGTCATTCCAGATGAGAAAAGGGTGTTTAGCCCTCTCAAGCCAATGTCTCCACGCCTTCAGAGCCTTGACAACAGCCAACAGCTCCCGGTCCCCCACGTCATAGTTTCGCTCCGCCGGGCTGAGCTTCTTCAAAAAGAAAGTACAGGGGCGGAGCTTTAGTGGCGTACCCGAGCGCTGAGGGAGCACGGCTCCTATCCCAGATCCGGATGAGCCAGCAGGGGAGCCGAGGTAAACAGAGCCCTCAGGTGACCAAAATCCCTGTCCGCCTCAGCCGTCCACTGCAGTCGCACCGGTCCCCCCTTCAGCAGTGAGGTAATGGGAGTCGCTACCTGACCAAAGCCCTGGATAAACCTCCGGTAGTAGTTGGCTACCTGACCAAAGCCCCGGATAAACCTACGGTAGTAGTTGGCTACCTGACCAAAGCCCTGGATAAACCTCCGGTAGTAGTTGGCTACCTGACCAAAGCCCCGGATAAACCTCCGGTAGTAGTTGGTTACCTGACCAAAGCCCTGGATAAACCTCCGGTAGTAGTTGGCTACCTGACCAAAGCCCTGGATAAACCTCCGGTAGTACTTGGTTACCTGACCAAAGCCCTGGATAAACCTCCGGTAGTAGTTGGCTACCTGACCAAAGCCCTGGATAAACCTCCGGTAGTAGTTGGTTACCTGACCAAAGCCCTGGATAAACCTCCGGTAGTAGTTGGCTACCTGACCAAAGCCCCGGATAAACCTCCGGTAGTAGTTGGCTACCTGACCAAAGCCCCGGATAAACCTACGGTAGTAGTTGGCTACCTGACCAAAGCCCTGGATAAACCTCCGGTAGTAGTTGGCTACCTGACCAAAGCCCCGGATAAACCTCCGGTAGTAGTTGGTTACCTGACCAAAGCCCTGGATAAACCTCCGGTAGTAGTTGGCTACCTGACCAAAGCCCTGGATAAACCTCCGGTAGTAGTTGGTTACCTGACCAAAGCCCTGGATAAACCTCCGGTAGTAGTTGGCTACCTGACCAAAGCCCCGGATAAACCTCCGGTAGTAGTTGGTTACCTGACCAAAGCCCTGGATAAACCTCCGGTAGTAGTTGGCTACCTGACCAAAGCCCCGGATAAACCTCCGGTAGTAGTTGGTTACCTGACCAAAGCCCTGGATAAACCTCCGGTAGTACTTGGTTACCTGACCAAAGCCCTGGATAAACCTCCGGTAGTAGTTGGCTACCTGACCAAAGCCCCGGATAAACCTCCGGTAGTAGTTGGCTACCTGACCAAAGCCCTGGATAAACCTGCGGTAGTAGTTGGCTAGCTGACCAAAGCTCTGGATAAACCTCAGGTAGTAGTTGGCTACCTGACCAAAGCCCTGGATAAACCTCCGGTTGGAAAACCATAGAAACCACTGCACTTCCTTTACCGTGGAGTCGGCCAATTACACACAGCTGAAATGCAGTCACTCTCCATCTCCCACCCCTGAAGTGGAAATGCAGTCACTCTCCATCTCCACCCCTGAAGTGGAAATGCGGTCACTCTCCATCTCCACCCCTGAAGTAGAAATGCGGTACCCTAGGAAGGAGACGGACTGTTGGAAGAACAGACATTTCTCAGCCTTGACGTACAGGTCAGGCTCCAACAGTCGACCAAGTACCTTGCACACCAGGGACACACACTTGGCGCGTGTAGTGGAGTATATCAGAATGTGGTCGATATATACACCACTACACCCTGCCCCTGCAGGTCCCGGAAAATCTAATCTACAAAGGCCTGGAAGACATCAACCCGTACGGCATGACAAGGTACTCATAGTGCCCTGAGGTGGTACTAAATGACGTCTTCCACTCGTCCCCCTCCCGGATACGCACCAGGTTGTAAACGCTCCTGAGATCCAATTTTGTGAAGAAACCCTGTGCATTGACTCTATCGCACTGGATATGAGAGGCAGCAGGTAGCAGCAGGCAATATCAGTGTGAACACATCTGATTGGACCAGATCCATGTTGAGGTGAGACACGTCTGATTGGACTAGATCCATGTTGAGTTGAGATACGTCTGATTGGACTAGATCCATGTTGAGGTGAGACACGTCTGATTGGACTAGATCCATGTTGAGGTGAGACACGTCTGATTGGACTAGATCCATGTTGAGGTGAGACACATCTGATTGGACCAGATCCATGTTGCGGTGAGACACGTCTGATTGGACTAGATCCATGTTGAGGTGAGATACGTCTGATTGGACTAGATCCATGTTGAGGTGAGACACGTCTGATTGGACTAGATCCATGTTGAGGTGAGACACGTCTGAGTGGACTAGATCCATGTTGAGGTGAGACACGTCTGATTGGACTAGATCCCTGTTGAGGTGAGACACGTCTGATTGGACTAGATCCATGTTGAGGTGAGACACGTCTGATTGGACTAGATCCATGTTGAGGTGAGACACGTCTGATTGGACTAGATCCATGTTGAGGTGAGACACGTCTGATTGGACTAGATCCATGTTGAGGTGAGACACGTCTGATTGGACTAGATCCATGTTGAGGTGAGACACGTCTGATTGGACTAGATCCATGTTGAGGTGAGGCACGTCTGATTGGACTAGATCCATATTGAGGTGAGACCATTCCATGTCTTTATTGGTTTGTGTGAGAAGGCAGTTTGGGAGAAGGTGGTGGATCGTTTGAGGATTCTACAGTTCCCCTGGTGGAGGTTCTTGGAACACTGATATTTAAGTCTGAGGTTGATGAAAACAAATATGGTGCTGCAATGTTGTGTGTTATCTTGAATACCAGGCAGTTGTTGGAGTACAGAATGAAATGTGGAGGGGAGGGGAGGGGAGGAGAGAAAAGGGGGCAGGAGAGGAGAAGAGAAGAGAGGAGAAGAGAGGGGGTGACGAGGAAAGGGGGAGAAGAGAAGAATAAAGGGTCAGAAGAGGAGAAAGGGAAGAGGAGAGGGGGGAGATGATGAGAGTGCGGGAAGAGAAGGAGAGAGGGAGAAGAGGAGAAGGGCAGAGGGGGATAAGAGGGGGGAGAAGAGGAGAGGGGGAGATGAGGGGGAAGATAGGGGCAGAAGAGTAGATGATAGGCAGAATAGGAGAAGAGAGGGGGAGAAGAGGAGAAGAGGACAAGAGAGGGGGAGAAGGGGGAAAATAGGAAAGGGGAAGACGAGAGGAGGAGAAGGGGGAGAAGAGGAGAGAGGGGAGGGGAGGGG
Organism: Oncorhynchus mykiss; assembly: GCF_057628025.1. NCBI lineage: Eukaryota > Metazoa > Chordata > Actinopteri > Salmoniformes > Salmonidae > Oncorhynchus > Oncorhynchus mykiss. The sequence goes on along the minus strand of NC_143031.1, from coordinate 80,713,515 downwards.
GAGAAGAGGAGAGGGGGAGAAGAGGAGAGGGGGAAGAGGAGAAGATAGGTGGAGAAGAGAAGAGGAGAGGGGGGGAAGAGGAGAAGAGAGTGGGAGCAGAGAGGAGAAATGGAGAGGGGGAGAAGAGCAGAGGGGTGAGAAGAGGAGAGGGGAGGGGTAGAATTGGGGAGAAGAGGAGAAGAGAGGAGGAGAGAGGAGAAGAGAGGAGGAGAGAAGAGGAGGGAAGAGAGGAGAAGAGAGGGAGAGAAGATGGAGAGAGAGGGGGAGAAGAGTAGAAGAGAGGGGGAGAAGAGGGGAAGAGAGGGGCAGAAGAGTAGAGGGGGGAGTTGAGGAGAACAGAGGGAGAGAAGGGGAGAAGAGAGGAGGTGAAAAGGAGGAGGGGGAGAAGGGGAGAGAGGGGAAAGATGAAGAGAGAGGGGGAGAAGGGGGAGAAGAGGAGACGAGAGGGGAGAAGAGAAGGGGGAGAAGAAGAAAGGGAGAGTAGAGGTGAAGAAGAGGAGAGTTGGAGAAGAGAGGGGGTAGAAGGGGGAGAAGAGGAGAGGGGGGAGAAGATTAAGAGAGAGGGGGAGAAAGGGGAGAAGAGGAGAGGGAGAGGGGAGGTGAAGAAGAGGAGTGTTGGAGAAGAGAGGGGGGAGAAGAGGAGAGGGGGAGAAGGGGAAGAAGAGGAGAGGGGGGAGAAGATGATGAGAGAGGGGGAGAAGAGTAGAAGAGAAAGGAGAAGAGGGGAAGAAGAGGATAGTGGGGAGATGAGGGGGTGGGGAGAAGAGGGGGTGGGTGAAGAGGAGAGGGGGAGAAGAGAAGGGAGAGGAGTAGAGGAGGGGGGAGAAGAGTAGAGGTGGGAGGAGAGGGTAGGAGAGGAGAAGAGAGGGGGAGAGAAGGGGAGAAGAGAGGGGGAGAAGAGGAGAAGAGAGGGGTTGAAGAGGAGAGGGGGAGAAGAGGAGGGGAGAAGAGAAGAGAAGAAAAGGGAGAAGAGTAGAGGTGAGAGGAGAGGGGAGGAGAGGGGAGAGGGGAGGAGAGGAGAAGAGAGGGGGAGAAGGGGAGAAGAGGAGAAGAGAGGGGTTGAAGAGGAGGAGAGAAGGGCTGAAGAGGAGAGGAGAGGGGGAGAAAAGGAGAAGAGAGGGGAGAAGAGTAGAGGAGAGGGGGAGAAGAGTAGAGGTGGGAGGAGAGGGTAGGAGAGGGGAGAGGAGAGGGGAGGAGAGGAGAAGAGAGGGGGAGAAGAGAGGGGGAGTTCATTAACTCAATTCTACTGAAAATGTTTGTCAATGGAGATTGCATGGCTGAGTGCTTGATCTTATACATCTGTCAGGAAGGGGTGTGGCTGAAATAGAATCCACTAATTTGAAGGGGTGTCCACATACTTTTGTATATATAGTGTATGTACACATGGGTGTTGTTGCACCATACCAACGATAAGCCTGTCTTCCCCATCACATCATGAAAGGTCATGTTGATGTTCATTTAACCTCTGTCTCTCTCTTCCTCTGACTCCTCCCTTTCTCCTTTGTTTCTCTCTGTCTCTTTCTCTCTCTTTCTCCTCTGTCTCTCTCTTTCTCCTCAGATCTCCAGGCTCAAAGCGTCAGTCCACCAGGTAGGTAGAGTATAAATCTACAGTGATTATAGCAGTTCAATATTAGTCAACTTTATTATCCCACATGGAGAAATTCATGTGTCCATACAAACCATTCTAAACCCCAATAACAAGTAGTGTTTTATGGAACTACTAATACTTGTCAACCACAAAGCACTACTGCTGTTAGAATAACAGAATCACTGTCATCATCTGTCCTCACCACTGTGTTTTCCTCTCTGCTGTTTACAGCTGAACTCTCAGTCAGACTGGTGAATGGAACCACTTCCTGTTCTGGGACAGTGGAAGTCTTCTACAGAGGAGAGTGGACAGGTCTATGTTTTAGTTGGTGGAGCATATTGAGAGAGATTGAGGTTGTGTGTAGAGAGCTGGACTGTGGGAATCCTGTATCTGGATCTAGAGGACCTCTGATTGAAGATGGAAGAAGAGGAGTCAGACTATATAGGTGTAGTGGACATGAGTCTTCTATTAGACAGTGTGACATCATAGAAGAACCTGGTGACTGTGATGGTGAATATTATCGTCATGTGACCTGTTCAGGTAAGAGACGGGTCATATTGAGAGATTTATTTATACATTATACAATATTACCATGTATCATGTTTTATGTGTTTTTATTTCATTTAAATAGAGGGAGAGATGTCAGATGTATTTAAACATTATATTTGTGTTTGTCATATTGGTTTATGGGAGATGTTCATGGGCAGATCATTGTAGTTCAGATGGTACTGAAGTGAAGCTGCCTGATGGATGTCCAGCTGTTTATTTTCTATAAAGTGAAGTGAACTTATTCCTGTCTCCTGCCTGCATTATTCCCAACCTGATCCTGAGTGACTAAGAACCCATTTCTACCTCTTACAGTATCAAACATAGCAAACTACTGTCTTTTATCCAACATATTTGTGTTTAGTCCTTGACAGTGTCATCAACAAAACTGATTGAATGTTCAACCAACTCTTTTTCTCCAGAGTCTGTGCGGCTTGTGGATGGAGCTGGTCTCTGCTCTGGGAGAGTGGAGGTGAAGTCCAATCAGTCCTGGGCCTCAGTGTGTGAAGCTGACTTTGACTGGCAGGATGCAGAGGTAGTCTGTAGGGATGTTGGCTGTGGGGCTCCTGCAGCTCTACAGGGGGGGCTCTATGGAGAAGGTGAGGGTCAGACCTGGGATAAAGAGTTCCAGTGTAAAGGTAATGAGTCCCTTCTCCTGGACTGTGACACCTCAGACAGAAAACACAACACCTGCCCACCTGGTAATGCTGTTGGACTCACCTGCTCAGGTAAGAAACAGTTTGTCACTCAATCAACATTGTTTCTCACCTGGAGTGAAGAATATGAGAGACAATATAGGTGTGTTTTAGTGAGAAAATAGTAAGATTACTGTCTCTCTCTTTTCTTTTCTCAGAGCCTGATGATGTGAGGCTGGTGGGAGGAGACAGTCGCTGTGCTGGTGGAGTGGAGTGGTACGACCAGGGAGAGTGGAGGACTTTGGGATCTTTCTCTGACGTGATGTCTATAGCTGTAGTAGTGTGCAGACATCTGGGTTGTGGCTCCACTGTTTCAGTACCACCTGGAAACACCACTAGAGGGTTTGGAGTTTCCTGTTCTGGGTCTGAGTCTTCACTGAGGGAGTGTAGAAGAACGTATTATCTCCGTCCTGGACTCACAGTGATCTGCTCAGGTAATAACAACATATTATAATTATATTCAACTGATTTCCTTCATTCATACAACTTCCTCTGCACCTCTCATGATGACTGTTTAACTTGTCAGTCTGCTTTACTAAATAGATCCCTCAGTCAAGTAGGAATCAAATACAACTTACATATCCCAGAATGCTTTTGTGTTTGAGTGTTATCTCAGTGAATGTCTCTACTCACTACCACTGTCACATGTCATGTTATTGTCACATCTAAATGAGGAAAGTAGTTGAGGAGCTACGTTTTATTTTTCTCTCCTCTTGTTCCAGATGTCCTGCTTAAGCCTGATATCAACATGTGTTTCTCACTGACTGTAGGCCCACTACTCATGTTGCCCTGTGAGGGAGGGGGGCTGGCACTGTTACATGCTGATGTTATTGTCATCATCTATAGGAAACTAGTTGAAGAGGTTTTTCTTGTTCTCTTTTATTGTTACAGATCTCCTGGTCCAGCCTGATATCTTCCTGACTGACCCAATGGGAGGGGTCTCCAGGTGCCACCAGGGGCCCGAGATGTTCAGGAGCTACAACTTCACCATCACCTGCTCCACTCAGCCACAGTACCCAGGAGGCTCCTTCCTCCTCACGTTCACCGGCTCCAACAGAACCCAGACCCAGCCAGCTGTCAATCACTCTGCTGCCTTCCTCTTCCCTGCTGCAGATGACTCCCACCAAGGGAACTACAGCTGTGTTTATGACAATTATGTTTTCTCTCATAACTTCTCCTCTGAGAGTGAGCTCCTCTCCCTCACCATCACAGGTAAGTGAACATGAACCAGACTTATAACTTGGTCATTGACAGATTTCCCACAGATCTATGTGATGATGATCAGTGCCCTCATCAAAGGTGTTTCTATTTGCAGCCTCTCCTCTGCCAGCCTTCATCATCAGACACGTTGTAGTGCTGCTGATCCTACTGACAGCCATCACCACCTCCTACCTGTACTACAAGGTAAAGACATTTACTCAGATGTTACAAGTCATTTAAACTAGAGGGAGAGGGTGAGGGGGAGAGAATGGAGATACTAGAGAGTAAATGTCTGACTGTTGGTGCTGTGTCTCCCTAGCCCACCAGGAGGCAGAAGAGAGTGAACAGGGTGAGCAGCATGGATCTTTATGTCAATGCCATGGAGATGGTCTCTCTGAGCTCCAGAGCTGAAGCTGGACCGGGAGAGGAGAGAGCAGCCCAGGGGACGAAGTAGGAGTAGAATGAAGCTGACCCTACATGCTGATCTTAGATCAGCTTTGTGTTTTAAATCGATGGTCAGCAGTGGACTGGTGTTTAAAATGTGGTGACAAACCTGAAGTGGTTCTAATTTTAATAACAAGTTCAGAATTAGTTTATCTTTCTAGAACCTTGGAAGAAATCTAAAAGGAGTGACTGCAACCACCATTATTCATTTAGTTTGGTTTTTACCACCAGAGAAACATGGGGTTCTGGTAACATGGGGTTTTGGGTAACATGGGGTTTGGGTAACATGGGGTTCTGGGTAACATGGGGTTCTGGGTAACATGGGGTTTTGGGTAACATGGGGTTTTGGGTAACATGGGGTTTTGGTAACATGGGGTTCTGGGTAACATGGGGTTTTGGGTAACATGGGGTTTTGGGTAACTTGGGGTTTTGGTAACATGGGGTTTTGGGTAACAAGGGGTTTTGGGTAACATGGGGTTTGGGTAACATGGGGTTTTGGGTAACATGGGGTTTTGGGTAACATGGGGTTTTGGGTAACATGTGGTTTTGGGTAACATGGGGTTTTGGGTAACATGTGGTTTTGGGTAACATGGGGTTTTGGTAACATGGGGTTTTGGATAACATGAGGTTTGGGTAACATGGGAATTCGGTAACATGGGATTTTGGTAACAATCGGTTTTTAATTATTTTAAGAGAGCAGCTCAATTACGTCTGTTTCATGTTCCAGTATTGCTTCTTATCTTTATTTTTTTGTCTTATTTAGTGTCTCTTAGATTCTTTATCTTATTTAGTGTCTCTTTTAGATTCTTTGTCTTATTTAGTGTCTCTTAGATTCTTTATCTTATTTAGTGTCTCTTAGATTCTTTATCTTATTTAGTGTCTCTTAGATTCTTTATCTTATTTAGTGTCTCTTAGATTCTTTATCTTATTTAGTGTCTCTTAGATTCTTTATCTTATTTAGTGTCTCTTAGATTCTTTATCTTATTTAGTGTCTCTTAGATTCTTTATCTTATTTAGTGTCTCTTAGATTCTTTATCTTATTTAGTGTCTCTTAGATTCTTTATCTTATTTAGTGTCTCTTAGATTCTTTATCTTATTTAGTGTCTCTTAGATTCTTTATCTTATTTAGTGTCTCTTAGATTCTTTATGTTATTTAGTGTCTCTTAGACTCTTTATCTTATTTAGTGTCTCTTAGATTCTTTATCTTATTTAGTGTCTCTTAGATTCTTTATGTTATTTAGTGTCTCTTAGACTCTTTATCTTATTTAGTGTCTCTTAGATTCTTTATCTTATTTAGTGTCTCTTAGATTCTTTATCTTGAAGTGTCTCCATTATTAGTCCAGGTATTATTATAATCATCTGTTCATTCTTTGTGTTTTGAAAAAATAAATACAAAGATAATTTTTTCCTGAAGTAATTTTGGTTTGTGGTTGTTTACCTCTCATGATGTTGATTATAAAAGTTATTATATTGATTATGATGTAGATTATTGTTATGATGTTGTTAGTAGTATAGAGATAATTATGTTATTGATTATTATGTAGATTTTTGTTATGATGCTCTTTCAACTGTAGCCATGTGATCAACTTTATGCTTTTAATAAAATCACTGTCTGATTACAGGCTGTCAGTCTTGTGTGATTTAATTATTAGACAGACTACAACATACAGTATGAATTAACTGAGATCAGTCTGTGTGATTCCCCTCTTGGACAGACTACAACATACAGTATGAATTAACTGAGATCACTCTGTGTGATTCTCCTCTTGGACAGACTACAACATACAGTATGAACTAACTGAGATCAGTCTGTGTGATTCCCCTCTTGGACAGACTACAACATACAGTATGAATTAACTGGTCATACATTTGGCAGGAGGTTAGGAAGTGCATCTCAGTTTCCACCTCATTTTGTGGGCTGTGGGCACATAGCCTGTCTTCTCTGGAGAGCCAGTACTGACCTGTATATAGTCCTGCTATTGTTATTTTACTGTTGCTCTTTAATTACTTGTTACTTTCATTTCTTATTCTTATCCATATTTCTATAAACTGTTCGTTAGGGGCTCGTAACTATTTGATTTGAGGTCTGCCTACGGTGGCCTTTCTCAATAGCAAGGCTATGCTCACTGAGTCTGTTCATAGTCAAAGCTTTCTTTAAGTTGGGGTCAGTCACAGTGGTCAGGTATTATGCCACTGTGTTCTCTCTGTTTAGGGCCAAATAGCATTCTGGTTTGCTCTGTTTTTTTGTTAATTCTTTCCAATGTGTCAAGTAATTATCTTTTTGTTTTCTCATGATTTGGTTGGGTCTAATGTGTTTGCTGTCCTGGGGCTCTGTGGGGTCTGTTTGTGTTTGTGAACAGAGCCCCAGGTCCAGCTTGCTTAGGGGCCTCATCTGTCTGTCTCTGTCTGTCTGTGTCTCTTGCTCTTTCTGTCTGTCTCTCTCTCTCTCACACACAGATGAGGGGATAATAATAACACCTGCTAATTCAAACAGTGAGAAACTACAAACAAACAGAAAGAGAGAAGATAAGACATCAATGTAGTTATTAATCCTCCATAGACTATGATGTATTGTTGTCCTGGTGTGTAGTTATTTATCCTCCACATAGACTATGATGTATTGTTGTCCTGGTGTGTAGTTATTTATCCTCCATAGACTATGATGTATTGTTGTCCTGGTGTGTAGTTATTTATCCTCCATAGACTATGATGTATTGTTGTCCTGGTGTGTAGTTATTTATCCTCCATAGACTATGATGTATTGTTGTCCTGGTGTGTAGTTATTTATCCTCCACATAGACTATGATGTATTGTTGTCCTGGTGTGTAGTTATTTATCCTCCATAGACTATGATGTATTGTTGTCCTGGTGTGTAGTTATTTATCTTCCATAGACTATGATGTATTGTTGTCCTGGTGTGTAGTTATTTATCCTCCATAGACTATGATGTATTGTTGTCCTGGTGTGTAGTTATTTATCCTCCACATAGACTATGATGTATTGTTGTCCTGGTGTGTAGTTATTTATCCTCCACATAGACTATTGTGTGTGTGTGTGTGTGTGTGTGTGTGTGTGTGTGTGTGTGTGTGTGTGTGTGTGTGTGTGTGTGTGTGTGTGTGTGTGTGTGTGTGTGTGTGTGTGTGTGTGTGTGAGTGTGTGGTGGTTGATGGTAATAGATGAGTGTAAATGCAGATCCAACTACAACATGTCTGGTCAGGGTCCAGCAGTCACCCACCAACCCTGGAGAGATACAGTCACCCTGGAGAGATACAGTCACCCACCATCCCTGGAGAGATACAGTCACCCACCAACCCTGGAGAGATACAGTCACCCACCATCCCTGGAGAGATACAGTCACCCACCAACCCTGGAGAGATACAGTCACCCATCAACCCTGGAGAGATACAGTCACCCACCATCCCTGGAGAGATACAGTCACCCACCAACCCTGGAGAGATACAGTCACCCACCATCCCTGGAGAGATACAGTCACCCACCAACCCTGGAGAGATACAGTCACCCACCAACCCTGGAGAGATACAGTCACCCACCATCCCTGGAGAGATACAGTCACCCATCAACCCTGGAGAGATACAGTCACCCACCAACCCTGGAGAGATACAGTCACCCACCAACCCTGGAGAGATACAGTCACCCACCAACCCTGGAGAGATACAGTCACCCACCAACCCTGGAGAGATACAGTCACCCACCAACCCTGGAGAGAAACAGTCACCCACCAACCCTGGAGAGATACAGTCACCCACCAACCCTGGAGAGATACAGTCACCCACCAACCCTGGAGAGATACAGTCACCCACCAACCCTGGAGAGATACAGTCACCCACCAACCCTGGAGAGATACAGTCACCCACCAACCCTGGAGAGATACAGTCACCCACCAACCCTGGAGAGATACAGTCACCCACCAACCCTGGAGAGATACAGTCACCACCAACCCTGGAGAGATACAGTCACCCTCCAACCCTGGAGAGATACAGTCACCCACCAACCCTGGAGAGATACAGTCACCGTGTACTGTTCAGTAGGATAATAGTGTACTAGTGTACAGTGTACTAGTGTAATAGTGTACAGTGTACTGTTCAGTAGGATAATAGTAGACCAACCCAAGCTGTACTGTTCAGTAGGATAATAGTAGACCAACCCAAGTGGTACTGTTCAGTAGGATAATAGTAGACCAACCCAAGCTGTACTGTTCAGTAGGATAATAGTAGACCAACCCAAGCTGTACTGTTCAGTAGGATAATAGTAGACCAACCCAAGCTGCACTGTTCAGTAGGATAATAGTAGACCAACCCAAGCTGTACTGTTCAGTAGGATAATAGTAGACCAACCCAAGCTGTACTGTTCAGTAGGATAATAGTAGACCAACCCAAGTGGTACTGTTCAGTAGGATAATAGTAGACTAACCCAAGCTGTTCTGTTCAGTAATATAATAGTAGACCAACCCAAGCTGTACTGTTCAGTAGGATAATAGTAGACCTTTTAGTCACCCCTCCACTCTCTCCCTGAGTCCAGGCCCCAGACAGACAGAGCAGCAACACCGTCAGAACTATAGCAGTCTTCATTCTGAAATGACTCTGGTCTTCTTCAGAAGTAGTGCAGTAGTCTACAGGGTTCAGAACTCACCTTTTTAAACACTTCTTATCACTCATATCATGAGGTTTCACATGTGTTTGGTTACATAGTGACCAATGTTCTTCTGAGTGATAAAACAGCAAACATTAAGACTGTCTACTTATCAGACCCACATATATAATAAATATACTATAATATACTACATTCAGGTGCTTTTAGTACTCACACATGAATTATATCCTGTTTGCAGGTCATGTGTTGTTTTGAGCCAGCAGTAAAAACACACTGACAGGACAGTTCCTCCTATGGCCACTAGCATTGCTTGCTGTTTGGGGTTGTAGGCTGGGTTTCTGTACAGCACTTTGAGACATCAGCTGATGTAAGAAGGGCTTTATGAGTAAAATTGATTTGATGATTGATTTGATAGTCCTCTGAGTGGAACGGTGGGAGACAAACAGGACCCCCCCCCCCCCCCATCTCCCATACTCTTCTTCTCTCCCCTCTCCACTTCTCTCTCTCCCCTTTTCTCCCCCTCTCATCTTCCCCCCCTCTCATCTTCCCCCTTCTCCCCTCTTCTCTCTCTCCTCTTCTCCCCATCTCCTCTTCTCCACTCTCTCCTCCCCCTGTCCTCTTCTCCCCCCTCTCCTCTTTTCTCTCTCCTCCCCTCCCCTCCCCTCCCCTCCCCTCTCCTCTCCTCTCCTCTTCATATTTTCATCACTGACTTCTCACTAGTGATGTCATCATAACCAGTAACCTGTTCCTCTCTTGGCCCAGCCTGACCCTGACATATAGCATCAGGCCTGTTGAGCTGACTTGGGTAACAGACCTCTAGCTTCTACACCACATCCCCCCTTCTCCTGCTCTAACATGAGACCTCATCAGTACCCATTTTGGGTGCTGGTACTGTTTATATTTAGGTGCTGGAACATTAAGCTAATATTCTATAAGAGGTGAACTCAAGCAGTAGAAAGTTAGAGGTGATATTATAGGACACACTATGTGTAACTTTGCTGCTCTGACAGCAGTTTCCTGTGGAGTTTTTTTAACATATCAGTTTGCTGTCGTGTGTTCAACCACTGATCCAAGATAAGTTGCTAAGAAGTTAATCTCACATCATTGACGTTAGGACGTAATGAGAGAGAAGTCATATAGCCTAGCAGTATTTTCCACTCTTCAGTCCACTCTTTATGACAGCAGACTGTGGAGCCCCAGTTAGAGACAGATATGATACCTGCAGTGATACTGATGACCCTGTTGTGGAGCACAGGTAGGTTTTGCTATACTGATATACACTTGTGACAGTTACTGAGATATGATTTTGTAAGATATATTATAATTAGCAGTAAATTATTATTTTTAGTAAAATAACATACAACTGGAAGCAGACAGTAAAAATGTGTCTCAAAGCAGGACAATGATGTGATCACCTGTAAATGTACTTTACTGTAGTCTAACTGTCCATCTGGGGACAGGCACTAATGTCAGTTAAGTTGTGATGGTGTCATGCATCTGACTGTTGTATATTCAGTGTGTCAATGATTGATTGTATCTGTCTCTATGTAAATGAATGAGAGGATATATTATGTATTATATATTATATTGGTGTTATGTTAGAGTAGGAGAAGGGAGGGGTCTAGATGATAGAGGTCTATGAGCTGAGTCAAGATCAACAGGTCCAACACTATACGTCACGAAGAGAGAGAGAGAGAGAGAGAGAGAGAGAGATGAGAAGAGAGGAGGGGTGGGGAGAGAGATTTGAGGAGGAGGAGAGAGAGAGAGGGTAGGGAGAGAGGAGGGGTGGGGAGAGAGATTTGAGGAGGAGGAGAGAGAGAGGGTAGGGAGAGAGGAGGGTTGGGGAGAGAGAAAGGGAGGGGCGATGGGAAAGGAGGGCATAGAGCAAGATAGGTGAGAGAGGAGGGTAGGGAGAGAGATTTGAGAAGGAGAAAAGAGGGAAGGGTAGAGGAGAGAGGAGGGTAGATACGAGAGAAGGGTAGAGGAGAGAGGAGGGTAGGGGAGAGAAGGTAGGGTAGAGAGAAGGGGAGGGGAGAAAGGAGGGAAGGGGAGTGTGGAGGGTAGGAGAGAGAAGGGTAGAGTAGAGACGATGGGAGGGGAGGGGATAAAGAGATTTGCAGAGGAGAGAAGAGGGTAGGGGAGAGATGAGGGTGGAGGAGAGATGGGGAATGTGTTTACACATGGGTGTTGTTGCACCATACCAACGATAAGCCTGTCTTCCCCATCACATTATGAAAGGTCATGTTGATGTTCATTTAACCTCTGTCTCTCTCTTCCTCTGACTCCTCCCTTTCTCTCTATCTCTCTGTCTCTTTCTCTCTCTTTCTCCTCTGTCTCTCTCTTTCTCCTCAGATCTCCAGGCTCAAAGCGTCAGTCCACCAGGTAGGTAGAGTATAAATCTACAGTGATTATAGCAGTTCAATATTAGTCAACTTTATTATCCCACATGGAGAAAGTCATGTGTCCATACAAACCATTCTAAAACCCAATAACAAGTAGTGTTTTATGGAACTACTTATACTTGACATATTATATATTATATTGGTCTGATGTTAGAGTAGGAGAAGGGGGTGTAGATGATAGAGGTCTGTTACCAAGGCAACAGGTCTGATGCTATCTGTCAGGAAGAGAGAGAGAGGAACAGAGAGAGAGAGAGAGAAGGCGTGGAGAGAAAGTGAGATGTCAACAGAGATAGGGCTGACAGACTAACATGCAGCCAACTGAATATCTTGTCTTTACTGACTTCTCACCAGTGATGTCATCATAACCAGCAACCTTTTCCACTCTTGGTCCGGCTCAGCTTGACCCCTGACCTCTGAAATTAATGATTTAAAAAATGATATATATATATTTTTTAAATTAGATTTAATCTCATCTGCAAAGAGAATTACACATTTGCATAGAAGGGGAATGTACACTACATGACCAAAAGTATGTGGACACCTGCTCATCTAGCATCTCATTCCAAAATCATGGGCATTAATATGGAGTTGGTCCCCCCTTTGCTGCTATAACAGCCTCCACTGTTCTGGGAAGGATTTCCACTAGATGTTGGAACATTGCTGCGGGGACATGCTTCCATTCAGCCACAACAGCATTAGTGAGGTTGGGCGATTAGGCCTGGCTCGCAGTCGACGTTTCAATTCATCCCTAAAGGTATTCAATGGGGTTTAGGTCAGGGCTCTGTAAAGGCCAGTAAAGTTCTTCCACATCGATCTCAACAAATTCTCTCTGTATGGACCTCGCTTTGTGTACAGGGGCATTGTCATGCTGAAACAGGAAAGGGCCTTCCCCAAACTGTTGCCACAAAGTTGGAAGCACAGAATAGTCTAGAATGTCATTGTATGCTGTAGCGATTCGATTTCCCTTCAATGAAACTAAGGGGCCTAACACGATCCATTAAAAACAACCCCAGACCATTATTCCTCCTCCACCAAACTTTATAGAAGGGGTGTCCACATACTTTTGTATATATAGTGTATGTACACATGGGTGTTGTTGCACCATACCAACGATAAGCCTGTCTTCCCCATCACATCATGAAAGGTCATGTTGATGTTCATTTAACCTCTGTCTCTCTCTTCCTCTGACTCCTCCCTTTATCCTTTGTTTCTCTCTATCTCTCTCTCCCTCTCCCTGTCTCTTTCTCCCTCTTTCTCCTCTGTCTCTCTCTTTCTCCTCAGATCTCCAGGCTCAAAGCGTCAGTCCACCAGGTAGGTAGAGTATAAATCTACAGTGATTATAGCAGTTCAATATTAGTCAACGTTATTATCCCACATGGAGAAATTAATGTGTCCATACAAACCATTCTAAACCCCAATAACAAGTAGTGTTTTATGGAACTACTAATACTTGTCAACCACAAAGCATTACTGCTGTTAGAATTACAGAATCACTGTCATCATCTGTCCTCACCACTGTGTTTTCCTCTCTGCTGTTTACAGCTGAATACTCAGTCAGACTGGTGGATGGGACCACTTCCTGTTCTGGGACAGTGGAAGTCTTCTACAGAGGAGAGTGGTTGAGTCTATGTTCTAGTTGGTGGAGAATGATCGGAGAGGTTAAGGTTGTGTGTAGACAGCTGGACTGTGGGAATGCTGTAGCTGAATCTAGAGGAGGTCTGGTTGAAAAGGGAAGAGGAGGAGTCATGCAAATTAGTACTTGCAGGGGAAATGAGTCTTCTGTCAGACAGTGTGGCATCAGAAGAGGAGGACCTGGTGTCTGTGATGGTAAATATTATCGTCATGTGACCTGTTCAGGTAAGAGACTGGTCATATTGAGAGATTTATTTATACATTATACAATATTACCATGTATCATGTTTTATGTGTTTTTATTTCATTTAAATAGAGAGAGATGTCAGATGTATTTAAACATTATATTTGTGTTTGTCATATTGGTTTATGGGAGATGTTCATGGGCAGATCATTGTAGTTCAGATGGTACTGAAGTGAAGCTGCCTGATGGATGTCCAGCTGTTTATTTTCTATAAAGTGAAGTGAACTTATTCCTGTCTCCTGCCTGCATTATTCCCAACCCGATCCTGAGTGACTAAGAACCCATTTCTACCTCTTACAGTATCAAACATAGCAAACTACTATCTTTTATCCAACATATTTGTGTTTAGTCCTTGACAGTGTCATCAACAAAACTGATTGAATGTTCAACCAACTCTTTTTCTCCAGAGTCTGTGCGGCTTGTGGATGGAGCTGGTCTCTGCTCTGGGAGAGTGGAGGTGAAGTCCAATCAGTCCTGGGCCTCAGTGTGTGAAGCTGACTTTGACCGGCAGGATGCAGAGGTAGTCTGTAGGGATGTTGGCTGTGGAGCTCCTGCATCTCTACAGGGGGGGCTCTATGGAGGAGGTGAGGGTCAGACCTGGGATAAAGAGTTCCAGTGTAAAGGCAAAGAGTCCCTTCTCCTGGACTGTGACACCTCAGACAGAGAGAACAACACCTGCCTACCTGGTAATGCTGTTGGACTCACCTGCTCAGGTAAGAAACAGTTTGTCACTCAATCAACATTGTTTCTCACCTGGAGTGAAGAATATGAGAGACAATATAGGTGTGTTTTAGTGAGAAAATAGTAAGATTACTGTCTCTCTCTTTTCTTTTCTCAGAGCCTGATGATGTGAGGCTGGTGGGAGGAGACAGTCGCTGTGCTGGTGGAGTGGAGTGGTACGACCAGGGAGAGTGGAGGATTGTGGGTTCAGTCTTGAACGTGAAGGATACAGCTGCAGTAGTGTGTAGACAGCTGGGTTGTGGTTCCACTGTTTCAGTACAACCTATAAAAACCACGAGAGGGTTTTTAGTTTCCTGTTATGGGTCTGAGTCTTCACTGAGGGAGTGTGAGAGAAGTTATGATCTCCATCCTGGACTCACAGTGATCTGCTCAGGTATTAACAAGATACACTATATGGACAAAAGTAAGTGGACATCAGTGGATTCTGCTATTTCAGACACACCTGTTGCTGACAGGTGTATAAAATTGAGCACACAGCCAAGCAATCTCCATAGACAAACATTGGCAGTAAAATTTCCTTACTGAAGGTCTCGGTGAATTTCAATGTGGCACGTCTAGGAGCAACAACGGCTCAGCCGTGAAGTGGTAGACAACACAAGCTCACAGAACGGACCGCCGAGGTTCTGAACCACGTAGAGCATAAAAATGATCTTCTGTTTTAAAACTCACTGCTGAGTTCCACATACTTTTGTCCATGTATTATATCTCCTTCCTGGACTCACAGTGATCTGCTCAGGAAATATCAACATATTATAATTATATTCAACTGATTTCCTTCATTCATACAACTTCCTCTGCACCTCTCATGATGACTGTTTAGCTTGTCAGTCTGCTTTACTAAATAGATCCCTCAGTCAAGTAGGAATCAAATACAACTTAAATATCCCAGAATGCTTTGTATTTGAGTGTTACCTCAGTGAACGTCTCTACTCACTACGACTGTAACAAGGAGAGGAGGAGAGGAAGACGGAGAGGAAGAGGGAGATATGGGAGAGATCAAATATATTTTTATCACTGAGTTCTCACCAGTGATGTCATGATATCCAGTAACCTTTTCTACTCTTGGCCCATCCTGACCCTGACATACAGCATCAGACCTTGTAGATCAGATGGTACTGAAGTGAAGCTGCCAGATGGATGTCCAACTGTTTATTTTCTATAAAGTGAAGTGAACTTATTCCTGTCTCCTGCCTGCATTATTCCCAACCCGATCCTGAGTGACTAAGAACCCATTTCTACCTCTTACAGTATCAAACATAGCAAACTACTATCTTTTATCCAACATATTTGTGTTTAGTCCTTGACAGTGTCATCAACAAAACTGATTGAATGTTCAACCAACTCTTTTTCTCCAGAGTCTGTGCGGCTTGTGGATGGAGCTGGTCTCTGCTCTGGGAGAGTGGAGGTGAAGTCCAATCAGTCCTGGGCCTCAGTGTGTGAAGCTGACTTTGACCGGCAGGATGCAGAGGTAGCCTGTGGGGAGCTTGGCTGTGGGGCTCCTGCAGCTCTACAGGGGGGGCTCTATGGAGAAGGTGAGGGTCAGACCTGGGATAAAGAGTTCCAGTGTAAAGGCAATGAGTCCCTTCTCCTGGACTGTGACACCTCAGACAGAAAACACAACACCTGCCTACCTGGTAATGCTGTTGGACTCACCTGCTCAGGTAAGAAACAGTTTGTCACTCAATCAACATTGTTTCTCACCTGGAGTGAAGAATATGAGAGACAATAAAGGTGTGTTTTAGTGAGAAAATAGTAAGATTACTGTCTCTCTCTTTTCTTTTCTCAGAGCCTGATGATGTGAGGCTGGTGGGAGGAGGCAGTCGCTGTGCTGGTGGAGTGGAGTGGTACGACCAGGGAGAGTGGAGGACTGTGGGAACTGAAGACTGGGACCAGGAGGATGTAGCTGCAGTAGTGTGTCGACAGCTGGGTTGTGGCTCCACTGTTTCAGCACTTCCTGGAATCACCACTAGAGGGTTTGGAGTTTCCTGTTCTGGGCCTGAGTCTTCACTGAGGGAGTGTTGGAGAATGTATAATCGTCTTCCTGGACTCACAGTGATCTGCTCAGGTAATAACAACATATTATAATTATATTCAACTGATTTCCTTCATTCATACAACTTCCTCTGCACCTCTCATGATGACTGTTTAGCTTGTCAGTCTGCTTTACTAAATAGATCTCTCAGTTAAGTAGGAATCAAATACAACTTAAATATCCCAGAATGCTTTGTATTTGAGTGTTATCTCAGTGAACGTCTCTACTCACTACCACTGTCACATGTCATGTTATTGTCACATCTAAATGAGGAAAGTAGTTGAGGAGCTACGTTTTATTTTTCTCTCCTCTTGTTCCAGATGTCCTGCTTCAGCCTGATATCAACATATGTTGTCTCAGTGACTGTAGGCCCACTACTCATGTTGCCCTGTGAGGGAGGGTGGCTGGCACTGTTACATGATGATGTTATTGTCATATCTATAGGAAACTAGTTGAAGAGGTTTTTCTTGTTCTCTTTTATTGTTACAGATCTCCTGGTCCAGCCTGATATCTTCCTGACTGACTCAATGGGAGGGGTCTTCAGGGGCCACCAGGGGCCCGAGATGTTCAGGGGCTACAACTTCACCATCACCTGCTCCACTCAGCCACAGTACCCAGGAGGCTCCTTCCTCCTCACGTTCACCGGCTCCAACAGAACCCAGACCCAGCCAGCTGTCAATCACTCTGCTGCCTTCCTCTTCCCTGCTGCAGATGACTCCCACCAAGGGAACTACAGCTGTGTTTATGACAATTATGTTTTCTCTCATAACTTCTCCTCTGAGAGTGAGCTCCTCTCCCTCACCATCACAGGTAACTGAACATGAACCAGACTTATAACTTTGTCATTGACAGATTTCCCACAGATCTATGTGATGATGATCAGTCCCCTCATCAAAGGTGTTTCTGTTTGCAGCCTCTCCTCTGCCAGCCTTCATCATCAGACACGTTGTAGTGCTGCTGATCCTACTGACAGCCATCACCACCTCCTACCTGTACTACAAGGTAAAGACATTTACTCAGACGTTACAAGTAATTTAAACTAGAGGGGGAGAGAATGGAGATATGTCTGACTGTTGGTGCTGTGTCTCCCTAGCCCTCCAGGAGGCAGAAGAGAGTGAACAGGGTGAGCAGCATGGATCTTTATGTCAATGCCATGGAGATGTTCTCTCTGAGCTCCAGAGCTGAAGCTGGACCGGGAGAGGAGAGAGCAGCCCAGGGGACGGAGTAGGAGTAGAATGAATCTGACCCTACATGCTTATCTTAGGTCAGTTTTGTGTTTTAAATCGATGGTCCGCAGTGGACTGGTGTTTAAAATGTGGTGACAAACCTGAAGTGGTTCTAATTTTAATAACAAGTTCAGAATTAGTTTCTCTTTCTAGAACCTTGGAAGAAATCTAAAAGGAGTGACTGCAACCACCATTATTCATTTAGTTTGGTTTTTACCACCAGAGAAACATGGAGTTCTGGGTAACATGGGGTTCTGGGTAACATGGGGTTTTGGGTAACATGGGGTTCTGGGTATCATGGGGTTCTGGGTATCATGGGGTTCTGGGTAACATGGGGTTCTGGGTAACATGGGGTTCTGGGTAACATGGGGTTCTGGGTAACATGGGGTTTGGGGTAACATGGGATTTTGGTAACATGGGGTTCTGGGTAACATGGGGTTTGGGGTAACATGGGATTTTGGTAACATGGGGTTCTGGGTAACATGGGGTTCTGGGTAACATGGGGTTTGGGGTAACATGGGATTTTGGTAACATGGGGTTCTGGGTAACATGGGGTTTTGGGTAACATGGGGTTCTGGGTATCATGGGGTTCTGGGTATCATGGGGTTCTGGGTAACATGGGGTTCTGGGTAACATGGGGTTCTGGGTAACATGGGGTTCTGGGTAACATGGGGTTTGGGGTAACATGGGATTTTGGTAACATGGGGTTCTGGGTAACATGGGGTTCTGGGTAACATGGGGTTTGGGGTAACATGGGATTTTGGTAACATGGGGTTTGAGTAACATGGGGTTTGATTATGTTAAGAGAGTTGCTCAGTAATGTGTGTTTTGTGTCCAGAATGCTTTTTGCTTTTGTCTTCATCTTATTATTATTATTTATTATCTGTTAGATTCTTTATCTTATTTAGTGTCTCTTAGATTCTTTGTCTTATTTAGTGTCTCTTAGATTCTTTATCTTATTTAGTGTCTCTTAGATTCTTTATCTTATTTAGTGTCTCTTAGATTCATTATCTTATTTAGTGTCTCTTAGATTCTTTATCTTATTTAGTGTCTCTTAGATTCTTTATCTTATTTAGTGTCTCTTAGATTCTTTATCTTATTTAGTGTCTCTTAGATTCTTTATCTTATTTAGTGTCTCTTGGATTCTTTGTCTTATTTAGTGTCTCTTAGATTCTTTATCTTATTTAGTGTCTCTCAGATTCTTTATCTTATTTAGTGTCTCTTAGATTCTTTGTCTTATTTAGTGTCTCTTAGATTCTTTATCTTATTTAGTGTCTCTTAGATTCTTTATCTTATTTAGTGTCTCTTAGATTCTTTATCTTATTTAGTGTCTCTTAGATTCTTTATCTTATTTAGTGTCTCTTAGATTCTTTATCTTGAAGTGTTTCCATTATTAGTCCAGGTATTATTACAATCATCTGTTCATTCTTTGTATTTTGAATTTTTTTTTAATAAAGGGGTTTGTTGTTGTTTACCTTATCATGATGTTATTGATTATAAATGTTATGATATTGATTATGATGTAGATTAGTGTTATGATGTTGCTCTCTAAACTGCCATGTAATCAACTGGATGCTTTTAATAAAATTACAGGCTGTCAGTCTTGTGTGATTTAATTATTAGACAGACTACAACATACAGTATGAATTAACTGAGATCAGTCTGTGTGATTTCCCTCTTGGACAGACTACAACCTACAGTAAGAATTAACTGAGATCAGTCTGTGTGATTCCCCTCTTGGACAGACTACAACATACAGTATGAATTAACTGAGATCAGTCTTGTGTGATTTAATTATTAGACAGACTACAACATACAGTATGAATTAACTGAGACCAGTCTGTGTGATTCCCCTCTTGGACAGACTACAACATACAGTATGAATTAACTGGTCATACATTTGGCAGGAGGTTAGGAAGTGCATCTCAGTTTCCACCTCATTTTGAGGTCTGTGTGCATATAGCCTGTCTTCTCTGGAGAGCCAGGTACTGACCTGTATATAGTCCTGCTATTGTTATTTTACTGTTGCTCTTTAATTACTTGTTACTTTAATTTCTTATTCTTATTCATTTCAGCATTTCTTTTGAAAGTTTCCCAACTAAATACTGGTATGTTGAAAGCTGTTGTGTAGGTCAGTGGTGTCGTGGTGCCTGGAGAAGTGGGTATACAGTACTCTAATTTAGTAAAACATTTTCCAAACTAAATACTGGTATGTTGAAAGCTGTTGTGTAGGTCAGTGGTGTCGTGGTGACAGGAGAAGTGGGTATACAGTACTCTAATTTAGTAAAACATTTTCCAAACTGAATACTGGTATGTTGAAAGCTGTTGTGTAGGTCAGTGGGGTAGTGGTGACAGGAGAAGTGGGTATATAGTACTCTAATTTAGTAAAACGATGTGAAATATTATATGGGAAACAGTGACATACACTCTGAATGACCTAAAACTGTAAATACCCATATTGGTCTTTCACAGTCAGACCAACCCAAGCTGTACTGTTCAGTAGGATAATAGTAGACCAACCCAAGCTGTACTGTTCAGTAGGATAATAGTAGACCAACCCAAGTGGTACTGTTCAGTAGGATAATAGTAGTCCAACCCAAGCTGTACTGTTCAGTAGGATAATAGTAGACCAACCCAAGCTGTTCTGTTCAGTAGGATAATAGTAGACCAACCCAAGCTGTACTGTTCAGTAGGATAATAGTAGACCAACCCAAGCTGTACTGTTCAGTAGGATAATAGTAGACCAACCCAAACTGTTCTGTTCAGTAGGATAATATTAGACCAACCCAAGCTGTACTGCTCAGTAGGATAATATTAGACCAACCCAAGCTGTACTGTTCAGTAGGATAATAGCAGACCAACCCAAACTGTACTGTTCAGTAGGATAATAGTTTTACTATTATTGAAACAGAGAGACTGACGAAGAAACAGGTTTCAGAATTGATCTCATTTTTATTTCAGGTTTTCGTTCTCAAATTCAGACTTTTTTAAACAGAAAAACAATACGAGTATATAACAGTATATAACAATGCTTAAACCACATCAGGAGACCACATTTGAGTTTTGGAAAGAATCTAAGAAATGTAGATTTTAATTCAAGTGTGAACCTATAGTACAGGCACCTAGCACTATTGTTGGATTAACAGTGTTTATATAGTACAGACACCTAGCACTATTATTGTATTAGCAGTGTTTATATAGTACAGGCATCTAGCACTATTGTCTGATTAGCAGTGTTTCTATAGTACAGACACCTAGCACTATTGTTGTATTAGCAGTGTTTATATAGTACAGACACCTTGCACTATTGTTGGATTAGCAGTGTTTATATAGTACAGGCACCTAGCACTATTGTTGTATTAGTAGTGTTTATATAGTACAGACACCTAGCACTATTGTTGTATTAGCAGTGTTTATATAGTACAGACACCTAGCACTATTGTTGGATTAGCAGTGTTTATATAGTACAGACACCTAGCACTATTGTTGTATTAGCAGTGTTAATATAGTACAGACACCTAGCACTATTGTTGTATTGGCAGTGTTTATATAGTACAGACACCTAGCACTATTGTTGTATTAGCAGTGTTTATATAGTACAGACACCTAGCACTATTGTTGGATTAACAGTGTTTATATAGTACAGACATCTAGCACTATTGTTGGATTAGCAGTGTTTATATAGTACAGACACCTAGCACTATTGTTGGATTAGCAGTGTTTATATAGTACAGACACCTAGCACTATTGTTGTATTAGCAGTTTTAATATAGTACAGACACCTAGCACTATTGTTGGATTAGCATTTTTAATATAGTACAGACACCTAGCACTATTGTTGGATTAGCAGTGTTTATATAGTACAGACACCCAGCACTATTGTTGGATTAGCAGTGTTTATATAGTACAGACACCCAGCACTATTGTTGGATTAGCAGTGTTTATTTAGTACAGACATCTAGCACTATTGTTGGATTAGCAGTGTTAATATAGTACAGACACCCAGCACTATTGTTGGATTAGCAGTGTTAATATAGTACAGACATCTAGCACTATTGTTGGATTAGCATTTTTAATATAGTACAGACACCTAGCACTATTGTTGTATTAGCAGTGTTTCTATAGTAGACACCTAGCACTATTGTTGGATTAGCAGTGTTTATATAGTACAGACACCCAGCACTATTGTTGGATTAACAGTGTTTATACAGTACAGACACCTAGCACTATTGTTGGATTAGCAGTGTTTATATAGTACAGACACCTAGCACTATTGTTGGATTAGCAGTGTTTATATAGTACAGACACCTAGCACTATTGTTGGATTAGCAGTGTTTATATAGTACAGACACCTAGCACTATTGTTGGATTAACAGTGTTTATACAGTACAGACACCTAGCACTATTGTTGGATTAGCAGTGTTTATATAGTACAGACACCTAGCACTATTGTTGGATTAGCAGTGTTTATATAGTACAGACACCTAGCACTATTGTTGGATTAGCAGTGTTTATATAGTACAGACACCTAGCACTATTGTTGGATTAACAGTGTTTATACAGTACAGACACCTAGCACTATTGTTGGATTAGCAGTGTTTATATAGTACAGACACCTAGCACTATTGTTGGATTAGCAGTGTTTATATAGTACAGAAATCTTATGTTTATTTGACTCTGATGATAAAGAAATATAAAATATTCCTGTAAAGGACTGTGTTAAATATTTAGGAATACATCTGTCAAAAAACACTTAGTCAGACAACACATGAATTTCTCTCCTAAAATTAAGAAAACCCAAAATATATGTAATTATTGTCTACAAAGAGATCTTTCTATACTTGGGAGAGTACTTTTGTCCAAGGCAGAGGGACTGTCTGGTTTTGTGTACCCCTCATTATCTTTATGTGTAAATCCTGCTACTTGTAAAGAGATCAACAAGACCTTTCTTGACTTCATCTGGAAAAATACATCTCACCAACTAAAAGAGTCAGTCCTCTAATAAAAGACCTGAAGGAGGTCTGGAAGTGTTGGACTTTGTGACATAAATAACACTTTCAAGATCAACTGGTTGAAAAGATGTTTGATCAATACTGATTCAATATGGTATTTCATTCACCCAGAGACTGGACCTACTTATCCACATCTACTGTGTCCCCATCCAGAGACTGGACCTACTTATCCACATCTACTGTGTCCCCATCCAGAGACTGGACCTACTTATCCACATCTACTGTGTCCCCATCCAGAGACTGGACCTACTTATCCACATCTACTGTGTCCCCATCTCACAAACTAAAAGAGTCAGTCCTCTAATAAAAGAGCTGAAGGAGGTCTGGAAGTGTTGGACTTTGTGACATAAATAACACTTTCAAGATCAACTGGTTGAAAAGATGTTTGATCAATACTGATTCAATATGGTATTTCATTCCAAATAGTGTGTTTCATAAGTTAGGAGGTCTTCAATTTTTACTGAAATGTATTTATATTCCTGAAAGATTACCCGCTAAATTGTCTAGGTTTCACCAACAAGCTTTAATGGCCTGGAAAATATGTTTCCTGCACATTTTATCCCCACATAAAGCTCTTTTGGGGAATAATTCAGACATGACTGTACGGAATAAGTCATTGTTCTACCCCAGCTGGCATGAGAGGAATAACGACTTTGTTCTTGATGTTTTTGACAACAGAGGTTATATTCTCACATATGAACAATTTATAACATTGAAAGGGTTTCCAATACCTTTCAGAGAGTTTATTTCTGTGATCAGAGCCGTTCCCAGGGGTCTAACTACACTAATGAAAACTCATCTTATCTTTGGTAATGATCACAAAGTTTATCCAGAACTCAGAGCCGTTCCCAGGGGTCTAACTACACTAATGAAAACTCATCTTATCTTTGGTAATGATTACAAAGTTGATCCAGAACTCAGAGCCGTTCCCAGGGGCCTAACTACACTAATGAAAACCCATCTTATCTTTGGTAATGATCACAAAGTTTATCCAGAACTCAAAGCCGTTCCCAGGGGTCTAACTACACTAATGAAAACTCATCTTATCTTTGGTAATGATCACAAAGTTTATCCAGAACTCAGAGCCGTTCCCAGGGGTCTAACTACACTAATGAAAACTCATCTTATCTTTGGTAATGATCACAAAGTTTATCCAGAACTCAGAGCCGTTCCCAGGGGCCTAACTACACTAATGAAAACCCATCTTATCTTTGGTAATGATCACAAAGTTTATCCAGAACTCAGAGCCGTTCCCAGGGGTCTAACTACACTAATGAAAACCCATCTTATCTTTGGTAATGATCACAAAGTTCATCCAGAACTCAGAGCCGTTCCCAGGGGTCTAACTACACTAATGAAAACTCATCTTATCTTTGGTAATGATCACAAAGTTGATCCAGAACTCAGATTGGAAGGCGTGGGTTTACTTGAGAGATCTTGTTGTAATAAATATATAAGACAAATTCTCCGTTCACAAAACCAACTTCCACCGAGAGGAAAGTGTTTGTGGAACCTGTTTATTATTTCTGACCTTGTCTGGAAACATGCCTGGTTAAGGCCTTACAAATACTGTAGAACAAACAACGTTAAGGAAGGGCACTTTAACATGTTACATCAGATATATCCATGTCATTCTATGATGTCCACATGTGTGCCTGGTTAAGGCCTTACAAATACTGTAGAACAAACAACGTTAAGGAAGGGCACTTTAACATGTTACATCGGATATATCCATGTCATTCTATGATGTCCACATGTGTGGCTGGTTAAGGCCTTACAAATACTGTAGAACAAACAATGTTAAGGAAGGGCACGTTAACATGTTACATCAGATATATCCATGTAATTCTATGATGTCCACATGTGTGGCTGGTTAAGGCCTTACAAATACTGTAGAACAAACAACGTTAAGGAAGGGCACTTTAACATGTTACATCAGATATATCCATGTCATTCTATGATGTCCACATGTGTGGCTGGTTAAGGCCTTACAAATACTGTAGAATAACAACGTTAAGGAAGGGCACTTTAACATGTTACATCAGATATATCCATGTAATTCTATGATGTCCACATGTGTGGCTGGTTAAGGCCTTACAAATACTGTAGAACAAACAACGTTAAGGACACTGCCTATGTTCTACATGGAGGATATAATATGTTACCATTATGAACACTGCCCATGTTTTACATGGAGGATATAATATGTTACCATTATGAACATTGCCCATGTTCTACATGGAGGATATAATATGTTACCATTATGAACACTGCCCATGTTTTACATGGAGGATATAATATGTTACTATTATGAACACTGCCCATGTTCTACATGGAGGATATAATATGTTACTATTATGAACACTGCCCATGTTCTACATGGAGGATATAATATGTTACCATTATGAACACTGCCCATGTTCTACATGGAGGATATAATATGTTACCATTATGAACACTGCCCATGTTCTACATGGAGGATATAATATGTTACCATTATGAACACTGCCCATGTTTAACATGAAGGATATAATATGTTACCATTATGAACACTGCCCATGTTTTACATGGAGGATATAATATGTTACCATTATGAACACTGCCCATGTTCTACATGGAGGATATAATATGTTACCATTATGAACACTGCCCATGTTCTACATGGAGGATATAATATGTTACCATTATGAACACTGCCCATGTTTTACATGGAGGATATAATATGTTACCATTATGAACACTGCCCATGTTTTACATGGAGGATATAATATGTTACCATTATGAACACTGCCCATGTTCTACATGGAGGATATAATATGTTACCATTATGAACACTGCCCATGTTTAACATGGAGGATATAATATGTTACCATTATGAACACTGCCCATGTTCTACATGGAGGATATAATATGTTACCATTATGAACACTGCCCATGTTCTACATGGAGGATATAATATGTTACCATTATGAACACTGCCCATGTTTTACATGGAGGATATAATATGTTACCATTATGAACACTGCCCATGTTCTACATGGAGGATATAATATGTTACCATTATGAACACTGCCCATGTTCTACATGGAGGATATAATATGTTACCATTATGAACACTGCCCATGTTTAACATGGAGGATATAATATGTTACCATTATGAACACTGCCCATGTTTTACATGGAGGATATAATATGTTACCATTATGAACACTGCCCATGTTCTACATGGAGGATATAATATGTTACCATTATGAACATTTCTCTCCTGTGTGTGTTCTCTGGTGTATAGTCAGATGGCTAGATGGAACAAAACTCTACATCAGAAAATACATACATGAAGGAGTTGTTTCATGATATCAATGAAATGATGTCACAATGTAGAATGTTTTAACATTGTAGAAGGAGTATTTTAATGATGTCACAATGTAGAATGTTTTAACATTGTAGTAGGAGTATTTTAATGATGTCACAATGTAGAATGTTTTAACATTGTAGTAGGAGTATTTTAATGTAGTCACAATGTAGAATGTTTTAACATTGTAGTAGGAATATTTTAATGATGTCACAATGTAGAATGTTTTAACATTGTAGTAG
Source organism: Oncorhynchus mykiss (assembly GCF_057628025.1). Taxonomy (NCBI): domain Eukaryota; kingdom Metazoa; phylum Chordata; class Actinopteri; order Salmoniformes; family Salmonidae; genus Oncorhynchus; species Oncorhynchus mykiss. Next base: position 80,687,548 of record NC_143031.1, on the reverse strand, counting down.
GAGTATTTTAATGATGTCACAATGTAGAATGTTTTAACATTGTAGTAGGAGTATTTTAATGATGTCACAATGTAGAATGTTTTAACATTGTCGTATGAGTATTTTAATGATGTCACAATGTAGAATGTTTTAACATTGTAGTAGGAGTATTTTAATGATGTCACAATGTAGAATGTTTTAACATTGTAGTAGGAGTATTTTAATGATGTCACAATGTAGAATGTTTTAACATTGTAGAAGGGGTATTTTAATGATGTCACAATGTAGAATGTTTTAACATTGTAGAAGGGGTATTTTAATGATGTCACAATGTAGAATGTTTTAACATTGTAGAAGGGGTATTTTAATGATGTCACAATGTAGAATGTTTTAACATTGTAGAAGGGTTATTTTAATGATGTCACAATGTAGAATGTTTTAACATTGTAGAAGGGGTATTTTAATGATGTCACAATGTAGAATGTTTTAACATTGTAGTAGGGGTATTTTAATGATGTCACAATGTAGAATGTTTTAACATTGTAGAAGGAGTATTTTAATGATGTCACAATGTAGAATGTTTAAACATTATAGTAGGAGTATTTTAATGATGTCACAATGTAGAATGTTTTAACATTGTAGTAGGAGTATTTTAATGATGTCACAATGTAGAATGTTTTAACATTGTAGTAGGAGTATTTTAATGATGTCACAATGTAGAACACTAAACGTTTGCCCCCTGTTCAATTGATTTCTGCATGATATGGATATTAGCCTCGGGGGGAAAATCCAGGCTCTGAATTGAAAGAGTGCTATTTATATGATATAACAGAAAGTGACTAACACAAAAAGTGTTACTTTTTTTTAATATCTATTTTTAGAAAAATTAGGAAGATGAGAGTTCTAGAAGCAAGTGAGTTTTAGGAAGACGAGAGTTCTAGAAGCAAGTGAGTTTTAGGAAGACGAGAGTTCTAGAAGCAAGTGAGTTTTAGGAAGACAAGAGTTCTAGAAGCAAGTGAGTTTTAGGAAGACAAGAGTTCTAGAAGCAAGTGAGTTTTAGGAAGACGAGAGTTCTAGAAGCAAGTGAGTTTTAGGAAGACGAGAGTTCTAGAAGCAAGTGAGTTTTAGGAAGATGAGAGTTCTAGAAGCAAGTGAGTTTTAGGAAGACGAGAGTTCTAGAAACAAGTGAGTTTTAGGAAGACGAGAGTTCTAGAAACAAGTGAGTTTTAGGAAGACGAGAGTTCTAGAAGCAAGTGAGTTTTAGGAAGACGAGAGTTCTAGAAGCAAGTGAGTTTTAGGAAGACGAGAGTTCTAGAAGCTAGTGAGATTTTTTTTTAAAAACATTGTAGAAAAATATATATATTTAGAAATACGCGTGTTTTCTTGTTTTTAATTGTTGACAGCCAGTAGACACCATGTTTTTATATTGGTGAAGCATTGTAGTTGATTATAATGTGAAATGGAAGTTGTTTTTTGTTGGAGGTGAGCAAACTTGTTCGAACAAAAATATAGGACGTATTTGTTGTCTTAAGGGGGAAGGTGTTACAGGCTTTGGTTTTTCCATTTATGTTTTGAGGTTGGACTTTAGCACGTCTAGCTCGTTAGCACGTCTGGCTCGTTAGCACGTCTGGCTCATTAGCACGTCTAGCTCGTTAGCTTCGTCTAGCTCATTAGCACGTCTAGCTCGTTAGCACGTAGGACGCACTGATTGGTGTCACCTCATTAGTCAGTTTGTGTTACACCTGTGCTGCTTGTCCATCTCGTTAGTGGGAAGGTGTTTCACCTGAGCTGGTCCAGGTGCTATTTAAGAGTGTCTGGCCCAGTGCTCCAGTTGTCTTGATAGATGTGACAAATCAAAACCTTTAGTTGCACTACCGTTTTGGTTTAAGATGTTTTTATTTCAGGTTGAAGCTTCTTTCTGAAGAGAGCTTTTTTTTTTTTTAAGAAAAAAAAAAATGAATACAAACAAGCAAACCTGGTCGGTTCCGGGGATTGGTATAGCAAATACGTAAGATTTTCATGGACTGAAAAGGAGATGGAACCTTGGGGCAGGGAAACTTTTGGAAGGACCATATTGATGGGATGCCTCAGGATAGAGGTGAAGGAAGTACTCTGCCTTCAAGGCAACCCAAATGAAAAGGGTTTTGATGTGACGTTTCACAAGCAAGAGAAACATGATGATGTATTGAAGATGGCAAAGGAAGCGGAAAGAAAAGGACCCCTGTGCCATTATGCGGTGACCAGCCTGGCAAAGAACAACTTCAGGGTGGTCACCGTAAACATGTACAATCCGCACGTGAAGAATGAAGAAGTGAGGGCCTTTCTGGGGAGGTACATGGACAATGTCTCCTCAGCGAGGTACCTCAGGGACTCCCTGGGTTTCTGGAACGGGAGGAGAGGGTTCCAGGCGTTACTCAGGGAGTCCCCGAAGAGTGTGGATGGCTACCTCCATCCTCCGGCGATGTTCTCCCTGGGGGCTGACAGGGGAACACTCTACTATGCACGTCAGCCCCCGGTCTGCAGGCGTTGTATGGCCTACGGCCATATCCTGGCCTCGTGCAGCGCCAAGAAATGTCGTTTTTGTGGGTCGGAAGAGCACAAGGCCAAGGAGTGTGACGAGCCCAAGGCTTGCCACGGGTGTGGCTCAAGAGCACACCTGTGGCGTGATTGCCCGGCTCGTCACAGGTCATACGCGTCTGCAGCTGGGGGGGGAGCGGGGGATGGGGGGAGGAAAGAAAGGACGCGTGCGGATTGCATGGATGGCACAGGGGAAAAGACGGCGCAGGAAGAAGAGGGGAAGAAGGATGAGGTGGGAAGAAAGAGGCGAAGAGAAGAAAAGAATGGAACAGAAGGAGATAAGAAAAAGGGGACGGAAGAAGAAGAAGGTGGAGGAGCTGAGAAGAGGGAGAATGGGACAGTGGTACGAGAAGGAGTGGAAGAGGGAACGGGGACAGTGGTACGAGAAGGAGTGGAAGAGGGAACGGGGACAGTGACGGAGAAGGTGGGAGGAGTGGATGTGGGAGGGGAGGGGGTGGGAGGGGGGGGAGATGGGGGGAAGGAGTGGGGGGACAGCCTGCCAGGCTTCCTCGAGGTCGAAATGAGGGATTTGGTGGAGGGGTTAGTGGGGATGGGACGTTGTGTCTCCCCGCTACCTCCTTCACCAAAGAAGAAAGGGATAAAGAGGGGGAGCTTGGCAGGAAGTGAGAGGGAGGGGGGTGTGGAGGGGGAGGGGGGGGTTAAGAGAGTGGCGGGGGGGGGGAGGGGAGGGTAATTTGTCCTCCCGGTTTGCCTCAGCCCCTTGCATTTTAGTGGATGACTCCAGTGAGGGGTCGGTGGGTTGTTTGCTAGAGGGATCCCAACTCCTGTTTGGGGAGATGGGGTCCCCTATATGCAGCCCCGAGGCAAACAGGGAGGGGGGGATGGTGGGTGGGGAGGGAGGACCCAACACACTGCCTGGATCATGGGTTGGGATGGAGGACGGGGGGGCGTCAGGAGAGGAGAGGACGTCCCCGCCGGTGGAGATGGACCAGGGGAGCATCGGGTGAGTCTCCTGGTTTTTCTTTGGGTTTGGGGTTTTTATTTGTTGTAAATAATTAAATGAATAGTTCTGTTTCTTTTATTAGTCTAAATGTTAGGGGGTTAAGGGATAATGTTAAAAGGAGGGCAGTTTTTTGTTATTTAGAGGGTGTGGGGTTTGATTTCTGTTTTTTACAGGAGGCTCACCTGAGGGATGGTGGGGATGTGTGTAGATTTAAGAGGGAGTGGGATAAGGGGGAATCTTTTTGGGGCATAGGAGGGGTGCACTCAACAGGAGTAGGGATTTTGTGTGGGCATAGAGAGGTTAAAATAGAGAACACTTTTGTAATAATGCAGGGTAGAGTTTTGGGGATAGATGTTAAGTTTAGAGAAGCTAGATATAGCTTAATTGGGGTGTATGGGCCACAGGTGGCGGCAGACAGGAGGGAGATGGTGGACTGTCTGGCGCCCCTGTGTGTTACAAACAGGCACTTGGTGATAGGAGGAGACTTTAATATAGATTTAGGGGTAGGCGGTGATAGCAGTGCAGGTGCCATCTCTGGGCTAATGGCTTGCCATGGTCTGGTTGATGGTGGCCTGCACACTACTCCGGCAATGGTCGGTCCTACATGGCGCAACTCCAGGGGGGTTGCGCGGAGGCTCGACTACATTTTTGTATCCAGGTCTTTGGGTCAGTTGTCTGGGCGGCTGTTGCCTGTTTTCTTCACGGATCACGACGGGGTGTTCCTGCAGGTGGGGTCGCCAGTCTGCCTCTTCGGTAGGGGGTACTGGAAGTTAGATCGGGATATACTGGAGGAGCAGGCTTTCGTTGACGCATTTTTTTTGTTTCTTTCGGAGGCTTGACGGCCTCCGGTCCATGTTCGAGGGGGTGTTAGAGTGGTGGGATTTAGTCAAGGGGAGGATAAGGGCTTTTATAATAGGATATTGTAGAAGGAAAAAAGGGAGGAAAGGAGGGAGGTGGATCGTATCCAAAGGTTAATTGAACTCGAGTACGAGGCAGGCAACCTCGGCGGGTCGATTGACTGGGAGAGATTCGCAGCCCTAAAGGCGCAGCTCAGGGAGCTGCAGGAGCAGAAGGCTCGAGCTTTCCTGGAGCGTGCGCATAGTGGCTTTCTAGAACATAATGAGACTTGTTCCGCTATGTTCTTTAAGTCGGTTAGGGCCAGACAGAGTAGGAAGGTAATGAAGGGAGTTAGGGAAGAAAATGGTAGTATAGTAAGTAAACCAGAGGAAATGGTCAGGGTGACAACTGATCATTTCCAAGGTTTATTTAAGGAAAGGGAAATAGATGTAGAGCAGGGAAACGTGTTTTTAGAACACTTGTCCCGGCGGTTGCCAGAGGACATTAGAGACGTGATGGAGGCCCAGATCTCACTAGAAGAGGTTGAGAGCGCTCTTAGGAGGATGGGAAAAGGGAAGGTGCCTGGGATGGATGGGCTGCCGGCTGAGTTTTACCTCAAGTTTTGGGGTATACTTGGACCAGTGGTTCTCGAAGTCTTGAAGGCCATCCTTGAGACGGGGGTCCCGGGGGGATCAATGGCTGTTGGTGTGCTGTCACTTCTTTATAAGAAGGGGGAAGCAACTGACCTTGGCAACTGGCGGCCATTGACCATGCTGTGCGTAGATTGCAAGATTCTTGCAAAGGTTTTAGCAGACCGGTTGCGCACAGCCCTTCCCTACGTCGTCCACGAGGATCAGACGTGCGGGGTAGAGGGCCGCTCTATAAGATGGAACCTACAGTTGATCAGGGATTCCATCGCTTGGGTTGAAGATAGAGGGCTGCCTTTAATGGTAGCAGCGCTAGATCAGGCGAAAGCTTTTGATCGCGTGAATAGATCTTTTCTATTCAGGGTGTTAGGTAGATTAGGATTTGGGGAGAAGTTTATAGGATGGATCCGTACTTTATATGTCGGAGCGGGGTGTCGAGTTAGTGTAAATAGTCACTTAGGTGACGTTTTTGACCTCTCGTCTGGGGTCAGGCAGGGATGCCCACTCTCGGCTCTCCTCTTCGTTCTGTACATGGAGCCTCTGGGGGCTGCCATTAGGGCAGACACAGGGGTGGAAGGCTTGTTGATCCCTGGAAGCGGTGGGCTGCGTGTTAAGATGACGCAGTACGCCGACGACACTTCCTTGCTGTTGTGCAAGGACTCGTGCCTGACAAGGTCCCTTGCCATCTTTGGGGATTTCACCCGAGCGTCGGGAGCAGTTCTGAACCATGCAAAGTCTTCCGTCAAGTTTTTCGGAAGATGGCGCGGTAGAACGGATGTGCCTGGGGGGTTATCTCTCTGTGAAGGGGCCCTGAGGATTCTCTGGGTTCATTTTGAGAGCTCCGGCTCAGCGACGCTAAACTGGAACATGCGTATCGCAGTGGTACAGAGGAAGCTAGCAATGTGGAAGGCTAGGTATTTGTCTTTTATGGGCAAAGTCCTGGTCCTAAAGGTGGATGTGTTGCCGTCTCTTTTGTATGTGGCATACATCTACCCATTGCCGGCTTGTCTGAGGAGGCCTCTAGTGAGGCTTGTGTTTCAGTTTATGTGGAGTGGCAGGTGCGAGTGGGTTGCCAGGGCACGCATGATCTGGGGGGTACCACATTTCCCCCTCAAGCTGGACGCCATTTTTGTTTCTTTCTTGTTGATGGAGCTTGCTCGTCCGGTTATACACCCGTCCGGTTACCTCCTGCGGGTGTTCTTCTCGTATAAGGCGAGAAGCGTAATGGTGTGGTCTAACGCGGGTCCTCGGGCGGAACAGCTGCCGTGGCATTTTGGCCATGTGGCCAAGTGGCTGCGTGCGCACCCCGAGGTTGAAGTTGCCCGAGTAGGTTTAGACCACAGGCACCTGTACGAGGAGGTCAGGCAGGTAGGGAGTCCTGCGCCTGTAGCGGGCATCTCGTCGGTGGTCTGGGAGGGAGTGCAGGCGCGGGGCCTGGACAACAGGCTCAAGGACCTGAATTGGTTGGGCCTCCATAAGTGCTTGCCGGTACGTGCCATCTTGTACCGGTATAGTTTGATGCAATCCCCCACCTGTCCAAGATCCTCTTGTGGCAGGGAGGAGACTGTGCGCCATGCCTTCTGGGACTGTGCCTTTGCCGGACTAGTCTGGGCTAGGGCACGGGTAATGCTAGGTGTGGTTAGGAGTGATTTTGTTTTGACATGGGCTAGGCTAGAGAGAGGCGTAGGGAGAGCAAAGGGAACGGATAGGGACAGGTTTCTGCTCTGGCTTCTCATGAGTCTCTTTAAAAAGGGACTGTGGGAAGCCAGGCAGAATTTAGTCAAGACAGGGAGAGATTGGGGGGTGGAAGGGATAGTGAGAAGGGTGGAAGGTGATTTGAGGGGGAAGATGAAGAGGGAGGAGAGGAAGTGGGGGAAGCATGCGGCACGGGAGAGGTGGAAAGGGGTTTAGGGCTGGGAGTGTTAGAGTGAGTTTGGTAAGGGGATAGATTAGGGAAGGGGAGATAGGGAAAGGGTTAGGTATTGGTTAGGTATGACGGGGAGGGACGATGCTCCCCTGAGGTTTGTTTTTGTTTGATGTTTTTGTAAATATAATTAATTAAGAATGAATGAGAATTATGATTTTGTAATAGTATGAATGGTATTGATTGTAATAAATTATTTTAACCACCTTTTTGATTTGCTTCCTGTTTTTAAGTTTGGTGTTGGTTTTTCTTTTGTTTGCCTATTCTTGGGCAGATTTAGTGGCTGTCTTTTAGGTCCCAGTTGTTGTTACTAGTCAACTTTCAGTGGACACCCCCTCAGTGTCTTTTCAGAACCCCTCCTAAAACCCCTCCTGTTTAGTTGTGGTTGTTGTCAGTGACTCTGTTAGTTCCCTCTTCTATTTAAGGGACATTTCTGGGTTTTGTTGCTGGGGAACGTAACAAGAAAACAATGGAGAAAAACAAGCTTATATTTTGGGTTGGATATTGCATCCAATTAATATTTTAATCAATGCCATTTCTTTACAATGCTCATTAATCTTTCAGTTATTCTTCTGTTATTTTTATTCTGTTGTGGTAAATATTTCAGTTATTTTCTTTGGGAAGCCATTGTGTTGCATCCATGTCTGAAATGTGCTGTATAAATACAGCTTGATTTGAACATATTGTAACCCAATGACCAATGAAGAAATATGTGCAAAGCAACACATCTTAGTCCAACTTAGTATGAAAAACCGTATCAATCTGACTTTCCCAGCCTGCTGAAGGCGCGGTGGAGGGGTAAACACCACCCCCGGCTCTACCAGGGGCTTGAGGTGGTCTCCCACAGCTCCTCTTAAATCGTGTTCTGTGGTCTTGCTGTTCCATTTCTTGACTGCCCCTGCAACACAGAAACACATTAAGTCGTATTATATAAAACACTCCAAGTAATGGATATGGAGCATCTATAGCCTCAGTTACACCTGGCACCTAAATGTGACTTCTGACATCTGAAATTCACCCTCACCTTTGATGCGCATGAATCAAGTTATCTGGACATGTTGATTAAGAGGGAGATTGGTGGCTTTAGCACAGACCTATACAGGAAGCTGACGGACAGGAATTCCCTGATAGCTTCCAACCTACAACCCTAGAAAATAGCCTCCATCAGCCAATACTGTCGCATACACAGGTTTTGTGGTACACAGAGTGACTATCACAAACAAGCCGACTGTCTGGCTGAGCGTTTCAGACAGTGGGGTTACTCAGAGGACTGTCTGGATCAATGAGGTAAGATCCCAATACCCATGTAAACATAGCTTACTGACAGATCAATGAGGTCAGATCCCAATTTCCCATGTAAACATAGCTTACTGACAGATCAATGAGGTCAGATCCCAATACCCATGTAAACATAGCTTACTGACAGATCAATGAGGTTAGATCCGATACCCATGTAAACATAGCT